>NC_134710.1:222271941-222598191 GCF_043290135.1 Rhipicephalus microplus | reverse complement strand
GCCTCCAAAATCTTCTGCTTATTTTCGATGTAGTCCGAAACAGTCTGTTTAGAAATATGGAACTCTTTCGCAACGTCTGCCCGCGATCGGCCACTGTCAACGAGCTTGATGATGGCAGCTTTTTTCGCCATCAACATGGTGACATACTTTCCGTGCTTCATCAGAGCTCTCGAGGTCGACGACATCGGCAATCCCTTATCCATTCTGAATCAGCACTTGTAGCTAGGCAACACACATAGCACACGCACAGTCAGTCGATTCGGTCCTGTCCATCCAACGGTCACAGCAGAGAAGAAAGAAATATTGTTCGGCAGCGACGCTGATGCGGAAATAGCCCCGATCCAGCACTTCGAGGTAGCCATCCTAGCAGAGGCTGGCGGACGCCACGCGCACGACCAGCACTGGTTTGAGGTTACTGGATGAAAAAAAGTAAACCAGCAAGATCGCGGCGGCGCGAAAAATGATGGGGGTCGGCTCGACTGATGCTTGGAAAGTCCGAAATATCGAACAGCCCGTCCTTAAATGTCCAGCTGTCGCGTTTTTGTGCTATTGTTGAACTGCCAATACCTATGCATCATAAGACTTTTATTGCAATCGGCAAAAAAGTTCATGCTGCAGCTACTGAAGCTGTGCAAGAAAACCTGGCGAAGGCGCGGATGATAACTAAAGAGAAAGTGGATGGGGCTGATGTTGCTGTCATGTATCATGGCACATGGCAAAAAAGAGGGCACAAGAGCCACAATGGCATCGGTACTGCTGTGTCTGTGGACACTGGTTTGTGCCTAGATTTTGAAGTGCTATCGAATTACTGCTTGCCTGTAGCCGGCACTAGGACTTGGGTGATGAAAAAGAAACGTGGCAAGCATTCCACACACCTGTCTGCGAAAAAAATACAGAGTGCTCCTCTCATACCATGGAAACTGAGGCAGCTCTGCGCATATGGGGCAGGACATCCTCATACACAACACCATTGCGCTTCACCAAGTTCCTCAGTGATGGGGACAGCAACGCTTATACTGCGCTGAGGCCAAGGTATATGGTGAAGTTGTTGTGGACAAGGAGGAGTGCACAAACCATGTGGCCAAGCGTCTAGTCCCCACATTTCGAAGCTGCCAACACGACTTTTAGGAGTAGAAAAGCTGACAGATGACACAATTCAGAAGCTGCAGAACTATTACCATATTGCAATCACAAACAACAGAGGTGATATTCTGAAAATGCATCGTGCCATCTGGGCGTCATATTTCCAGTCATCATCGAGCAACACAGCAGGCAGCCACCGATACTGTCCAGAAGGGGCGACTTCGTGCAAGCATAGGCGAGCGGAAGTGCTTGGGGAGGCCCCACTCGACCACACACCAATCTTGACCAAGGCTCAAGGATTGGCTGTGCTTCCCATTTACAAGTGCCTCACAGATGAAAGGTTGCTGGTGCGTTGTATTCAAGGGAAGATTCAAAACGCTCCAGAATCTTTGAACAGCAAATTCTGGTTGTTGTGTCCGAAGACTAAGTTTGCTTCCCAGACAACAGTGGAAACTGCAGCTGCTATGGCCGTGCTGTGGTTCAATAAAGGACATTCAAGCTTTGAACACGTGCTAGAGGAGCTTGGTGCAGTGCCACCAGATCAACTGATCACCCTGGGCCAATCCCGCCATCAAAGGAGAATCGAAAGAAGGAATGTCTGTGTATGAAATATCTGAGGCAAGGGCTCATCAGCGGAACGTGGCGAAGAAAGCGCGCCTTGATGACTCCCTTCTCAAGCGGCGAGAAGGATCCACATATGGAGCAGGACAATTTTAGGTGCTCTAGTTGTGTCCCTTCTATGATCTCGCCAAGTTTTGTGCAAATCGCACTGTGTAATCATGAGTAAACATATTTATAACTTTCAATCGTATTTTTCTCTATTTCCATCTTGAGGTAATTCTCTCATCTTTTGCACAATCTTTTTTACACTTAAAATAGTCCTATCTTGATGAAATTTTGCACGGAGCTAAATCAGCCACTCTAGAATACAAGTAGCTACTTCAGGTTGCAATATACATCAGATTTTTTTTATACGCAACTTGATACACTGATAGAGAGATGTAATATATGCATTTAGTACTTTTAAGTTTCTTTAAATGTAGCAAATAAATTTCCACTTGAGGTACTTTTCTGTATTGTACTGCTCAAGTGCAGCAGAATGACCCATTTTGCAATTCTGTGTGAAAATTTTTAGTAAGCTTTATGTGCACAAAAAACCCTATCTTTTGATATCAAAGTTATAGTAACTCTGGAACTACTATAGCTATCAGAAAAATAATTGCAGTTATGAAATCAGCACTGCAAGCTTTACTAACACCTAAAAGTTCGTTCTAAGTTGTATCGTTATATATATGGGCTTGACTGTATTGTGGTTATAGTAAGAGGTGGAGGCTTATTTATAGAAAACAATCATTATACTAAAAGTTGAACTCTTTGTAGCAAAACTAAATGTTTGCCAATGTTCTTGATTGTCAATACGTGACTAGTAAAAAAAGATGACATGTATGACAAAAACCTTGTTACAATGTCTAGATCCCTGCTTTGGTTCGTTCAATCAAATTATTTGTTCAGCGGTGTCATAAGGGAGGCATTTTTTTTCATTTGCAGACTTCATACTGCACCATGTACTATATCATTACAAAATTGTTACCCTCAACTATGTGCAGTATAGTACCATGGCTTACTAAAATGAAGGGTGCAAGAAACAAGGCACCATAAGGAGCAGATGACACGGGTGCAATCTGACAACTGGGTTTAATTGAGCGTCTCCTAGATAAATTACGTCTAGAACGTGAGCCGCTAACGCGCCGCCCTACCCTGGGATTTTACCCTCCCCCTCCAGTATGGAGGCGCACGCCTGTGGCGGTCGCCCCCTGCGAACACAGCAATGCTTTCACAGTTGCCTCCGAGCAGCTGTGATGTCACGTGACAGAGCGGTAATGTGACACAGTGTCACGTGACAGAGCGGTACGGTGATGCCACGGGACAGAGCGGTCGCGTGTTCCGGACGATCGCAACACGCGGTAGGAGGCATGGCCTCAAAGATTTTGTGCTGGCATCAAGCTCTCAATCGAAAAGAGAGCTGCGTTTCAGGCATAGTTTTTCTAGGAGGCGTTGAACTGAGGCCTTGTGTGTCAGTGCATGACCTAAATTTGTCTGTCTGGAGCCAAAGATTTTGGTTGTGCTTTATATATTTATCCTTGTTGTTTTGTTTATTAACCCAGTGTACAGCTTGTGCCTATGTCCTCCACTTTCTTTGGTTCCTTGTTCGTTTCACCTTTCATTTGTATATGGATTTACATCTCTCCCTGTACACCATACTTTTACGTCATTGTTAAAATTTGACTTGTCATGTGTAAAGGCCAAGGTTATGGCAGGAATCCTCCAGTCATGCATTTATAGAACACTAAACACATGTGTTGTAAAATATGTATGTATTAGTTCACTACACATCACTGTGGTAACATTTATTTTGCAGAAGAAGGCTTTTGCTGTCTCTGAGCTGTTGCACCAGTTGCCTAAAAAGGAAGGCCTGGTACCCATGTTCATCAATGCGGAGACGGGCCACTTCAATGCAGATTCTACACTGACCTTGGGGGCTCGTGCTGACAGCTACTATGAGTACCTCTTGAAGCAGTGGCTCCAGACAGGAAAAACAATTGACTGGTGAGCAGCAGACATAGTTTGACAAAATCATTCATTTTTTGACTCAGACTCTTATCAGGCTGGGAGTCTGAGTTTGAGCGAGTTAAAAGCTCGTTAACTCAGATCTCACGGGACCGGAGAAAATGTCCGAGTTAACCGAATTCCAAATCATCAAACGAATTATGAAAACAAAAGGAAAACGTACATGGCACAGACAAACCTTTATTTTTTAAAAAAAGTGCATTATTTTTGCCTGCCTCGCCGTCGGAATTTCTGACAGAACGATCTTATTTAATCCCATCAGGTGGTGGTGCGCACGTTCACTGTCGCGAGAACAAACGCAGAACCCCTCGAGGACAGCGAGGGCTTCGGTGGCCTGCTGCACGGTGCGGTGACGTCGCGTCGGCTCATCATGTCTTTCGATATCATAACCTTTCTTTCAAGATCATTTGCTGGCTGCTGTGGCCGCTTAACTCCTGTGACAGTCACCATGAAGCGCGACGGCGGCGACAACGCGCACAAATACAGCCGCAACACGTGAAGTCACAACACAAAGAACCAAGACACGAAGTAGTGCACCATTAGGCGTAGCATGGACGTAGCGAGCAGCTGTTAGTAGACACTGGATGTGCCGGTGGCTCAAGTGCTTCCGCCGGGTGGTGACTAGCGTCGCCTAGCCACTTCCCCTTCATTCACTATCATCATCGTCATATTCTGCTGCAGTTTGCTCGGTTTCAGTTTCTCCAAAACTCTGGTTCTGCCGTCGGTTACGGCAGGTGGTGCTTGACCCTCCAAGCCGCGGAGATCGCGTGACTCTGGAGTCCCGATAGCCCTCTCCGGAGTTGTCCGAGATAACCGGTGCGTGGCTAAACCTCACTGAAATAATGAAAATTTGACCTCATTGAAATATACACAGTTTTGCCGGGACCGCGCCACGAGTCTGAGTTAACCGAATTTTCGAGTTAACGAGGTCCGGATAAATGAGGTTTTACTGTAGTTTTTGTCATTCGATTACATTTGCACAGAAACTTCATCGATTATGACTTTTGGAAAATAAATAAATGGTTTATAATGATGGGAAATCACATGCAGTGTGCTTGATCACATGTTTTGGGATGCCAACATGCGAAACTCCTAGCTGCTTCCACCACTGTTCTGAGCGACCGCTGCGTGGTGAACTTGTCTGGGAGATTCATTATCGATGCGTAAAATGCCCATCCGTGGTTCCGAGGAGCCAACCGGTGATGCGATTTGGTGCTTGCGAAGAAGCACATTGCAGCTTCTCTGCTTTTGCTAGTCTGCTAGCATGATGTCCTGTTCGCAAAGTTTGGATTCATGTTGTGCAATGGCGTCATGAGCAGAGCAAAGCCTAATTAGCTCAGTGATGAGCTCATTTCTGGTGTGCATGGTCGCGATAGCTGATGTTTCAAAGTACCACAGGCTGAATCGCGAATACGAAAAGCCATTCTGCGATGGTCTTCATCAGTCTGTAGTGCCGATAAACAGAACCTCTCGTTGCCGAAACACGAGTCTGCGATGTTCACGATGAGCACCGTGTGCTTTTGTAATCTGATCATTGAGGTTCTGTTTGCAGGTGCCAAACTAAAGTGCAATTACACTCCAAGAGATGGTTAAGCCATGCACACAGGACGAGTGTGAGCATGTCAGGAAGTAGTTAAGGGGGACGCGGCTTTAGGATCGCGAAAAATGGCAAAAAAATAGATTTTTTGAAACTAAAGTTTTCAGTTTCTGGAACCCTTTTTCTATCTGGTTCCAAAATATCTACACTGAAAACTGCGCAGAAGTTCTTCGGAAAATTCGTTTCACCCACCTAGGTAGCAAAAAGTTTTCTGGAAATGGCGAGAAAACGTCGATTTTCAACAAATTATAGCTTCGCGATGCTTGGGCCGGGAGCCGGCTTCTTGGGCTCATCGGAAAGAGCATTTCTCCGTGTTTAACTTTCCCACCTCAGCTGGCTACTCCCTTTAAGGGGGGAGGCTACCTTCGAAGGGCAACTTTTTTGTTTGTTGAGATATCTTAATGAAGTTTTCAGGGTACACTAATAGCAACGCCATTTGAATAACCACAAAGTTTCATGCAGTTATGTTCACTGGTTCCCAAGTTACAGCCATTTATCAGGGTAGTCCACATGGGTCCCTTAGTCAGGGTCTGGAGAATTTGAAAAATGTGCTAGCACTGTGAAATTCACTATGATGATTCCTGGATAGGTGGTTTAGGGCAAGACAGAGCCCTTTTTTTGAATTTCCTTGCCAAAAAATGTTAGCAGAGCACTGAATTTAGTCTTCACAATTGGGCTCTCATCAATGAAGTTTTAGTTAATTATTACAAATTACAACAGACACAATAAATTGAAAAAGCGGGCTTGTCTTGCCCTGGGCAATTTATTAAGGTGCATAATAAAAAAAACCTGATAGAAATCAGACCAGCAGTTCCAGAGAGATCACCTGACTAAGCAGCCTCACTGGTCAAAAAAGTCATTCTGAGAAAATTGACTTCGAAAGTTTCAAACATTTATTATGGTCTAAAATGACCCTGCAGAGTAGCTAGATGTGTCCTTAGGCTCTCCTTTTCTTTGCCGCTTTTCCTGCTTCTCATTCATCCGTTTCTGAGCCTTTCTCAGACGCAGAGAGTCTTTCTCCGCAGCTCCACGAACTTGAAACTATTCCATAATGTGGACATACCAGCTCAAGCTTCGTGGCAAGTCCAAGCTGGGTGCCTCCTTGAACTTTCATCCCGGTCGCGAGGCAGCGCGGGCACGGGGTCTTGGACAGCATGTCGCTAAGGGCATCCCCTTGCACGAGGAAATATCTCTCGCCTTCGGTCGTAGCGGTGGCAGCTTCGGGTTCAGGCATCATCGCTTGAAACTTCCTCTCGGTCGCTGGCATAGCGCCAAGCTGTCGTTGCACAGCAGCACGTTCTCTCTCTGCCGTCGCCAACTCCTCGCACGTCCGAAAACGTGTTTGGAAGTGCACAGTCGACGACGTGGTCTCACTGTTCGGGGCCGGAATCAATGCGGTTGGCGAGCGCGACACACCAGGCGCACTTGAGCTCGAAACACCAGCCTCACTCGTCACGACGGATCCTTGTGCCGATGGTGTAGAAGTCTCGTCGCTAGAAGCGTCGACGCAATCTTCTTGAAAAGATGAAGCGGAAGCATTGGTGCAACTGTCGCCGCGCGTGGGCGTGCAGGTGAGCTTCGCCATGCGTACGAGCTTCAGCTGACGCTTTCTTGAACCAAACGCGTGCCGAGTCTTGAACTTCGAAATGCCCATCGTGACCGTCAGCGCAACAATCCGCGTCCCGTGAACACGGCGGAAGATCGTCTCGTGAGGACGGTAGTGATCGTCTCGTAAAGACGGTAGAAGATCGTCTCGTGAAGACGGTAGAAGATCGTCTCGTGAAGACGGTGAAAGATAGAGCAGCACGTGTGACGACCGATCGGAATGATGGCAAACGGGGCACACAAAGAACGCCGGCATTGCAAGCGCCGGTGCAGACGACGAGCCGGCGCATGCCGGAGAAGCAGCTTCGTCATCGCGCGCAGCAGCCAATAGGAGCCGCGCGTTCCCCCATTCCCTCGAGAGGCGCGCGTTTTGTCCAATCGCGGCTTCGCATCCAGGCAGCGGGACATTCGAAAGCTTCCGCGAGCCCCCCAATCGTGAGCGACTCCCGCCTCAAAGCGCCACCGCCACTGCCGCGGGTGGCGAAAAAAAAAAAGCGCAAGAATTCACGAGCAAAACAACATCAAGATGGCGGCGATCGGCCGAGCGGTTGGGAAATGGCGAGCGCGCGAAGTTGGGGTATTTTTGGCGCTCGCTCGCCGCTTGCCGGCTGCCGCGGCATGTTATAAAATTTATGTGACGTACTTTCGCGATGAATTAGACATTGATATTTACAGTAGAGGCAGTTTATGAGTCATACTGCCCGAGTATGTGGTTTTCAAAAAATCGACTTTTTCGCGATTTTTCGGTTTTCAAAGGGTGCGTCCCCCCTTAACAACGAGCGAGCAAAAAGCAAATGTTTGAAGGTCGTTTTGAGGCCCTTGATTGGCCCTGGCCGCCATGTTGCCTCAACTCGCCTCGCCATTGGCCTGATGCTCGCTCCGGGAGATCGTCGTCTGCTGCTTGTGCGTCGCGAGGACATGGCTCTCGAAAATCGCCACTTCGTGACGTGTTCACGGGTTGATAATCACTTAAGATATAACTACGCTTTAGTTACGAGCAGTAAGCGGATGTGCAATCAGGTTACTACGAGCGCCGCACGTCATCGGAGTCGTCTTTAGCCCTAACTCCGCCGACATCGAGACTGCGGGTAGGAACGACGCGCTAGTGTATTCGTGGCGACGTGCTTCTTCGCAAGCAACGAAGCTGTAAGCGGCGGAACGATCTGATTACTACGAGTGGCCGCACCGGATGCACGATCAGATTACTAGGAGCGGCGCGTGGCGGTCTACGAGTGCGGCGCGTCATCGGAGTCGGCTTTAGGCCTAACTCCGCTGACAGCGAGACTGCGGGCAGGAACGACGCGCAAGCGCACTCTTGGCGACGTGCTTCTTCGCAAGGAATGTACCACATCACTCGCTAGCTCCTCTGAATCGCGTATGGGCATTTTACGCATCGGCAGCGGACAACACAGTTAAGCTTGTCACCCCCCCCCCCCCCCTTCACTGCCAAGGATCGCTCGGAACAGCGGCTAGCAGTTTCGCGCATCGTCTTCGAAAATGCGATGCCAGGTGCTGATTTGCGTGCTGATTTTTTGTCTTCGTAGTTGCACATTTCGCGCATCGTCATCGAATGCCACCGGCAAGTGCATTACGCGCCGGCTGCACTGCACATTTCGCGCATCATCGAACGCCACCGGCAAGTGCATTACGCGCCGGCTGCACTGTCCACGCGGCCGCGCACCTCACGGTCATATGAAGCGCTGTCAATAAGCTTTTGTGATGTGATTCAGACGAGCTTGGAGCCGCGCTTGATATCGCCACGAACGTCTATGAATGTTCCGAGGTTAATGAATTGCTGTAGATTAGTTTCCGCGACCGGCTGTATGAATCAGGGGCACGAATTTTTATATGTCCGTTTCGTGTCATTAAGTATACTGCTAGAAATTCCCGTGCCACCAGTCTTCTGCCCATAACTTTGTTATTTAGAAAGAAGGCATAGGCCGTCATGGTGTGATCCATTTTTCTGATGCAATAAACCTCTCCAAATAAAGAAAAGTTTAGTGAATATTTGTAATCAAGTACTTAATTATGCTAATTACAACTTCAGCACAAAAAAGTATGTGTAATAATTTCAGTATATGGTTTTATTCAATTACAATCTTTTCTGTCATACCTATCACACCACTCCTTCATACAAAGAACTTGGTTTGAAATTTATACTTGTTCTTTGTAAATCATGAAAGGAGTAAATCATGAAAAGAAGTCAAATATCACAAGAAAAACCTGAGATCACAATTTTTAGGTGTTTTAGAGATGTAAAGAAAAGTTAAAACTTTAAACGCAGCTTTCTCAATACTGTTTTTTTTTTACATTATGCTCGGCGCCTCCACATGGTTCAATGAATAAATAATTTGTTTCTGATAAAGTATTTGTGGTATCGCTTCAAAATTTTTATGGAAGCACTGTGAGGTCATTCTTAGTGTCTATGCCAATTTTCATCAATATCCAACGAGAAACAAAAAAGTTCATTGAAAAAAGCCCATCGAAAACTTCGACAGGCTTTTTCTCACAAGTGTGTTTTGGACATTGTGCATTGCTCGTGGAAAGAGTAGCACGGGAATGACTGGACCGATTTTGATTCTGTTTTTTTTTTTTCCTGAATCCCTGAACTCTGCTTGTGGGTACAGCAATCTCAAGTTTCTGTTTTATGGCCCTGTTATTTTTCTAAAGGATGATTTGTCCGTGCCATTGTTTCTGACAATGTGTGTCGGCAGCCATGATGACCTCTAAAAAAAAAGATAACTTATTAAAAAATTTTGATAGTGCCATACCCTGAAGCTTTCTTTTGAGTAAAGATCAACATCATTCACAGCTTCCTGGCATGTTTTGTTGCAGCTCTAGACTTTCCACGAGCAGACCATGTAATTGGATCGTGTAGCATTAGAGAACTACTGAAGCTATCATGATGAAACTGCATATTTCCCTATTCGAGACACTTATGAGTATGCATGCCAAATTTCATTGCTGTAGGTCAACAAATAAAAAAGTTTTTTTTCAATGCCACCTCCCCCCTTAAACAGCCGGGACCATGCCATGCGCAAGCAGCAGACAATACACTCCTGGAGCGAGGATATGACCAAGGGGTGTTGTGTGCTGGAGCAATAAGTCAAATACAGCCAAGCGTACAAAAGCCCACATTTTGCGCTTTTTGTACGTTTGTTTACAGATGAAGTAAAATTTTGCACTAAAATGCAAAATTTGAAGACTGACACGCTCTTTCCGATGAGCCCAATATAGCAGCACCTAGTTACTGTTGACAAGGGATAATTTTGAAAAATATAAATTGCAGTACACTTAAGACCTTTTTCCTGTTATTTTTCTTTGAAGTATTGCAAAAGTATTTGAGAATTATTTGATTCAATTCACACTTAAACTTTATATTTGAATTCGTTTGCACCGAGAATTTCACTATTCGAACAGCTGTGCAATGTGTATTTCTTGAGTGAGCCTGAGTCAGCTTTGGTAGGCTTGTGCGAATATTTGAATGCTTCAAATATTTGGATTCCCTTCGATTCAAATTTAAATAATTGAAAATTTTGAAGTATTTGAAAGGAACGAATAAGTGTATATTAGCCCGCCATGCAATTCTCTTGTAAAGGTGGTTTCACTGCAATGTAATGGTGTTTAGGCGTGAAAGCAGCTATCTCCGCGTACATTAGTCCGCATGTAACTTCCTGTAAAGGCAGTGCTGCAGTGAAGGAATGTGCTAAGACGTGGAAACCTCTATTCAAGCAAACACAAAGCTTTACTTCAAGGTTACATGTGCATATTACTTTCACATTGATTTATTTTTCAACTTGAAAAGCTTGTTATACCGTCTTATATGCTCCAAGTACAGTTCAACCCCTTTATAAGAGGCATGCACTTGGCAGCAGTTCTTGTCTTTTGAATGAAGCAGGGTGCATCGTATGCATTTTCTTATCAACCCGTATTTTACTGTAGGCAGACTGCTGTCTCTTATAGACATTTGTCTCTTACATCAGTGTCTCTTATAAAGGGGTTCAACTGTACACTAAATTTTAAAACTTAATGTATTTTACAGGTTATCACTTGCATTTTACTGAAAGTCAAACTTTTTTTCACTTACTGTGAACCAAAAAGAACATTTGCACATGCCTCGTTTCAGTTAATGCGTTGAGCAGATTAGTTGGGTTATGACAAATATGCTCGTTTTTTTCTTATAATATCTGATACTATATGGCATTTGGATTCGATTGGACTTTATTTTACCAAATCACTGATTGCTCTGAACCTAAAATTTACTATTCGCAGGAGCCTTGTGATAGCTTATTGTGTTGAGTGCTACTGCCTCTACAGCTGCTCAGACTTGCCACTTGTGGCACTGACGCAAAGGTTAGGCGGTGCAAAGATTTGGCTGCACTTTTTGCGCTGATTCAAGAGTGCTGCACTTTGGTGCTCAGTGTGGCGAGCGCAGCTCGTGCCACTTGCACTACTGCACTCGATTTGACGTTCTGCACAAGTTCATCAGAACTTCAGCACTAACTACTCTAAAGTTCTCGTCACGTGCAAGTAGTGCACAGTATACGGCATTGTTGCACTTTTATCTTTGATTTGACCTCTGCATTGAAGCTGCTTGTGTCGTGCAGCACTAACATTAGAGGAAGAGGCACAGCACTGGCACTACACTTTTGGGAACTACGGTATATCCAAAAAGTGCAGCTAAATCGAGAAGACCTGTAGAACCACACTAGTTGCAATATAACAACCTGAGAGGCATGCATGCTTTCTTTGCCATAGTCTTGTATGATCTCTCTGTCTCCCCAGTTCCAGAGGGAGAGAAAACTGCATTCAGATTTTCTTTGCATCCCCAGCTTTTTCAAGAAAGATTCTGCTCCCCATCACATGGCATAGGATTTCCAAAATATGTTCACAAAATAACGTGTAACAGCCATTCCACCACTGGCACCTGGAATAGTTCCACTTTATTGCCTCAATTTTTTCTTGCAGTAGCAATGTATTTTTATTGCAGCAAGTAAATGCACTTTTTTATATAGTGATTAAAAATATGTGGAGTTGTATAGACATCAAATCACAAAAAGTTAAATACATATTATCAAGAATTTTGTACTAAGGTTCATTATGTCAAGGTTTAGCTGTGTTCATGAACCCACTTATGTAAAAAATAGCAAAACAAGACAATCTTTGGTATGCACAATGCCATTAGCTTAACTGACAGACCAAAACATCGATGAATGACGTTTTCATGACGAAAAAAGATCGTGCCTTTCCAGAGGCGTTGATCAAGTAAACACTAGACAATGTGCTGCCATGCGAGGCATTGTGAGACTCTTTACGGCCTCCCAGATGGCGAGCGCGTGGCGTGTATATTGGGTGCCATGCCACTCTTCCTTTAGATCAAAAACCTGTATGTACCATCCGCGTGCGGGCATGCGTGTGTGTGTGTGTTGCCATCTGTGAGACATTGTGAAAAACGTGTCTGGACTACAGCAGAGTGCCGTTCTAACAGAGGGAAGCGGCCACACTCCACAGTCTTGCTCAGCAATGAGTGCCTGCAGGACATTCATGTCAAAACATATTTATAAGCATGCACTTAGCGATTTATAAGCATGCACTTAGCGATTGAAGAGAGCACTAGAGGCCATGTTTTGCTATCGCGTTTAACTCTTGAAAGCGAAGCTTATGGGTCCTTCAATTTTTGATATTGTGCAGTCCCCCAAGGTAAACGACCGGTTATAATGCGGTTGCCGGAAAATCGTGACTAAGGCGGTAGTGAATGTGCGTCTGGAAGGAGACTCATTGGGTGCACTGCTGGACAGCGAGTGACAAGGAAGCTACGAAGGTAGAGGGGACACGGAGTGAATGAACAAAGGGCAGAGGGAGGCTTTATTACACGATTTCGCCTTTGCTGCCAGTACACGGTCTTACATAGGCTTGGTGGGTTTTTGTCATTCATCTTCCGGCCATGAATGCAAACTTAGTATAATGCAAACTTAGTTTTTGGATCGGTACTTGAGTGCGATCTTTTCGACGCCCGATCTTCATGTCTTAAACACACTCCCCCCTCCCCCCCCCCAGCGTACCAAATGGCAGGCCAAGCTTAATCAATGATGGTTGCATTTCGATAGCGGTCGCATGCAACTAAGGGAAGCGATACATATCGTTAATGATAACAAAGTTGGCACATGTACCGCTCGTATGGTGGTTCGCGATTAGATTGCGATGTCTTTAAATCGGGCATGCCCGTCAAATCTAACGATTGGCTTTTCAGCACATGAAATTTCAGACGTGATTCGACATAGTTTCTGTGTAATGCCCATAATCAAGGTGGTCTGAAAAATAGTCAGCGAACAAATTTCTGCAATGTTGCCTTCTTTTGTTAAACACCCCCTCTTCTTGTATCTATTTTGTTGGCAATGCGGTTTTTGGTTGCTAATTTTCACATCTTTACATTAGGAAATTTGAATAGTTGTAAGCACCACGCATCGCATGCTTAGATTTTGGGACACGCGAGGCTGCATGCTCAACATGTTTTGCACAATTGCGGCCCTTTAAAAAGGTTACTGTGGTTATAATGCACGTCTTTGCAACTCCTGCGACTTACATTATGAGCAGTCTATGCTGTATGAGGATCAACATAGTAGCATCAATGTCTCACCATTCGGAGCAACACTTGAGGTTTAGATGACTAGCCGTGGTGACAAAATAGGTACAGTGTCTTTAACACTTACGACAAAAGTGCGCTGAGCTGCATTGACGTGCGGCTGTGAAAAAGACTTTGCCGGCATAACATTAAATCATCGCCATTGTTTAAGGGGAGACACTGCTCTGAAACATTTTTTTTTAATTTTCAGTATTTCCAGCTGAAATTTTAATACAACATGTATTTTTCACAGCTGAAAACAAATATGCAATTAGTTTTTTGCTATCACTTTTAGATTTTTAAATATTGACTGTTACATAAACTTGCATTCTGCCCAGCCTTTTGACATCTTCCTCATAAAATATTGCTACAAATTTGATATGACAGCATTCCATGAAGGCCAGGGAGTGCAACAAAACCATAATTTTATTTTTATCTTCATTGGTACCAGAGTTATGGCCTTAACAAGTATACTCATTAAAAATCTGAAACTGTTGCTTAAGTTTGTTGCTAATTAAATCACTATTGTAAATAAAAATATTACATTTTTTTGGTTTTCTTGCACTAATCAATGTATAAGCTTTCAAATGCTGCAAGAATTATCACAATCCGACTGCTATATCAAAAGAAATTGTGTCAATGGCTTAGTGTGTGATGAAAAATGTTGTTTTGAGAAACAAGAAAAGAAGTTTAGGAACATGCTGAGCACTTATATTTAACAAGAAAAGGTGTGAATCGTTGTATTGACCATGTTAGAAGCCACCAGGAATGTAGTCATCATCATTCTCCTTGGTGCGCTTTCTTTTCATGGCATGCTTGAAGTTTTCAGCATGCTCATGCTTCTTCTCCGGTGCCGCTAGTCAGCGACTGTCCTTTTCTGAGCATATTTCAGCGGCCACAACACTCTGCTGCAGGTGCAGCTCCTTCAAATATGGCGGCATCTGCTCTCCCTTTGCCAGCGCTGAACCTTACGACAGCTTCGGCTACAGCAGCTTCAATGGTGAAAAGCGACGCGTGTTTGTTTTTGGACACGAGCGACCAGATGACGGAGTGCAGGCTCTCGTTTGGATTCTGCGTTTTGCCTCGCTGACAACGCTCCAGCAATTTCTTGTCAGAGAGGCGCGTGTAAATAGGCCGCAAGGCATCAACCACATACTCCGGCAGGTTGTTGCGATGATTCAGAGGAGTCTCCTGCTTGGCAGCAGCCTTGTTGTACTTGCACCATGACTCTTCACTAGTTGGGCAGTGAGAGTGCTGAGGGCTTGCATCAGTAGATGGTACGTGATAAAAGGTTGCCCAGACAGCATTGTTCATGGCCTCAATGCTTCCTTGGTTGCTTTGTAAAGCCCATCCATAATATGACGTGAGCTTTGTGATCAGCTCGCCTGTCAGTTTGCCCTTGCCGCCAAGGCTTGGCTTTCCTTCGGCTCTTTGTTTTTGCAGAAGGTTTCGAAGTGCTGTGCCCATGCGCTTATGCACATGGTCGACACAGTCCTCTTTTTCTATTGGCACGAAGCCATATACCTGTGCCTCTCGCAGACTGTTGAAGGCCCGGCTGTCTCCATCACACATGGTTGTGTAGCGGAGCCCATGTCTCTCCAATGAGCGGCCAAATAAAATTTGTGCTGCTTCCACCTCCATTTGTCCTGGCTTACTGGAGGTATTCTTTTGGCAAGCGTGACCAGCTAGCCACTCGGCATACCTTGGGTTGTCCTGCTTCGGCCCTAGCTGGCAGCCCAAACAAAAGTTCGATAGGACGACGAAGTCGAGCACATAACCAGTGAATAGTTCAATCACGGTCCTTACACAAATATGGGATGAGTGGCCCCTGGTCAGCCAAGTCCTACCAAAGGCAACGGCGACATTTCCAGGATTTTCATAGTTGAGTTCGGAACACACCGTTTTCACGGTGTTCGCGCAGTCAGTCGTCAATAATGCGCGCGGCAGGCTTCATTTTCAATTTCACATAATCCTGGTATGTCTTGGTGTGCAGGCCTCTCCGTGAAATATTTAGGGCGGAAAAAATATCGTTTAGCGCAGTTTGCCCGTTTCCTGTGCTCATTGCCGCGCGAACCGCGAGCACGTTAATTTCGAAGGGGCGGTCCGCTGCGTCCCCCCCTGCTCTCGGCGAGCTCCATACGGTCCTCAGTTTACCGCACTCGTCACATGTGAGAACAAGTTTCGCGGCTATGCCATATTCGCGGTCTTCCTTGGAGATTCTGCCAGGCCCGCCACACACACCGCATTTCATACACTGAAGAAGTTCGTTGACCAACTCTAAGCTAACGACGGTGAACGGCGTACCAGGTATTGCGGCTCCATCCGAGTTTCGAAAAAAAGACCGCTTGCGTTTTGTGGCTGACTTCGATGAAAGATCTTGCAAAACATCGCTCACATGACACTCGATGGCCACTTTTTCAGTGTTGGAAACTAGGGGAGTGTCGACGCGCACAGCTCTCGTGTGATCTTGGAACGCGGCTATCGCGTCCGCGATCGCGGGTGCCGCGGCAGTGATAGCGCTGGCACAGCCTGCTTCTTCAGAGTTCTCGGCGGCAGAAGGTCTCGCTGGTGATAAGGTGCGGGCTCTCGGACGCCGTTTTCGCCTTTTTCCGAATGCATGAGCACTCAGGAACTTCTGATGACCGCCTGCCATTGCACCGAATGCACAGCCGTTGTTAGGCCTCTACGCAAAATGGCGACTTGCACGCCGCTGTCTAGCAGACGAATCCCTTCGCGTCCAATAGGAAACCGGGAACTGCCCCTCGTGACAAAAACTCACCAATTATGTGCGAGTATTCAGTTTTTCTTTATGCGCGATAGCTGCGTTGTTGCTAGACGAAAAACGTTCTTCTACTAGGAATGGATAATATAAAAATGCGTCTTTAAAATGAGACCAAAATGGCCGCGCTACTTGGTGCGGTTCTCGCGCGCTGCGGCGTTGAATACGACCGTTTTTGAGGTGGTTTCGTACGACCGTTTTTGAGGTGGTTTCGGAAGCGAAAATGGTCATCAAACTGACTTTGCGACCCATAACTCGACAAATACGCATTACAGGGCTATAATATTTTAGGAACAGCTTCCTTAGACCTGAATGATTATGAAAAAAAAATACTTCAAAAAATCTGTTTTTTGAAAAATTTTTGGCCTCCCATACCCGTGTCTCCCCTTAAGGGGTTCTACTAAATTGTTTTGGTCATTATAGTTTTTCTCATACTGCCGTACTGTTAAATGTTTCTATGGCTCTTTTCTATGCTTGTGCCAATAGTGAATTTCAGGTTCGAAGTGAATTCAAAATGGGCGGTGATTTTGGTCGAATAATTTCGAATCGAATTCGAATAGGCTATATGACATATATAGAAAAATGGGCATATTTATCATGGCCTAACTAACCTGTACAATATTTTTTAAAAACTAAAATAAGGCCTCTGTGCAAATGCTATTCTTTTTTTGTTCAAAGAAATCGAAGCACCTTCTAGTAGTAGCAGGATTTGACTTTCGATAGAATGCAAGTGATAACCTGTAAAATGTTACATTTCAAGTTTACTATACTTAGAGCATATAAGCCGGCGTAACAAGCTTTTAAACTTAGAAAAAAAAAAAGATGAATCGATGTAAGAGTATAGTGCAGATCACTTATAACGTAACCGCTTTTTGCGCGGGACCGGTTATAACGTGGGTTTTTTTGACCACCGATATGTCGCCCATAGAACTCAATGTATAGGCCGACCGTTTATTGCGTAGGCGTGCGAAGGAGAATACCGGTTATAGCGCGGAGTTTTTAGGCGCGCGACCATAAAATCGGCAAACGGAGCACGGTCGGCACGGTTTCCCGGCGCGCTGGAACGTGAGTGGGAGTGTGAGCGGGAGGGCGCACGTGGAGACCGCCGCGAAAAGTCGAACATTGCGGAGGAGAAGAAAGGGTACAGTAGGGAGGGAGTCGGGGAGACCTTGGAAGGAGGGAGCGTGTTTTCGTCACCGTGGCGACCGTGGCAGCGTCCAATCCGGGTGCGCGCTGCGCGGAGTGGGGGTGAGAAGCGGTAGCATGCTTTTTCTTTTTTTCTCAACCTCCTTCTTTTGCCTCTTTGGATTTGCTGTGTGCGCTTTGCCGTCTCCTTGCCGTCTGAGAGCCCAGAGCTCGTGTGTTGCACAGCTCCTGTCGCCATGGCGTCGGCGGCGTCTTCAAGCTGTGTGAAAAAACGCGGTGCCTTATCGCTGAAGGAATGCGTCATAAGGGACATTGAGAGTGGCCTGAAGAAGGAGTCACTGGGGGCGAAATACGGCGTTTCTGACACGACCGTGTCGACCATCTACAAAAACAAGGACAAACTGCGGCAGCAACTGCAGCAGCAACTGCAGCAAGATTCGTCGTCTCTGTCATGGAAGAGAATATGTACGTCAAAATACGAAGACGTGGACGCAGCGCTGTTCAGTTGGTTCTGGAAGTTAGGGCTTGGAGCATCCCAGTAAGCGGCCCCATGCTCCAACAAAAGGCCAAGTGTCTCGGAGCTCTTTTAGGCCACGACGACTTCAATCCACTCAACGGGTGGATTCAGCGTTTCAAAGATCGCCATAGCATCAGCTGCAAAGTGGTGTGCGGAGAAAGCGGCACTATCGACGAGTCTATCGAAGTCTGGCTTCGCTTGAACTTGGAGAGTATGCTGTCGACCTATACTGACAGAGACATTTATAATGCCGATGAAGCTGGTTTATTTTGTAACCTTTTGCCCAACCGCACGCTTGCGCTGAAAGGCGAAGCCTGCTCCGGCCGCAAGGTCTCAAAGGAGTGCATAACTGTATTGTTTTGCGCCAATTTGGACGGGAGCGACAAGCACGGCCTCTTTGTCATAGGTAAATCGGCAAGGCCACGTTGCTTTAAAAAGCGAGAGTGCCTGCCAGTGACCTACAAAGCCAATAAAAAGGCGTGGATGACGCAGGATTTGTTCACCAGCTGACTTTGCAAGTTTGATGAGGATATGGTGGCAGAGAAGCGGCTGGTCGTGCTTATCCTCGACAACTGCACGGCCCACAACGTCAAGCCGAAGTTGACCGCAGTCAACCTAAAGTTTTTGCCTGCCAGCACCTCAGCAAAAAGTCAACCTCTCGACCAGGGTGTCACCGCAACCGTAAAGGCGCTGTACAAAAAGCGCATTTGCGAGAGAGTTTTGCTGAGCATGCAGCAGCAGCAGCCTCTTAGAGTGAACTTAAGAGGTGCAATTGACATGGTGGTCGCTTCATGGTGGCAGGTAAAGGCCGATACCATAAGCAAGTGTTTTAAGAGGCTTCGTGCGCAATGAAGAGGCTCTGGAAGACGATGAGTAGAGCGACACGTTGCTCGCCGATGAGACCCTCAGCACTGACGACGTGGGGTCGTGCCTCGTTGACAGCAGCTTTGTAACCGCCACTGACACTTTCTAAGAATTTGTCGATGCCGGGGAGTCGGAGCTTTCTGTCTGCGAGGAAGCGAGCACAGATGACACGATTGTCGCAGCGGTGCGTGGTAGTGCGGAGGTTGCAACGGACGACGAGTCGGACGGCGAAGACGATGTCGACCCGACGCCAGAACCAGATTTCCCGTTCAAAGACGCATTAGAATACCTTGCTAAAGTGAAAACGTACTGCGCGAAAAACAGTTTGAGCGAGAAATCGCTTCAGTGCTTAAGCTTTGTGGAGGACGAAATTGTTCGCAAGCATCACCAGACGAAAATAACTGCGTTGTTCCGCTGATGCCGGACTTTGTTTTCGTGCGGTGTTTTGATTGTGTTGAATGTGTCTGTGAGTGAAAAGTGTAGTAAATTGCTTTTGAAAGGTGGGTTGCCCTTTTGACATAGGCAAAGGCCGAAAAAAGCATGCTTTGGTTATAACACGGTACCCGCTTATAGCGCGGATTTTTATAACTCCCGTGATTTGCATTGTCAGTCTACACGTAATGGTCTACACTGTAATGTGTTTGGTCTACACTGTAATATGTTTACACAATATAATATACACAAGTGGTCTACACTGTAATATGTTTATTTAAAGGGACCCTGCAACACTTTTTCAAGTAGACATGGATTCACTAAAGGAGCTAATTGCTTCAAGAATTCACCGCTGCAAGTATTCTTAGAATCTGTCTGCTGTAAGCAGTTACAAAGCCCTGCCGCACGCTGCGATTGCATTCTCCCTTCTCTCGCACTGACAAAATTGCTGGAGGCTAAGCAGGGAGGGATGGTAAGGGGGCTGAAAATATGTCACGCGTGCCTCATGATTTTGAGCACGTTTTCTCTTGTTTTCTTTCAAATATGCGGCTTTTTACTGCGATCTCATTCATATGCTTGGACAAACTACGGCCCCAGTAATGGCCAACGGTCCATGCTCAAATCGGCCAATCACTGATACAAGGGCTGGGATGAGGGATTTTTTAGCTTGTACTGCAATTTGTCAAGGTAAGGAAAAGAAATTTTCAGCTTACTTTGAAAATTTATTGGTAATTTTCGGCCAGTGTGCTGCGCAGTAATTTTTTACTTCTGTTCTCGGAATTTTGACTACCGATAGACAGTGTTTTTCTACCATGCCAAAAAATTGTTGCAGTGCACCTTAAACTTTGAAGAGAGGCTTCACGGCAGTGCGAATTTTTTTGTATAGGTGCTTTCACAGCTTAGCACACCTATGCAGCAGTGAACCCACCTTTACATAAGGTTACGTGTTAATTAGTATGCAACTATTCGTTCATCACGAATACAGTCGAGCCCACATATAACGGCCCCACTTAAAACGAACAATATCTGCGTGACGTGAAAATATGCATTGGTTCAATGGCACAAAATCGCACTTAAAACGAACGTCTCCGAGCGCCGCTGGTCGGTTACAGCGAACCAAGTCAGCGGTCTGCCGACTTCCCGGGAAACCAATTTCGACCATCGATCAGGCATCGGCGAGGTGCCCATACATTTTTATTGTTAAACGCCGACCCTGCCTCTGCCGCTGATCGGTTACAGCGAACCAAGTCAGCGGTCTGCCGACTTCCCAGGAAACCAATTTCGACCATCGATCAGGCATCGGCGAGGTGCCCATACATTTTTATTGTTAAACGCTGACCCTGCCTCTGCCGCTGATCGGTTACAGCGAACCAAGTCAGCGGTCTGCCAACTTCCCAGGAAACCAATTTCGACCATCGATCAGGCATCGGCGAGGTGCCCATACATTTTTATTGTTAAACACCGACCCTGCCTCCGCGCCCCTCTAGTTGCCGCTCTCCTTGACCGCTTTTTGTTACGCACCCCTCCGTCCTTTGTCCCCCTGCTACTCTGAGCACCTCGCATCGCCAAACGAGGCTCGTGTTTTCACACTGCCACCGATCTTTCGAAGACCGGTCGGCCATCTACCCTGTTTTCGATCGCTGGTACTGTCGTTGGCGTCGCCGGCCTGGAGTGACCAGACCAGAGGCGTCGCCGGCCTGGAGTGCCAACATCGTTGGCCACCGACTGTATCTGATCGTCTGCGTCTAGTGCAAACGTGTAGGCTACCCCACAGACTCTGATAATTTGCTATTTTAGGACTTTTTCTCGCTTACTTCGCACTCGGCTCAACATGCCTTCCGCGCGCGTGCGGAAGCGCGAAAACTGCTGTTAATTTTCGCGGAACGAATCACGAAATATCGAAATTCGTAAGGCCACGCTACACCGATTCAGGCGGCCATGCACTCTTTCCAAATTTTTCTACGTGCGAGTTTCGCGGACCTCTCAAGCAAGCTGCCCAACCTGCCTCCTTCCCGTGCGTTTTGCTTTTCAAGGTCGCCCTCCCGCCGCAACCTCCCCTCTCTTTATCGCAACTCCTTGCCCTTCTCTCGCAAGTCTGCTCACCTCTCTTGACCACAACCTCTTCGCCCGTCTCCATCACTCCGCCACGCTGGCTTGAATTAGTTTCGTTTTTTGACTGGAAACGGGCCCAGAACTGTTCCACGCACTCTGGCATGTGTGTCGCGTGTGCGCGTCTTGCTCGCTCTTCGTGTGCGTGTGTGGTAATGATGGCTGACGGGAGGACTAGCACGCTTTTCCGTGCCGCTCAACAAAACATCGAAAGTGTAACCGCTTGGCTTTAGTGTAATCAGCGCATTAGGTGCTGCGTTGCGGAGTGCTTGCTCATAGCTGTTGGCCACCTGGCAGCCAACTTGCCGCTTCGGGAATCCCTGCATTCAGCTGTAGAGATGGTTAATATTTCGTGGGCGGCAGTCACTACATGCGCGTGAAACTGTTTTCGCGAGGCCGACTTCATCTACGTCGGGCCCGATGCCGAGCCTGCAGCTTCCGAACTACGGCGGTGTTTGTGGCCGCGTGTCATCGATTCCGACCTGGTAGAGCGGGCGGGACATCTGTTGCGATGGTTTAATTACGGCCGATGATGATGCCGACACTGCAGAACTGTGCACGGATTGGGGCATTGTGAATGAAGTACGTGACGAGCGATTTGGAGGAATCTGATTGCCAGAACGACGAAACTGGAGCTAGTGCCTCATGCAGTTTATGCCACAGGCCTCGGTGAACGAGCACCCTGCCGTTTTAAATGGAACTCAAGACCGCCCCTATCGCTTCTGTTCTTCGAAACATGTGGCCCCGCCGCGGTGGTCTAGTGGCTAAGGTACTCGGCTGCTGACCCGCAGGGCGCGGGTTCGAATCCCGGCTGCGGTGGCTGCATTTCCGATGGAGGCGGAAATGTTGTAGGCCCGTGTGCTCAGATTTGGGTGCACGTTAAAGAACCCCAGGCGGTCTAAATTTCCGGAGCCCTCCACTACGGCGTCTCTCATAATCATATGGTGGTTTTGGGACGTTAAACCCCACATATCAATCAATCTTCGAAACATGTGCATCACAGACTTTTTGGGGCAAAAAAAAGTTTGTGTTTTCACTCGCAACTTTTTTTAAAAGCTGTGTTTCATTTACTACGAACTTTAGGATACAGTGAACGGATGCGGCGTCACGCTCAGGTTCGTTATAAGCGGGCTCGACTATACTTCGAAATTTTCAATAATTTAAACTCGAGTCCAAGCGAATTCGAACTATTCGTTCGAAAGCCTACTCTTATCATGTAAAAAGGAATGATTCGGCAACTGTACTGTGCATAAAAGGTCGAATTTCAATTGAGTAATGTTTCACTATAACTAATTTTTTATTTTACATACCTCTTTTTAATAAGGTTTAAATATTATAACAATGTTTTTTGCTTCATGTACACATTGTCATATTGAAGTTCAACTGCACCAGTAATCAGTAGCCTGAAGTACTGTGCACATTTCGAACTCTGATGGCGTATTCTATTGGCAGCTCTCGTCCTCTGGCTTGGAGTCTGCAGATCTGAGCGGAGCTTGCAATATGTGTGGGAGACAGTGTACCAACTGAGTGCACAAGCAATCTTGGAGCAGTGCATGACACTGGCTGCCTGCGTGGGAAGCCGTCATGCAAACAGATTCATGCACAACATAAGCAAATTGGGCCATCAAATCTTTAATCTACCTTAATGCAGTGAGATCTCTGCAGACTTGTTTGCACACCTTATTTACTCAAATCTAGGCTGGCCCCCTGAAGTCTGAGGCCCAGGAAAAACGAAAAAAAAAAATTCTCTATTGTAGCTCGATTGAAACAGCAAAGACAACGTTCACAAAGAGGAAACATTTATTGAACACAAAGATGAAACAAAGTGGTTGGTTCATGATGCAAATAACTCGAGAAACAGCTAGTCTTGTTGTGTTTCCTTGTCTTTTTTTAAAATTTTTGCGCTGCTTTTAGTTATTTGCACTATAAAAGTGTCACGCTTGCCGATGCTGCGCTCATTCAGAGTCTTCGTCGCTGATTTTTTTGGCGCTGTCTTTAAACAGTGCGCAATTCTCGGTGCCATCAAGCACATTAGATATGCCGCACTTTTTAAAAGAGCACACAAAGTTCCTGGGATGTCGTCCCATGCTTCAGCCCCTCGAACGGCGTACATTTTTTCATCAGCTCCAAAGTCCCGCACGCCTTGAACATTAGACGACTCTGCAGCTAGGACAACTTTGCTCTTAAAAGCAGCACTATAATGACAGCGCCTGTTGGCATCGTTGAGCTACGCCGCACACATACCACTCAAAGTTTGACTCGATATGACAAACAGCTCGCCTCGACTACTATACCTCAGCACTCGCCAAAAAGATAAAAATGGCGGCCTCGCATGTGTACTTTAAGCAGGTGTTGGGTCGGCTGCTAGCGACTACAATATCATCCAGGTGCCGCTACTTTTTTTTCAATGAAAAATGTTGAGTTTTTCAAAATCCTCGACTCTAAGCAGAACCTGGAGTTTGATACAAAGAAATTCGAAAAATTCCAACAGCCTAGAATTGAATAAATATGGTAAGTTTGTTTGGGGATTGTTGTTGTCTAAGCTTTTACTCTGAAGGCTTTCAGTTGCAAGGTGGTGTGAGAACAGCGGTGATAATTCCTGTGCATTTAGTAGCCGCTTATGCTCCCACTTTAATGGAAAATTGATGACGCAGCATATATATTCTGTGTAATCAATTTTCCATCAAAGTTGTTAGTGGCGTCTGTGGTGTGTCTTTCCATGTGTCCGCTTTGTGCTTTCTCGCTACTCCATGATTATTAGCAAGCACCAACTAGTCCAACAACAAGTCCTTCTGCAAGACATCATACAGTTATGCCTTGTTAAGTGCATGAAAAAAGCACAGAACACTGCATATGTACAAAGTGGATCATTATGAGTGGGCGAAGCAGTGGGATCATTATGCGTTACCATAAAGACATTGGCCACTCTTGCATGTAAATGAGTTACAAAGTGATGTACAGAAATATACAAGGTTTATCGGTAATAAATGGTATGTTGTGTTGAGTTGTGAATTTTATTTTGCCTGCATTATTGCTGCTTTTTGGTATCGGGTCTCGCTTGAAGTTGGCAGTAACAGGTCTGTGCACGTTCCCCTGGTGGTTGTTGGTTGTTTCCAGTCATTCGAAATGCGTCGGAGAGCATATCGAGACGTCATGTACTGCACAAGCCAGTCGTTGTTCGTGGTGATGGTCATCATCATCATCTTTGTCAACGTCATCATCATGGCTACCATGTACGCCAGTGCTGCCAACGGACAAGCTTCAACATTAAGAAGCGTTGTCCCTAAAACCCATATGATGTTTCGAACTTTTCTCTTTGAAACTATCGCAAGCGTAAAGGCTAAATAAATAGGTACTGGCTCTGTAACCTTTCAACAACCACAGCAGCTAGTGTCACGTAGCACATCCTCTCAGCCAGGTCTTGCCAGTACTCTCACTTCGAAGTTGGAGCGTATGGGAGCATCCTGAGTGGAAGGCTGATGCTCTGAATGAAACATCTGAGCAAAGTCTGAGTGTTCGACTTGTACCAACCAAACGCACGGCCACTTTTCAGAGCCCTCTAGAGCACTCGAAAACGACCCTCTGAATTCGCCATAACTGTTATTTGTGATTAGCAGTAATTACAATTATCAACAGGTTAAAAACTGTATAATTTATGTATTTCTTTAATAGTAATGAAGAATTTTTAAATTTCATGCAGGTTGAAAGAAGACTACTTGGCTGCTGTGCAAGGCATTCAGAAGTATTTGGTTAGGCGTTCAGAGCCTAACAAGTTGCTTTTTATTGGAGAGCTTGTGCGTGGCCGCACCTTCTACCCAAAAATGGTATGATTGATTGAAATTAGCTTTCAGAAAATTTCAACAAGATAACACAGTAAAAGTTGAACATAGGCAAAAACACATATAAATGTATCTAGCCATAAGTTTACGTGGTGGTAAATCACTTCAATTTCAAATGAATGCGGCATCATAGCCAGTTTGAGGTGCAATTACTCTAGAAGAAAAAAAAATTTTTCGTGACTCAATTCAGCGTGCTATCATTATGAAAATAAATGCAGTATGAACAATTGCACAGAAGCTTTCTACGATTACCCCATATAAACAGTGTAGCAGATTTTGAAGGGGCCTCTCTGAGCTCATCACTTATGGTCATGTGTAGCAGACATAAAGCCCTTGGTGTTCTCATGATTCAGCTTACAGTACTCAAAATCCCTTTCTGCGTTTAGTTTTTTTTGTTAGCATGAAGCTTCTGAATAATTTTGCCAAACTAGATTAAATCTTGCTTTCGTGACAGATGTTGTGGTTTTTATTATTTGCGTCCAGTAAATTCATCTTGTTCATGCCTGCCTTTCGGTTTTTAACGATGATCAACTTAGTTTTGTGTCCACAGATTTTCGATTGCCCCAAGAATTTTTTTACTGTGATAGTTTTAATCTTAAATGTGAACCTTGGATTTTAGAGGTGCTGCAACACTTTTTAAACATCGTCAACAAAAACATTGCTTATCTGTAGTCGAGGCTCTTGTGAACATGTGATCCGAAAAATTATTGCACTGCTTTATTCAGGGACATTGAAACTTTGTGTCAAAAACAGCCAAAAATTACATACTCTCTTTTCTGAAATATGCTAACTACACTGCAAGTGGGCCTAACAATGCAGCAAGTAGGTGAGACAAGTATTAGCTGCTTTCATGAATGGCGCCCCGCCGCGGTGGTCTAGTGGCTAAGGTACTCGGCTGCTGACCCGCAGGTCGCGGGTTCGATTCCCGGCTGCGGCGGCTGCATTTCCGATGGAGGCGGAAATATTGTAGGCCCGTGTGCTCAGATTTGGGTGCACGTTAAAGAACCCCAGGTGGTCGAAATTTCCGGAGCCCTCCACTACGGCGTCTCTCATAATCATATGGTGGTTTTGGGACGTTAAACCCCACAAATCAATCAATTTCATGAATGGCATACGAGTGGATAGTCTCAGAAGCCACATGTTGTGCCCTTGTAAGTGCTGCAGCCATCACATGTACACACTGTGCTTGTATGAATCAGCAGTAGCAACGAATGCATTGAAAGAAGTACACTGTCATTCTTATAAAAGGGAACACGTGATTGCGTGACCTGCTCTCTACAACAGCTGCCTGCAGTATCTTGCAGCGCTTGTCCAGCGGCCATAACTCGTTTCATTTGCCAATAGATGACGCTAAAAGCCACCCTCTTTTCTTTTGCTGTCATTTGATGATGGTCCTGTAGGCAGCTGCCGCAGAGCGCAGGAGGCCACGCGCTCATGTGTTTCGTTTCATATTAGAAGACAGCGTACAGTAGACTCCCTTTAAGGGGGGAGGTGGCATTGAAAAAAAACTTTTTTATTTGTTGACCTACAGCAATGAAATTTGGCATGCATACTCATAAGTGTCTCGAATAGGGAAATATGCAGATTTATCATGATAGCTTTAGTAGTTCTCAAGTTACATAATGCTACATGGTCCAATTACATGGTCTGCTCATGGAAAACCTAGCGCTGCAACAAAACATGCCAGGAAGCTGCGAATGGTGTTGATCTTTACTCAAAAGAAAGCTACAGGGTATGGCACTCTCAGAATTTTTTAATAAGTTCTCTCTTTTTTTAAGAGACCATCATGGCTGTCGACACACATTGTCAGAAACAGTGGCACGGACAAATCATCGTCTAGAAAAATAACAGGGTCATAAAACAGAAATTGAAGATTGCTGTACCCACAAGCAGTGTTCAGGGATTCAGGAAAAAAAAAAATCAATCAAAATTGGTCCAGTCATTCCCGTGCTACTCTTTCCACGAGCAATACACAATGTCCAAAACAGACTTGTGAGAAAAAGCCTGTTGAAGTTTTCGACAGGCTTTCTTCAATGAAATTTTGTGTTTCTCGTTGGATATTGATGAAAATTGGCACAGACACTAAGAATGACCTCGCAGTGCTTCCATAAAAAACAGAAGCTTTCTACGATTACCCCATATAAACAGTGTAGCAGATTTTGAAAGGGCCTCTGTGAGCTCATCACTTATGGTCATGTGTAGCAGACATAAAGCCCTTGGTGTTCTCATGATTCAGCTTACAGTACTCAAAATCCCTTTCTGCCTTTAGTTTTTTTTTGTTAGCATGAAGCCTTTGAAGCGATACCACAAATACTTTACGAGAAACAAATTGTTTCTTCAAAACCATGTGGAGGGACTGAGCATAATGTTGAAAAAGAAACAGTATTGAGAAAGCTGCGTTTAAAGTTTCAACTTTTCTTTACGTCTCTAAGACACCAAAAAATTGTGATCTCAGGTTTGTCTTATGATATTTGACTTCTTTTCATGATTTACTCCTTTTCATGATTTACAAAAAATAAGTATGGATTTCAAACCAAGTTCTTTGTATGAAGGAGTGGTGTGAAAGGTATGACAGGAAAGATTGTAATTGAATAAAACCATATACTGAAATTATTACACATATTTTTTTGTACTGAAGTTGTAATTAGCGTAATTAAGTACTTGATTACAAATATTCACTGAACTTTTCTTTATTTGGAGAGAGGTTTATTGCATCGGAAAAATGGATCACACCATGACGGCCTATGCCTTCTTTCCAAATAACAAAGTTATGGGCAGAAGACTGGTGTCACAGAAATTTCTAGCAGTATAATTAATGACGCGAAACGGCGTATAAAAATTCGTGCCCCTGATTCATACATGCTCTTTCGTCGCTCTAGCCATGAAACGCATCATCATACAGCCGGTTGCGGAATTTCTAATCTACAGCGATTCATTAACCTGGGAACATTCATAGACGTTCGTGGCGATATCAAGCACGGCTCCAAGCACGTCTGAATCGCATCACAAAAGCTTATTGACAGCGCTTCATATGACCGTGGGGTGCGCGGCCGCGTGGACAGTGCAGCCGGCGCGTAATGCACTTGCCGGTGGCGTTAGATGACGATGCGCGAAATGTGTAACTACGAAGACAAAAAGTCGGCGCGCACTGCACTTGGCATCGCACTTTCGAATGACGCGCGAAACTGCTAGCCACTGTTCCGAGCAATCCTTGGCAGTGAGGGGGGGGGGGGGGGGTGACGAGCTTGACCGTGTTGTCCGCTGCCGATGCGTAAAATGCCCGTACGTGATTCAGAGGAGCTCGCGAGTGATGTGGTACATTCCTTGCGAAGAAGCACGTCGCCATGAATGCGCTAGCACGTCGTTCCTGCCTGCAGTCTCGCTGTCGGCGTAGTTAGTGCTAAAGACGACTCCGATGACGTGCGGCACTCGTAGACCGCGCGCCCGCTCGTAGTGCCGTAGTAACCTGATCGCGCATCCGCTTACTGCTCGTAACCTAACCGTAGTTATATCTTAAGTCATTATCAAGCCGTGAACATGTCACGAAGTGGCGATTTTCGAGTGCCATGTCCTCACGACGCACAAGCAGCAGACGATCTCCCGGAGCGGCAAGTGCATTACGCATCGGCTGCACTGTCCATGCGGCCGCGCACCCCACGGTCATATGAAGCGCTGTCAATAAGCTTTTGTGATGCGATTCAGACGTGCTTGGAGCCATGTTTAATATTGCCACGAACGTCTATGAATGTTGCGAGGTTAATGAATTTCTGTTGATTAGAGTTTCCGCGATTTGCTGTATGTAGATGCGTTTCACAGCTAGAGCGGCGAAAGAGCATGTATGAATCAGGGGCACGAATTTTTATACGCCGTTTCGCGTCATTAATTATACTGCTAGAAATTCCTGTGCCACCAGTCTTCTGGCCATAACTTCGTTATTCGGAAAGAATGCATAGGCCGTTGTGGTGTGATCCATTTTTCTGATGCAATAAACCTCTCTCCAAATAAAGAAAAGTTCAGTGAATATTTGTAATCATGTACTTAATTACACTAATTACAACTTAATCACAAAAAAAATGTGTAATAATTTCAGTATATGGTTTTATTCAAATACAATTTTTTCTGTCATACCTATCACACCCCTCCTTCATACAAAGAACTTGGTTTGAAATCCATACTTGTTCTTTGTAAATCATGAAAAAGAGTGAATCATGAAAAGAAGTCAAATATCACAAGACAAACCTGCGATCACAATTTTGAGGTGTCTTAGGAGGAGGAAAAAACCTTTATTGATGCTGGCTGTGCTGCCAGATAGCCCTTGTCCCCACCGGGCTGGTTGACATCCCTAGTCCGGGTCGTCATTAGTTGAGGCCGCCACCCGAGCCCGCAGGACTAGAGTTCGCTGTTCCTCTAGTGTGGAGCTATTGAGTAGGGTTGTCTCCCACTCCTCTTTGGTGGGGTTGGGAATGGGGGTTTTGGGTTCATGTGGCAGACCCAGACCATATGGTAAGTGTTGGCCACTTCCCCTCAGTACTGGCACTGCCCACTTATTTTTCTGTCGTAATATTTGAGTATGGCTGGACAGAGCAGCGTATTTGTCTGTAGGCACCGCAGGACGCGCTACTCCGTTTTCGAGAGTCCCTTCGCTGGTGCGGGATATAAGCGGCATTGCTCAATGTAGTATTCTTCGATTTCTCGAAGTCATGTTAAAGGTGTGGGACGTTCAGGTCTATCAGGGGAACGGGGAGTTTCCCGGGAAGTAAGCACGCGGGCCGCTGCATGTGCAGCCTCGTTACCCTGTAGACCCTGATGTCCCGGAGTCCATAGAAGACGTTTTAGGTATGGATCGCGGTTCCTGATGCTGAATTTTAAAAGTCTATTAGCCAATGGAGAGATTTCTCCTGCAAGATAGCCCTTGCAGGCTCTTCGAGTGTCTGTAACTATTTGTCTTGAGTTTGCATGGGATACTGCCAGTGCAATGGCCACCTCCTCCGCCTTACTTGAGTTTGTGGCTTTGAAAGTGAGGCCGTCCACCTGCGTTCCTTGATGTATTACCGCCGCCGTGTAGTATCCCCTAGGTGACGGCCTGGCCACATCGACGTAATAGACCCCATTACGGAAGCCAAGCCGTTGTTCAAGTGCCTCAGCGCGCACTTGCCTTCTACCCTGGTGCGCCTCCCTGGTCATATTGCGGGGAAGCGGGGACACCCAGAGTTTTGTTCTCCAAAGTTCAGTAATACGCTCCGCGTTTTCGATTTCGCATTCGTGCCGGATCAAGAGGCGGTCCAGTAGGCGGCGCCCGGGGGGCGTCTGCGTAAGACGCGTATATTGATTTGTGAGGTGGGCTTCTTGGAGATCTTGTATAGAGTTAATGACTCCCAATGCAGACAGTTTTTGATTTGAAGTGCTGATGGGTAAATCAAGTGCACGCTTAATTACTTTCCTAAGAATATCATCGACTCTGTTCTCTTCATGTTTAGTCATTCGTAAGTGCGGTATTGAATATAGAATCCTGCTAGTTACAAAAGCATTGGCGAGCCGAATCGCGTCCCTTCCTCGTAGCCCCCCCGCGCTTGTTTGACACTCGGTGGATCATGTGCCCTACCTGTTCTCCAATTTTTTCTAGCTTGTCTAGCGTGGTGCTGTTTTTTGTTCTGTTGTGAATTGGAAGGCCAAGGATTCGTAGTTCTGAAACCTCTCGTATTGTTGATTCTGATACCATCAAGTTCAGGGTTGTCCTATCTTTAACGTTTTCTCTGATATGCAGGAATTCAGATTTGGTTGGAGTGCACTGCAACCCACTCTGGGCCACATAGTCCTCCACAATAGAGGCGGCCTGCTGCAGGCGGTCTTCAATTTCTCCTAAACTGCCCCGATTCGTCCAGATTGTTATATCATCGGCGTATATTGCATGATATATTCCTTCCACTACTGCCAATGCTTGCGGGAGCTTCATCATGGCAATGTTGAATAGCAGCGGAGACAGGACAGCTCCTTGCGGGGTTCCCCGCGTCCCCATTTTGAATGGTCCATGTTCCTCGTTATCTATGCGAATGAACGCCAGTCTCTCAGAGAGGAAGTCTCTGATGTAGGCAAATATTTTCTTACCGCAATGGACACTACTCAAGTTCTTCAGGATGCTTTCATGTTTAACGTTGTCGAATGCGCCTTTAAGGTCGAGTGCAAGGATTGCTCTGTCGTTGTGCGCCGAAGGAATGGGTTGGATAATGTCTCGTTTTAGTTGCAAGAGGATATCTTGCGCAGACAGGTGTGGCCTAAAGCCGAACATCGAATCTGCGAAATGCCCCTTGCTCTCGAGGTACGTGGCGAGACGGTCTCTAACCATTGTTTCCATTAATTTGCCGGCACATGAAGTTAATGATAAAGGTCTGAGGTTGTCCGTGCTGATTCGCTTGCCTGGTTTGGGGATGAATGTGACAACTGCTGTTTTCCATTCAGTTGGCAGTGGTTGGCCATTCCAGATCGCGTTAATGTACTGCAATAGATGCCGATAAGAATCGTCTGACAGATTTGCTAACAGTTTTACCGTGATCAGGTCTCGGCCCGGGGCAGTGCCCCTGCGCATTTTTTTCAGTGCTTTCAGATCGCACATTTCAAAAGGGGCATCGAGCTGACTGTTTTCTCTACCTGCGTATTCATATGCGTTCCTGTTGGGATCCGTGGTGCGACATGGGTATCTAGCACACAAATCATCAGCCAGCTGGGAGTTGGTTCCCTGAAAACTATGCAGGGCTCGACGGAGCTGCTTTTGCGCTTCTTCTCGGGTTTGGGCGGGGTCCACGGGAGTTCGAAAAAGGCGCCACACTTTCCTTGTATTCATTTCTTTAGCTACAACATTGCACCGTTCTATCCAATTGGATTCGTTCAGTTGTGCAGCATATTCATCCGCTTGCTTGCTCAACTCGGCTATTCTAAGATTAAGCTTGCGGTTGAATTTGTTTTTCCGCCATCGTTTAGTTAAGCTTCTGCGGGCATCCCAAAGGTGGAGCAGGTACTTATCGATGGTGGGGGTGTCTTCCGTTGTCTTTATAGTTTTAAGACACTTGGAATTGGCTGCAAGAAGCTGTTTTCCCCATCCCGTATATCCTCCCGCCCCTGGCACAGAGGGGATCACCTGTGAGCGGAAGGCTGTCCAACCTGTCAGCTTAGCTTGGCTCCATGTTCTACGGCCTGTGTTGCCGGAGAGTGTGATTCTGAGGAGACAGTGATCACTGCCGAGCGTTTCTTCTAAGTTTTTTCATGTTGCGTAGGAAATGTTCTTAGTCAGTGATAGATCCGGGCAAGTATCTCGGTTTACAGAATTCCCAATTCTAGTGGGTTTCATTGGATCTGTGGGAAGCGATAGACGAAGTGTGGATATGAGTTCTGGCAATTTCCGTTCCTTGGGGACTTCGCGGGTGTAACCCCAATGATAGCTGGGGGCGTTAAAGTCACCCAAAATCACCAGTGGGTTCTTATCTGCTTCCTTAATCGCTTTATAAAACATTTCCTTGAAGACACATTGCCTAGATTTTGGAGAACTGTATACATTTAGAATGTACAAGCTAGGATCTCGTCTTTTATTGGGAAGGACATTGACCATTGTGTATTCATGGGCCTCTGACAGATCAAGGTCTATCTGACAAGCGGTATACTCCTTGTGTACGAGAACACAGGTGGACGCACTTCGCTGAAATGAGTTGTAACCAGGCAATTTCGCCTGTAAGCAGGTTTCTTGTAGCGCCAAAACTGCAGGGGTAAAATGTTGATTTTGCAGGAAAAAGTTAAGAGTGGCCCTCTTTTTCTTATCTTTAAACCCCCTGCAGTTCCACAGGAAACTATCGAGTTGCTGTTGTTTGGAGCTTTTATTATTGTGTTTAGAACTGCCTGCCATCATGGATTTATTATTGAGGAGGTGTCATTTTCGCCACTGCAGCCAGTGTGGGAGCCTGGAGAGGCGTGGGGGACTCAGTTTGGTTTGTTAACGACTGGGCTATGTTTGGACTCAGTTTGGTTTGTTAACAACTGGGCTATGTTGCTCTCGGATTCAGAATTTGCCAGGTTACGATGAACAATTTTGCGTCGGGGTTGTTCTGTTGTCTTAATGCTAGTTTTGAGTTGGTCCAATTGGGGTGTGAGCCAATTTTGAATGGTTTGTAGTACACTGGCTGTGAGAATTGGCAAAACGCTTTGCTTGAGGTGTTGCATAGCGGCTTGAACTGATAGGTTCAGCTGCTGCGGAATAATGTCTTGTACTGTAAGCTTGGTTTGTTCTAGGATAATTTTGCTCTGCTCCTCAAGTTTAGCCTCTAGTCTGCTTAGTCGACCTTCTATGTCGTTCGAAGCACCTACTACAGTTTTAGACACACTAGTGTTACCCGATACGTCTGACTGAGTGTCCTGCTCATCGTCCGAGCAGTCGGAGGTGTGCATAGCCACCGGTTCCGACGGTGGTGGAGGAGTAGCAGCCTGCGATGCCTTCAGCGCCCGATTTTCGCGTTCCAGAGTTTCAATGCGTTTTTTCATGGCTTCCAATTGTTTTAAAATTTCAAGATTGGAGGGGGAGGCAGTGGTGGTGGTGGGAGACTGAGAGGGGACCCCTACCCAATTGCTCACCTGTTTGGGCGGGTTTGCCAGTGACGGGAAATCCTCGGCGCCGAAGGTAGACGGCCTCGACTTCTGTCCGGCTGGGGCTTTGATCGGCTTGGGCTTGATGTGCATGGGCTTCGCTTTTTCGTCAGTCCTGAGGGGTGCTGAGGGCTCTTCTTGCTTGTTTTTTAGTCCATGTTGCCACTGTGGTAGAGCGGACTTTCATGTCTTCCGGAATTTTTCGACGCACTGCGCAGAGCCGGTGAAATGGTTTTCACCGCATATAAGGCACTCGGGTTGACAGTCGTGCTTCGCTGGGCCTTCCAGAGCGAGTTCCACCTTCGCGCCACAGTGAATGCACCGCTGATTGTCCGGATTGGGGCACGCATCCGGTCTGTGGCCCACCGTTCCACACCGGTAACATGCCGGAATCGTTTTCTTGTAGTAGCGCACTGGCACGTTTTCACAGCAGTAGTGAATGAATCTTGGAACGCGGCGTTCTTTGAAGGTCACCACTGCAATGTTGGATGTTCCGAGTTTCTGCACATACAAAATTTCGCCGTCGATCTACTCGAACTTACGTCGAAGGGATTCCGAAGTTTCATTGTCTGCGACGGTGACGACACCCTTGAAGGTTTCCCCGCCTGATTTCAAATGTCCTTGAAACGGTACCTGGCGGTCTCCGATCGTCAGCGTGATGTCCCCAATGAGCTTCGAGGCCAGGCTTTTCGTTTTCACACTTACAACGATGTTTTGGTCCCACACCGGCCACACGGAGATACCAGCATTCATGGTGCTGCCGGTGAAGCATTGCACTGCTGTGCCAATCCCGCCTGGGCCGAACGCAGAGTGTAGATCCATGGTTATTTTGGGTTTAAGCTCAATAACCAACTCGTCCGACCGGATTCGAGGCGTGTGTGTTGGCTTCCACGTCGCCAGCTGCCGCGGGGACTCAACGCAAGCTGCGGGTGTTAATCCTGTTTTGCGAGCCTGTGGCTGGGCGGCGGCCGTCCAGCCTCGGGGCTTCATTTTAGTGAGCTTCTCTTGCAGTTGGCGAACCATGATCTGAAGATTTTCGTCTTCACCTGGTATGGGGTCTTCCCGTGTTTCTGCCACCTCGATGTCAACCCACTGCACCGTGCTGGGGTCGTAGCCTGTCTTCGTGGACGCTGCCATGGCTGGGGAGCCCGGGCGTAAGCCTCGTCGGCGTTAGGCTTAGCCGGGCTCGGGCGTCGCGGGATGTTCAACCAGTCGTAGATTGGCGGGAAATGGGCCTACCTGGATAAAATAGGTATCCAGAGGTTCCTGATGGCTTCGCCGAAACGCTGAAACCAGTTTCTGGTAGATATTTGCCAAAAGTCCACAACATTCGTCGATTTCCGACGGAGCCGACGTGTCATGCGTCTCACGCGCACGCTGAAACGCCGCGTCTCCTAGGTGTCCTAGAGAAATGAAGAAAAGTTGAAACTTTAAACGCAGCTTTCTCAATACCGTTTTTTTGACATTATGCTCAGCCCCTCAACATGGTTCAATGAAATAATGTGTTTCTCGTAAAGTATTTGTGGTATCGCTTCAAACTTTTTATGGAAGTACCGTGAGGTCATTCTTAGTGTCTGTGCCAATTTTCATCAATATCCAACGAGAAACAAAAAAGTTCATTGAGAAAAGCCTGTCAAAAACTTCGACCGGCTTTTTCTCACAAGTGTGTTTTGGACATTGTGCATTGCTCGTGGAAAGAGTAGCATGGGAATGACTGGACCGATTTTGATTCTGTTTTTTTTTTTTCTGAATCCCTGAACACTGCTTGTGGGTACAGCAATCTTCAATTTCTCTTTTATGGCCCTGTTATTTTTCTAGACGATGATTTGTCCGTGCCACTGTTTCTGACAATGTGTGTCGGCAGCCATGATGATCTCTAAAAATAGAGAGACCTTATTAAAGAATTCTGAGAGTGCCACACCCTGTAGCTTTCTTTTAAGTAAAGATCAACACTATTCGCAGCTTCCTGGCATGTTTTGTTGCAGCGCTAGGCTTTCCACGAGCAGACCATGTAATTGGATCATGTAGCATTATGTAACTTGAGAACTACTAAAGCTATCATGATGAAACTGCATATTTCCCTATTCGAGACACTTATGAGTATGCATGCCGAATTTCATTGCTGTAGGTCAACAAATGAAAAAGTTTTTTTTTTCAATGCCACCTCCCCCCCGTGGTGCTGTTATATGTGCGCTCGGCTGTATATATTTATACGTGAATGACGGCGGTGGCGACGGTGACAGCAAAACCCAGTCGAGATTTTTCATATGATTGCTATCGCAATAAAAGCGGGAGAGGGCAAGACCGTGTGCAGCGGTGCAACCTTTGGGTGTCTCATCACCCCCTTGCCATTATCCCCCAATGTAGCCTCCAGTGCACTCATGACAATGAACACAAAAAAGGGAAGGCTCGATGCGCCTCAAAACTCTACCTCACAGATTTTAATAATTTTTGGGGCAGGAAATTCATGGGACAGGGTCGAATAGCAAGGTCATTCTGATTGAACTGAGAAAGATGTTGCAGGGCCTCTATAAGGGAAAACTGTGGTTGTAAGAAAAGGCACGAAAAAGAGCTGCACTAAACTGCGGTGAAGATTGGAGTCATGTTTGTAGATAAGACTAGGGAGTGCATTGGCTACCACTGTGATGTAATTGTATTGCTAATTGCAGGACCACTTGGTGTGCTATTTCCCTGGGACACTCATGCTGGGCCATGTTGTTGGAGGAATGCCACAAGCTCACATGGAACTGGCTTTAGAACTTATGGACACTTGTATACGCATGTATTCAATCAACCCAACATTCTTGTCACCTGAGATTGCCCACTTCAACATGAAACCACAGGGTACTCGTGATATCTTGATAAAGGTTAGTGCACTGTTCCTCTTTTAAAGACGATAGTCTTTCTTGGGGACCTTCGATGCAAAAATTTTGATCTCTCTGTCTGCACATTTGTTTGTTTGTCCACTCTTAAGGGGGGACGCAGCTTTGGGATCGCGAAAAATGGCAAAAAAAAAAAAAATCGATTTTTTGATAATCAAGTTCTCAGTTTCTGGAGCACTTTTTCTATCTGATTCCAAAATATCTACACTGAAAACCGCGCAGAAGTGCTTCGGAAAATTCGTTTCACCCACCTAGGTAGCAAAAAGTTTTCTGGAAATGGCGAGAAAACGGCGTTTTTCAAAAAATTATAGCTTCGCGATGCTTCGGCCGGGAGCCGGCTTCTTGGGCTCATCGGAAAGAGCATTTCTCCGTGTTTAACTTTCCCGCCTCAGCTGGCTCCTCCATTTAACAACAAGCGAGCAAAAAGCAAATGTTTGAAGGTCGTTTTGAGGCCCTTGATTGCCAAGTGCAGTGCGTGCCGATTTTTTGTCTTCGTAGTTGCACATTTCGCGCATCGAACGCCGCCGGCAAGTGCATTACGCGCCGGCTGCACTGTCCACGCGGCCGCGCACCCCACGGTCATATGGAGTGCTGTCAATAAGCTTTTGTGATGCGATTCACACGTGCTTGGAGCCGTGCTTGATATCGCCACGCACGTCTATGAATGTTCCGAGGTTAATCAATTGCTGTAGATTAGAGTTCCCGCGACCGGCTGTATGATGATGTGTTTCACAGCTAGAGCGGCGAAACAGCATGTATGAATCAGGGGCAAGAATTTTTATATGCCTGTTTCGTGTCACTAATTACACTGCTAGAAATTCCCGTGCCACCAGTCTTCTGCCCATAACTTTGTTATTTGGAAAGAAGCCTTAGGCTGTCATGGTGTGATCCATTTTTCTGATGCAATAAACCTCTCTCCAAATAAAGAAAAGTTCAGTGAATATTTGTAATCAAGTACTTAATTACGCTAATTACAACTTCAGCACAAAAAACTATGTGCAATTAAATCAGTATATGGTTTTATTCAATTACAATCTTTTCTGTCATACGTATCACACCACTCCTTCATACAAAGAACTTGGTTTGAAATCCATACTTGTTCTTTGAAAATCATGAAAAGGAGTAAATCATGAAAAGAAGTCAAATATCACAAGACAAACCTTAGATCAGATGTTTTAGGTGTCTTAGAGACGTAAAGAAAAGTTGAAACTTTAAACGCAGCTTTCTCAATACTGTTTCTTTTTTAACATTATGCTCAGTCCCTCCACATGGTTCAATGAAGAAATATGTTTCTCGTAAAGTATTTGTGGTATCGCTTCAAAATTTTTATGGAAGCACTGTGAGGTCATTCTTAGTGTCTGTGCCAATTTTCATCAATATCCAACGAGAAACAAAAAAGTTCGTTGAAAAAAGCACGTCGAAAACTTCGACAGGCTTTTTCTCACAAGTGTGTTTTGAACATTGTGCATTGCTCGTGGAAAGAGTAGCATGGGAATGATTGGACCGATTTTGATTCTGTTTTTTTTTTCCTGAATCCCTGAACACTGCTTGTGGGTACAGCAATCTTCAATTTCTGTTTTATGGCCCGGTTATTTTTCTAGAGGATGATTTGTCCGTGCCACTGTTTCTGACAATGTGTGTCGGCAGCCATGATGATCTCTAAAAAAAAAAAAAGAACTTATTAAAAAATTCTGAGAGTGCCATACCCTGTAGCTTTCTTTTGAGTAAAGATCAACACCATTCGCAGCTTCCTGGCATGTTTTGTTGCAGCGCTAGGCTTTCCACGAGCAGACCATGTAATTGGATCGTATGGCATTATGTAACTTGAGAACTACTGAAGCTATCACGATGAAACTGCATATTTCCCTATTCGAGACACTTATGAGTATGCATGACAAATTTCATTGCTGTAGGTCAACAAATTAAAAAGTATTTTTTCAATGCCACTTCCCCCCTTAACGGCATCGGGTATTTGAAACGGCCGACCCCATCCGCAGCGCCCATCAATGTTGCTTAAGGTTGAGCGTTCATGCTTGTGTAATTGTCAAGTAAAAAGCAATTATTGCACATGTCTGGGGCACCATAACAACACGTATATATTCTTCATGTGCGTCTTTTACTAGAAAAGGCATACATAAGTAATTTTAAGGACCGTAGCGCTTATCACGTTGCGCTGACCATGCAATGCTTGCAAGAAAAGGCGAGCGTTTCCAACGCTTTGCTAAGACGAGACAGTGGTGGCACCTACCCGTCGCCTTGCGTTCTACACTTTATCACCTCTGAAATGGGCGTGCACACCCGTCTCAGAGCCACGCGTTTTCTAAGAAAACTGCCAGATGGCGTTCATGTCTCACGTGTGACGTGACTTGATGCATTTGTTCGCCTCCGTTGCACAAACCTGCCGCGCTGCTTCAAGTGCCAGAGGTTCGGCCATGGCTCCCAGAGTTGCCGAGGCCAGCTTGCCTGCGCCAAATGTGCCACCTCTGGACACTCCGCTGATGAAGAATGCATATCCAAATTCCACTGCGCCGATTGTGAAGGTGACCATCGGGCATACCAGGTCCTGTGTGGCCCGGAAGATAGAGAAAGAAATCGTAACAAGAATCAAACTGAACATAAGCTTTCGTGAAGTGCGGCAGTGTGTTTCCTCATACTTTGCAGAGACCACATAATATGCTCAAGTGATGTCTTGGGGGTCAGCACCACTACGGCTTTCGGCGATGCCTTGGACAATGCCTAGCGTGTCGAGGCAAACTCCATCAGCCCCCATGGGGGGAGCAACCTCGTGTGGTCAGGCAGTGCCCTCCCTAAATACAGCCCCACTGAAGGGCCCTGTGGACCTTGGCAGCAGCCAGGGCAGCACACCAACTAAAGAAGTTTCATTGACCTCCAGCCAGGTGGGGTCGAACGCTTCGTCCATCGTGATGAAGCCTGCATAAGTTCACCACCGTCCGATGCAGGCTGTGCCGAAGGAGCGCCAAGATCCTCTTAGCCACTAAAAAAACAAAAACAACAACAAAACAAAAAACAAAAAACAACGCCAATCAGAAGGCCTGACAAATGCTCTCCGAAATAAGTCTCGTTTCTCTTTAGAGACACACACAGTACATACACATATCCAAGATGGAGAACATACTACATTGGAATGCTAAAGGACTCCTACACAACCTCGAGGATATACAAGAGCTCTTAGGAAAATTTTGTCCAAAGGTGCTGTGTGGGCAGGAGACACACCTAAATTGAAAACGCACAATTTTGCTTCGTCAATATGTCGTTTTTTTGCAAAGACCGCCAGGGCACTTTTGCATCATTTGGCGGTGTTGCAAATATACTCCATAGAAGTAGCGTGCCAGCACATTCTACTCCTAACGGCATTAGAGTCAATAGTCGTCTGAGCTATAATTTCAAACAAACTCATTACTATCTGCTCAATAGACATACTCCCACAATACCAGCTACACAAACATTAATTCAAATCTCTTACGGATGAGTTGCCGGAGCCCTACCTTGTTCTCGGTGATTTTAACACTTGCAGTAGCCTGTGAGACGATTCTCGCATCGACGTGTGAAGCGGAGTCATTGAGAATTTTACCTTTTCCACTGGTGCGTGCCTGATTAACAAAAAAGAATCCACATTTTTTAGCTTTGCAAGCAACACATATTCCTCCATCGATCTTAGCCTCATCTCCCCATCCATTTTACCTGATTTTAACTGGGAAGTGGTTAAATACCCTTATGGGAGTGACCACTTCCTTGTACTTTTCAAAACACAAAATCAATATGACTTTCCACCTCAAGTTACACGGTGGAGTGTTGACAGAGTCAACTGGGATTCCACAGCCTCGCTAAGCTCTTGTGGGTGGATTTGTCTTGTCTGGTTTTAGCATTGACACTGCTGTCGAGTATTTTATTCCTTTTATTATTAATGCAGCCACTAAATGTACACCAGAGTCTAGCACTGCAAGTAGTCATTGTGTTCCCTGGTGGAATGATGACTGCGGCAAGGCTTGAAGAAAAACAAATAAGGCCTGGGACCTTCTGCGCGATTCCCTCACAGCAGAAAACCTTGTCAGTTTTAAGCAGGTCGAATTTCAAGGATGGTAGGCGCTGATAGGCTGGAAAGGAGAGTTGGGGGAGGTTCATATTGGGTGTAAATTCTTATAGTAGAGACGAGGATAAGGCCTGGAAGAGCGTGAAAAAATCAAAGGTGTATGAACGCATTTCACACCCTTAGTGAACGCCCAGGGGGAAAGCCTGGAAGACCAAGGTATGGCTCCCTGGGAGTGCATTTCGAATATGTATCCAGCTCTGCACACAGTTCAGACACCTTCCAAAGATATAAAACCAGATTGGAATGAAAAAGGCTAGACGGAATATCTACAAAAGATAAGGCCTATAATGAACCATACAACTTAGCATAGCTACAGGCAGCACTGAATTGCTGCAACGAATCTGCTCCAGGTTCTGACCGAATTGTATACGACATGTTAAAAAAGCACTCACTCCAGGAAACACTGTAAACCTTACTTTCCTTGTACAATGCCATCTGGTATTGCCACAACATCCCCTCCTCTTGGAAAGAGGCCATTGTCATCCCTATACTGAAGTAGGGCAAAAATCCATCCTCAGTAGGAAGTTACAGGCCGATTGGACTAACGAATTACTTATGTAAACTTGTTGGAAAATCAATAAACTGCCGACTAATACGATATTTACTTGTGTAATGAACCCACCCTCCCGTCTTGGTCCTTGAAAAAAGAAAAAAATTTTAACCCTTTGTAGGACCCAGCAAAATAAAAGAAGTAGGCAATATTATGTTTTAACACAAGCTTTTCTGAGGAAGTTTTATTAGAAAGAAAACAAATGGGGAATTAAAATCACCATTCGCAAAAAAGAAAGTGGGACAGGGTATGTCTCACCATCTACTTCAGGTAAATGATGGCCGACAGGGAAATAGGCCAAAACGCGCTACACAAAGGGGCACGTCGCACATTATGCAGATGTATTTACTGCGAACTTCTTTCATCTCTGTGGAGCTAAACTGGCACCGCAGACATTCACCGGTGAACTTCCGATGGTGGCCATTTACAGCGAACCGGAGCTTGTCGGGCACTCCACTCATGGCACGTCAGTTTTTTTTTTCTTTTTGTTGTGGTGAGCTTGCTTTGTAACACTTGATTAGAAAAAGCTGTTTTGCGCAACCAGTTGGCGACCAAGTATCAAGCGGAACTGCAGATAACTAATAGGCTCTATGAAACTCATTTGAATATATTCAGCATTCACTACGGCTGCATCCAACATGAAGCAAATATGTGGCTCCACCAGCGTTTTGATCCGCGGTCGGTGGTTTTGGGGTTTTCTTCTAATCTAATTCAACTCTTCCCATCCAGGTGTTCTAGTCTTTCACAACAGAGGGGCTCTCAACGACCATTTTCTTGCCATTTGGGAGTGTTCGGTGCAGCTGCACATGGACTTCTAGGTCATGGTAGTTCGACATAAGGTGGACATTCTTTGAGTCTCTCTATTTATAGGTGACCACCTCTGCCTTTCTCCTCCAAATGTAAGACCCTCTCTCAAGCTTGTTATTTTCTTTGACTACTTAAGGTAGATCCTTCTGTTGACGCAAAATGTACCACAAGCAAGGTTGTCTTTTTCCCGAAGCACCTGACGTAATTTTGTAGAGCTAAAAATATTATTAAAAATACCTGTGAGCCAGCAGGCATGGTGCCATCTGTCAGGGTCAGGAAAAAGTGTTTACCCAAGGTTACGTCATCTGGCTTGTGTGCGCTCTTTCCTTCGTAGACCTGGAACTTATGAGATAGCCAGTCTCAGAGTTTGCGAGAGACCAAACTTTGTAGCCCTTCCTGATTTTAGGTTTCATGGGCATGTACTGTTTGATGCTCAAACGCCCTTTGAACAGTATCATACTGTCATCTACGGCAAGATGACTTGATGGCGTGAAGTTAGCCAGAAACTTCTCGTTCATCATGTTGGTCAAAGGTCGAACTTTGTAGGACTGATCGTTGTCCTTCGTGCCGTAATATGGCATGAGGTCACAAGCGTTCGACGGCACACGTAAAAATAACGACATAGGCTGTCACAGGACTGGTTCCTTTCTCAAAAACAGGACCGGTTCCTTTCACAAAAACAGGACCGGCAAAGTCAACAACCACAACTTGAAATGGGTGCGATCTGTCCACCCTGTCGGTCGGCAGTGGCGCGGTAGTAGCCGATGCAGTTTGGAACTTGAACATAGCGCACACTTTGCATCCAGAGATTACCTTTTTCACACACTGGCGGTCCTTAATCACCCAAAAACACTCTAGCGCTGAAAGGGTATCGTTTACGTCATTGTGAAGCAGGTGCCAGTGCGTGTGGTCGACGATGAGATATGTGCAGCGGTGGTCAGCTGATAGTAGGATCATACACCTCATGTCTTCTGATTTTTTTACGTTGTCAGGGCGGGTCTTGATCCTTTAAATCCCATCATTGTCCAGGAACGGTTGCAGATCACGAATGCGGGACGCTTAGGTACTGGTTTGTCTTTTAACAATGAGGTGCTTTGTGTGAGAAGTGGCCTCTTCAACCATTTCCGGCAACATCGTATTGGCTGATAGCCTTATCGTAGGCTCTCATGGTTTCGTCGTTTAATGACAGTCGCTGGACGATTCTGTAAAGCCTCGAAATGGCTACTTCCCGATTGCCGGTCATGTCGACAAGCGGAGATTTCAGGGGTAATGCAACTTCATATCGTCCTCTTGGAGTAACAGCAGTGTTGTTGAACTCGTCTTTAGCATCTGCGGTGCACTGAGACGTTTGCGTGTCAGCCATTCCGATGTTTTCGAGGTGCCGAAATCTTTGTGATTGGAAAGCGACCTCATCATTTTCTTGGAATTCCGTTCGCAGAACACATACTTGAGTGCTTGCTCTCTTACTTGCACTTCCAACGCCAGATAAGGGGCCCTGGAGAGTCCAGCCCATCTTTGTGTTGATGGTGTTACGACCGTCATAATTATTGAAGTTTTTCGGCCTTTGTGAACGGGACGAAAAATATTTCGACGCATTCCAAGCAAGGGTGTGCCGTCAAGACGGATTAATTTCCTCTCGGCAAAACCTGAACGAGGGGTTCGGGACTTGTTCGCGCAGAGAAAACACACGAGCCAAGAGAGGCCATTGGGAGCTCGACTCAAGAAAGGCCATTGTGTTTGCTGGGAACAAGGCTTTTGAGGCAGACAAGGAGGCAGCTGGACCATTTTCGAGGTCACCGAAGATCTGTAAATCTGGGAACCAGCACGGTATTTGCAGTTGAGGCTGCAAGCTAAAGCCAAATTGGTTGAGGCTGCATCTTGCGAGGTCAAGCGGAGCCCCGGGATATGTGCAGCTAAGCCACAGCTTCTAGCAAACAACCAGGAATGGAATGTGGGGGTGAAGAAAAGGATAATGCACTATGTCCGCCTCGATGACGAGGGATTAGTCGACCACTCCTCCTTCCCCCTTTCTCCATAGGATCGGCTGAATGGGGTGGCATATTTTGAAGATATGCTGGCCCACCGTTACATTGTCCTACCCAAAGAGTCAGGCAAGTTTGACACGTGTACTGGCAGCCGGTTTTTCGAACCTCACCCAGCTGCCAGAAGTATCTTGGAAACCAAAATCATCGGACGTGCACGAAACTTGGTGACGTGTGCGAAAACGTCGGTGCAGTGCTTTGGTGACCATATTTGGGCATCGTGTGGACTGTGCCCTCTCCACATGAATTGTGTGGTGTCTTTCCTCTCCTTCGTGGGTGGAGCACCTGGACCATGGAGCGCCGTATTGGCTGAAGCCGCAGTGCGCCCAGCGTTGGCAACGCGGCGCTATATAAACGGAAGACTCTTGTGTATTTTCATGTTCTGAAGTTCTACAGTTCAACAGTTCTCATGTACAGTTTTTGACTTCTCCTTTCAAACTCTCAGTTACTAACCATGTAAATAAATTGTCGTTTTTACGAGCGCCTCATCTGACTTGTTCGACGATGGGTCCTTGGACGGGGGCCCGCTACCAAACTGACACCCGCGGGACCCGGAGTCGCAACAATGGCGAGTAAGGCAGGATTTTCTTCGTCCCACTTCACTCATGCTTGACATAAACTTCCAAAGCTGGTCTGATCCAACGAGGACACTAACACTCAACGCTCGGATAAACGACTGCGTCGGCCAGATGTTTGTCCTCTTCTGCGATGGCTTGAATAAGACGACTCTGACTTGAGGCTTCAATCATCTTCCCACAAATAAATGGCACCCTATGGCTTCAATGTGGAAGGTAAGGTTGTCGTGCTGACTGCGGAGCGTGATCTTGACCATCGTGTTCATCGATCGCCGCGAGGCCCGCTTGTTCTTTGCACGCTCCATGTCGGTCTAGCTCGAAGCGCAGCTCACCCACACCAGGAAAGACAGGCTTGGGTCGTCGGCACCAAAATCGATGTGAGAAAACCACGCTTTGGCCTTTAAAAGCGCCAAACGAAAAACACAAATCTGAGCATCCATGGTAAAAAAAGAGTGTTTGATTTGTTGTTTTCTTCTTCCTCTTTGTTCTCAGTCGTCCCATGCGCGCGCTATTCGTGCAGGAGGTTCAAACAATTTACAACAGTCCCGTCATCAAGCTCTTCAGAAGGCTTCTTCTATTTCTTTTCTGTTGTTTTTTTTTTTTTCAACGTAGTGTTTCTGTCGGATTGCTTTGCGCTTGCTTGTACTCGGCCCTAATAGCAGCTGGAAAGTGTCGTCCTCCTTGCTGCTTTCATCAGTGGCAAGCACAAACTCTTCGTCTTCAGAACTTTCATAGTACTCATCTGTACTGTCATTGAAACTGTCTGGTAAACTGAAAACTAGTTTTAGAGCTTCCTCTGGGCTCATGCGTTTTTGTTTTCTTGCATGGGAGAAGTAAATCAGCCAATTAGGCACTGGTATCACACCAGTGCACGCATGTGATTCAGTAAGCCTAACCCTGCGAGTGCGAAAACGCACGTGTTAAATGATTCATACATGCAATGGTTTTTTCCTATCGTAGGGTAACTTTTGTCGGCAATTCCATTTCTCAAAGGAATACTGTAATGCAAGAAGAAATATTTCACTTACCAGTCGTTGAATATATATGTCCTTGATATATCTTCATAAACAGGCACTCACTGACAAGACAGGAACACAAAAACACAACAAAATGTAACGGGAGCGCCTCCAGCTCCACGTTAGGGCAAGGACAGAAAACTCCACGGAGCGCTTTGCACAAAACTCGCAGATGGTGCCATATGAAAATTTCGAATATTAATTCATATGTAAGCATTTTAGAGCAAAAGAAAGACTACTCGAAAAGTGAGACTTATACTCTGTTTCAGAAGTTCCCTTCAGCAATGTGGAGTCTACAGGGCCCTTCAATCAATAAGAAAGGTGATTAGCGACTCCACATGTATTCATCCGCGCCATGTCGCCTGCTCACCGTCTTCATGGTGACTGCTCGCCAAATTTTTTATACACACTCGTGGCAGATAAGGCTGGTTTATTAACTTGAAGATACAGTAAAACTGCGAAACAAGCAGTCACACCAGGAACTTGAAGCGTGGATTTGTTGTTCTGCTGAAGATTGGTAGACGCTCATGCTGGCGATCCGTCACTTCTCCTGGCTCTCGTATAACTGCTTCTCTGCCGGTGCGTTCCTTCGCGTCTCTTGCTGCAATGCTTCTTCTCTCTCTTTTCTTTGTCCCCATCCAAGGAGGACCCCACGCTCACAAAATGCAGTATCATGTTGCATGTCCATTGGAGATGCAGCTGTTCTCGGTCTAGAGACGCAGCCCAAGCACTGCCTCGGCGCATTAGTCTTAGCAGGTGTGGCTAAGCAAGCAGCATATTTTGCTAATAACGACAAAACGTACCTGATGTTTTATCCTCAGAGTAAGATGAAACAAATCGATGACTGATTTCACCATTGATTTGTTGCTGTCAGCGCAGTGGGCGTGTACTAAGTTTGGACTGAATCGGCAGGTCGCTTCTGCATGGGCGCTGCCATGTTGATTTGTAAACACAGTTACCGGCCGTAAGTGACAAAAATAATTTCTTGCGTGTGAACTAAATGCGAAGCATAAACATATCAAATATCGATGTGACGTAACACACACCATACAACTGCCAATTTGAGTCAACCAGGTCAATTTTACGCTAATTGTTATGTGTCGGACTATGTTTTGCTGCGCAAGTGCGTGGCTTTCTTACACCTCGTAGCTTTGGTAGTGCTGAACCAAAGTGGTGAAACAGAGTATAAGTGTCCCATCATCCATAAAAGGGTAAATGTATCTGTTCATATTATTTTGGTGTGATAGCCAGTCGTGCTGACGATCGAAACAATGTTAAATCAAGCCGTTATATTACAAATTAACGATGCAAAAATGTCGAAACATAGGCAACCATGCTAAACAGGTGCGAGCGCAGGCGTCAATCAAAATGTCATGCCTTTCACGGTAGAGTGCCATCTGGTGAATGCAAGAAAAGCTTTTCTGTTTATAGCGCCGCGTAAGCCCAGCGGCAGAGAAAACAAAGCAAGAAACAAAGCGCATGGCCTCCTAGATAATGGTCATACGGCCTATTTTTACGCCACATCCTCATCTCAGAGTTCATGCAAAGCACAACCGCGCTGACAAGTTGTGCACCGGCAACGTTTGTGCACCGCATTTTGCCGCTGTGTTTTTGTTGTCGGGTTCGTCGTAGTAAATTTAGTTCGACACCTGCTGTGCAGGGTGCGTTCCGCCGTTACACTAGCTACACGGCTGCATGCGCTGGAGCATAAGAACCGAGTGGCTGGAAAACACTTTGGCGTCAATCCCTGCGTATTTGTTACTGGAGAAAACAGGAAGAGGTTTGGGCTGCAAAAAGGATTCTTCGCGCATTTTGTGGGCCAATACAATCACTCATGATAAACCACGGAAGATGCTCAAAAATCACTCTTGCAACGCCCACCTATCGGCTATTTTCTGATTTGAACATGGCACGTTCAGTCGTTACAGGGATCGCCGCAAGAGGCTGCGACTTGTCCGCACGTGTGCGTGCGATCACGCTGAAAAAGCCGTGCATTCGAAAAAGAAGAAATGCTCAAGGTCACGAGGTGTGCGTGACATATTCTATTTCACCTGCCATTCCTCCCTGCTTAGCTTTCGTCGGGAGGAAAGGAGAGAGAATGCAATTGCAGCATGCGAGAAATCTTTGTAACTCCACTTGCACCGGACGGATTCTTAAAATTTTTGCGGCGTGGAATTTGTGAGGCAATCAGCTTTCCCATCGAATTTTTTACATGGTTACTTGAAAAAGTGTTTCTGGGCCACTTTAACTTGCCTCTGGGCACAGAATTTTAGGCCTCTTTACAGCCACGTAACATCATCATAGTTCATATGTGACATACTTTACATACCACTGTGAAGTCACAGATCATAGCCACTCTTTCATCTCCTTTTCATGGTGCTCTTTGACAAAGCATCACACTTGCACCATTAAAACCTACCTATCATTATCATCGTCGTCCAAGATGCAAGACATGCGAACACCTTCGAAATGACATGATAGTTAAAAGTACCACAAGTGATTACATCCATCATATAAAATTTAGTTCTACCTGCACTGGTTTAACCATTATCTACATAATTGAATGTTCATAGTGTTACTAACAGTGCATTGGCAAAACGGTACAGCCTGTTTGTATTAGATGAAACGATCATTGCATGGACACAGCAAAGAAATTGCCGAAAGCTATAGCACAGCATTAGACTAGTAGTGAGACACAACTTAGACGATGTCATACCTTACATGCTTCAGCCAATCTTCCAGTCCGCAAGAGACAGAAAATATAGTCATATCTGATACGCAAGTTCAATGCACTCCAGCCAGCAGACACATTCATTAGAGGGCTCTTGAATCCACTTGAAATAGTATGTAATTAACGAAAACCAATGAGAGTTGGGCTCTCTTTCTAGGAATTTCAAACCTGCCAATATTCAGTGGTTCTTCTTCTGACAACCGTAATACAGCGAAACGTCTTAACTCCTCCCCACTTCCGACACCCAGGCATCCACAGTAGCCCTCTCCTTCTCCTTTGTTCGGATGGAGGGGAGGTTGCGAAGCATATACACAATAGTGCTAAGAAAACCAGTTCTAGCCTTGAGGTAGGCAAGTTCACTTGTTAAAACATCGGCTCGAGCAAGCAACCTCTGTTTATAGATTTTTTCATCACAAGCTTCCATCTTTTTCTTCCTGACATTTTGTGTACAGTCATGTTTTTTTTGGATTTTTCCAGCTTTGCATATGTTTGTACATACACTCATTCTAGCAGTAGTTATAAATGTTTAGGTAGTATTGTGTTCTGTTTTCAGGGCAATGATGCGCATAACCTTCTTCGACCAGAGACATTGGAAAGCCTCTGGTACATGTACTATTTCACACGCAACGAGACTTATCGGGATTTGGCTTGGCGTATCTTCCAAGGGTTCGAGAAGTACTGCAAGGTTAGTAAGCATTTAATGGGAGCCCCTTTTTTTCTGAACATAAGGTGGGCATTTGATATATGGATCTTGGGAAAACGCATGCAGAACAGCAGTGGCCTGAGCCATTAAGACTTTCTTTTATTGTAGTTCTCAAAACATCCTGCTCTGACGACATAAGTGAACTGCAGCATGACAGTTGCCGGTGTCCGACTTTGCAGTGAGCAGTCATTGATAAGAATATTCTGAAAGGCATTTAATGCTGAAAGCAATCAGTGATAAGAATATGCTAGTAGACATTTAATTGGTGCTTCTGGCTGTTCGGTATAGTAGTTGGCATTGAGGTAAATTGTCCTGCCTATGTGGGAAGCGTACCAGCTAATGCTAAATGCCTTAGCACCCACAGAGGGCCAGAGCAGCCCACCAGAGCATAAATGTCTGATGATTACAATAGATTGCATGACTTTAGCTGCTGCCACAGTTTAAATGAGCTCAAACAGTAGCTGTAGATTGTAACCATAGGAATTGTAACCATAGGACTAAAAGAAAGTGTGGCCAACTTTTATGTGCATTTGTTGGAGTTTATGCAATCTGTAATGTCTTTGGGACCTAACAGACTTGATAAACAAATAAGTAAATAAATAATACATTTGTCTCATGTGCTGCAAACTGCATCAAAGACCTGACACAGTATCATCTCCAGATTCACAATGTGCGATGTTTATCATTGGTGGAAGAATTTGGATGGCTATTTGTACAATGGTTTCCTTTAATACCAAATGTATTCCACACCTTTCTAAAGAAGTGTTGCATTACAACCTTCAAGAAATTTTTTGGCACATGCTATCAAGGCACATGCTATCAAGCAATGTTCATATTCCTTGGTCAGCTACTGCCAAAGATGCAATCTGTTGCTCTAATGTTGTATACAGTCGAATCTCGATGATACGATCATGGCTAATATGAATTTCCTAATGATACGAAGTTTTCTGTGGTCCCTGCCGAGCCCCATTACTTTGCAATGCGCTAGAGTACGTTTGTTACGAATCTATTTTCTGCCCGCGTCGTTTGATACGAATGAACGCCGCCCCACTGATGGCCGGGAAATAGAACAACACTTAGTCGCGCGCCGGAATGCGCGCTGCACCGCCGGTTTGGCATTTTGCCAACTGTGCCTGCCAGCAGCCCGTGGCGGTCTGCAACATCGGCGCGCGGCATGCGCAATATCTGAGACCTCAGAGACCGCTTGCGCCCTTTGATTTCAGTTTAGGTTTAGAGATGGCGCTGGCCACTGTTTCCTTTCTCTCTCTCTTTTTGGGTGCGGCGGCGTGGACGCGACGACGCGGCGGGCTGCGTGGGGCAAGGCACAACGAGTTTGGAGCGGTCACGCTTTTGTTGCTGTTGTGCTTTTCCTCTTTCTCTGCGTGGCGTTGGACCAAGTGACTGCAGTGCTGTGCTTCGGGCCGCGTTCTTTGTGTTTGTGCCATTTCGCCTAGTCGCAACGAGCTATGTCGCGCAAGTGAAAAGCGCTCTCCTTCAAGGAGAAATTAGACATCCTTCGGAAGGTTGGTGAGGATCCTAAGAGAAAGCAGACGGAGTTGGCTAAGGAGCTAGGCCTTGCAACGTCAACACTGAGCACAGTTGTTGGACAGCGAGAGACCATAATGAAAAACTTGCTTTGGTTCAACATCAACGCAAAGCAAGCGAAGACCGCTCAGCACGTGAAACTTGAAGAGACTCTCCTGACTTGGTTTAAAGAAGTAACCGCAGCTGGCGTAAATATCGATGGCAAAGTTTTGCGGGAGCAAGCCGACGAGTTTGCACTTGCTCTGCACATCGACGGATTTCAGGCCTCATGTGGGTGGCTGCAGGGCTTTAAGACAAGGCACGCTCTCGTTTACAAAAGCGTCTGCGGCGAAGCGAAAAAAGCTGACGAGTTGTCAGCAACTGGTTAGAGATGCTGCCGTCACTTATTGCAGAGTGTGAGCCTCGTGATGTTTTTAATGCTGATGAGGCAGGTCTCTTTTTTAACCTGAACCCGAAAAGAGCCTCTGTTTAAAAGGCGAAGCATGCAGAGGAGGCAAAAAAAGCAACGAGCATATTACTGGGCTCTTGTACTGTAACGCCGACGGATCGGAAAAGCTTAAGCTGACCGTAGTTATTGGAAAGTTCCAAAAGCCCCGGTTGTTCAAGCGCGAGAGTCATTTGCCGTGCGTCTATCGCGCAAACAAAAAGGCGTGAATGACGGCGGCGTTGTTTGAAGAGTTTCTGTCACTCCTTGACAGGAGGATGGCTTGTAAGAATCTGAGGATTCTTCTTTTTCTTGACCAGTGCGCCCCCCACCCGAGGCAAGTGTCTTTTTACCCGCAAACGCGACGACGCACCTGCAACCCCTTGACGCTGGGATTATTAAGAATGTGAAGCACCATTTTAACAGCCTTCTTGTGCGTCGCCTACTCGCAAAAATTGACCGAAAGGACGAAGGTGACCCGAGAATAACCCCCGAATGCAGAGATCTTACTTGGCTCGCGACTTCAACTTAACTTGAGCAAGTCCGCGTGAAGCAAGCAGCGGACTTCAAAACGCCCAAGTCAGCCTTCGCGTTTCATAGATGCTCAGGCTGTCTTGCTTGGTCAAGTCAAGAACGAGCTTCAAAGCAGAAACACGCTGCTCGCCTGCTGACGATAGTAATAATGAAGTTGTTCGCGTAAGGCATGCATTACAGCAAAAAAAGACCATATGTTTTAAAATAACTATAAAAACGAAGGGCCACAAGCATATTCTTGCCATTTTACCGCTAAAGAGGGGCACGTGGTGCCTGCCGCCACAGCGATGCGCAGTGTTGCTTCTGTAAAGCGTCCGTTGCTTGCTAGTTTTAGTGGCCACACAAATGCGGTGCGTTTCTTCACGGTTGCTTGTTTGGAGGCGAAACAAGCATCGCGTTGAGTTCTTTCTTTTTTTTTTTTTTCAATCGAACGCCTCGCCATGTATTTGTGCTGACCTGGCTTACGAGGTGACGAGATTTTCACGGTATTTGCCTTTCTGTTCGCCTGTGTGCATGCCTGTAATGGGCTAGGTCACAGTTATGAAAAAAAAAAAGTTATGGGAACAAATGTGATTCGTATCCTTTTGTTGAGCTTGGTAAACAAGAGAAAAAGCGGGGGTCAGGACATTGCCCTCTGCAGAATTCTGTCTCGCGGGGTGCAGTTGTGTATCGCTGCATGATGGTGAAGCAGATAAAAAAACCCGTGATAGGGGCATGAAAGCACCCTAGACGGGACAAAAGGATAGACGAGGCACAGACACAGCGCCGAGTCAGTTTTGTACCGAAAGAAGTGGAAATTGTTGTCGTGTTTTTAAAAAAAAAACAGAAATGGCCGTTGCGCCCAACCGAAGCTATTATTACGCACGTGTGTGTAGTCGACACAGCCTGTAACACCAGAGTACGCAGCCACTTCATAAAAGTCCCGCATAACAATAGAAAGTGCTGCCGGCTGCGGAAAGCGCACCAGCATTGCGTACAGGTGCTTTGCGATGAGTAGCGTAACTTTTCCTACTGCACGACAAACTGTCAACTACGGAATGCGGATGAGATTCCCGGTGACTGTTTGGAATGTGCCAGCACCGTAAAACCAGAGAGCCATCAGTAGCTGTAACACTTGAGGCACAGGCTGTTCTCGGTTGTCCCCACTTTCACGGAGCGGCAACATACCCAGCAGCTGCCGCACGGAGTTCTTCGTGAATCTGTATCGAGCGTGGAATTGTTCCTCGGCGTACAACTCCATCGGATTTCCTCGGTCACGTAAAGTGGGTCCAAGAATTTTCGGCAGGCAGTGCGCCTCAGAAAATGCTACGCTTACGGTGAGGCAAGCAAACTCAAAAGCGGCCACCCTCCGCGCGACGTCTGTTCGAGAGGTGGCCTTGTTGGAATAACGCGTGAAGTCGCTTTCAAGCTAGCCGGCGATAGTTAAAGCGCGAGAACAAAACGACGACAGAGACGAGGACACGAAAGACACGGGCGCTCGTGTCTTTCGTGTCCCTCTTGTCTCTGTGTCGTCGTGTTGTTCTCGCACTATAACTATCGTCATGCCATACCAACTAGCCCAAGCTGCCACACTTCTAAGTTCAAGCTAGCCTTGGAGCCGACTTGAAACTTGACCTGACTTCGACCGCGCCAAGTCACCTTCAAGTCGTCTGCAAGTTTGGGAACGATTTATGGTGACCGGCAAGACTGTCTTGAGTCAAGTATGAGTCAAGTAACATCTCTGCATTTGGGGGTAATCCTTTTCGACGCCATCCATTTTATAGCTATGGCATGGGATCGGGTAACTCCGACTACCGTAGCGAACGGCTTCGGCAAATGCGGCTTCTTTGGGAGTCCAGAAGAGGTGCCCCCAGAGCCGGAAGATCCTACAATTGAGGACTGGGAACAGCTCAACGTCGAGTGCACGTCTGATGATTTTGGCACGGAAGATGACAATCTCGCCACCTGTGGTGCGCACATGGTCGAAGATATTGTTGAGGAGGCCACGTGCGAGGCTGGCGATTCCAGCGATGATGGCGATGACATAGACGTGGGCAACGACGAAGGACCACCACCGGCGGCTGAAACGCTGCATGCGCTCGGCGTTCTGAGGTGCGCTATGGCGGCGGATGAAGTCAGCGACGACACGTGCACGTGTTTTTATGCTTTCGAACAAAGTCTGCTAGGTGACCTGGTGAAGAAAAAGACAGAAGGACATCAGAGACTTTTTCATCAAGAAATAAATGCTTTTTATGTCCTTGTGCCTGGATGAGTTCATGTCTGACTCTTTGTTAATTTAGCTAGTTTTATTTGTTTCGATGATACGAATTTCGGCTAATACGAATGTTTTTCGTGACCCCGTGAGATTCGTATCATCGAGATTCTACTGTAAATGGCTATAAGGATTGTCTGCTGGCAAAACAAGCTTACCTGCCCTTTTGAGCTGTCTTTCCTTGGTTGTGCAGGTGCCTGGTGGTGGGTACACAACAATCGGGAGTGTGCTGAACACGAAGCAAACTGGCCCACGTGATATGATGGAGAGCTTCTTCCTGGCTGAAACACTAAAATATCTCTACCTGCTCTTCAGTGAGGAGGATGTACTGGAGCGGTATTCTCCAACCAGATACCTATTTAATACCGAAGCCCATCTGCTCCCTTTGTACTCATCCTGACACTACACTTCAGCTATAATTAGCATTCCCCATCTTAGCGATCGTTAAATTGAAGGAGTACTCCGTGATCAGTGTTACCGTAGGCACCACTGCTGCGTAGATTGGTGGCCATTGGCTCACAACTTGCAGTGCAGATCGGAGCTTGCACTGCCCATGTCAATCCATGCACAGCTTCAGTGGCAGTATTGTATATATGTAAAAGTGACATGAGCGTTTGTTCTTATGGTCGTGAACATGCACCTCCTGGAGTGGTTCATTAGGTCCGCCTTGAATTGCCTACAGCAGTAGTTGCCATTTATGCTGATGCTCAGCATTAGGCCAGGCTTTGGGTACAGCTGTACTGCTTGTTGCCGTTGTCTTACTTGCACAGTTACCCAAAATGCAGTTTTACCGAGGTATTTGCCCTATTGCGAAACTGCTCTACTACCTATAGCCGCTGTGTTGTTCATCAGAACAGGATTGATGGTGCCTGTTAGCTCAAATAGCAAGAACATCGCATCCGACCGTGGTATTAACATGCAGACAAATTTCATTTCTATCTTCAAGCTGTTCCTCCCCTGTACATAATCAGTTGTTTATGTATGCCACACAAAAAAAAAAACACAATACTTCAGTTGTATTTTCATTCATCCTTGCTTAAGCTCATTCTCATTTTTTTTCACTTTCCTATACATTCTACTTGGTTTGCTAAGACCACATTTTTTTATGGTAGGCCTATCAGTCCAAGCATGTAGACATTGCTTAAGAAGTGAGGGCCTTGCTTTGTCTTGAGTATTTGTAATTCGATAATTCATTTTCCTATTGACTAGTCTCTTCAGGCTTGTGTGTCAGCTAGCAAGGCCTTTATCGGTAAAGTCGTACTAAATGCGACTCCTCAAAGTCATCAGGAAAGCACAAATGCTGTAAGAGAAAGCCTAGCATATTAACCTTGTCAGGCATGTGTTCCCAGTACTTGCTGAAGCCTACCCATCAAAATATTTGTAGAAAGTGAATAAGTGCAGCCATTTTGATCAATTTCCGAGCAGGTATTACCAGCTCTCATGAGTGTTTGGGAATATAAATATGTTTTTGCTTGAAAACTGCCCCTATTAGTACAACAATTTAGGAATTTGTTTATACTGTCAAGATCATACTCCTTATATATATATATATATATACATATATATATATATATATATATATATATATATATATATATATATATATATATATATATATATATATATATATATATATATATATATATATATATATATATGATGCTACGATGAATGGCAGACATGGCCTGGCTCATACGCCATGTGTATTCCATTGTCACTTCTTCCTTCTCGGCTTCTACCAACCGTCGCTACCTTCTTACGTCACGATTCCCCCTCCTTCGGAAAAAGCCGCCTCAGACACTTAACAAAACAACAAAAATGCAGAGTGTTAAAGCGAAAAATGTCAAAATGCACCGTAGTTCCATTTCAGAAGGGAGCTCCTTAACTCGCACAAGAAATCCACAGCAGAGAAACACAGTCCGGCCATATCTAAGAGAACTCAGGTGGACGAGGCTGGCTGTTGAGTCCTGGATGGCATAACTACACCTTGGAGATGTGCACTGGAGATGACATCGGTTGAGTTCTTGTGAGGAACGGGTAAAGTTGGTAGTCTCTGTAGCATTTCAGGTTCGAATGTCGAAGCCGTCGAATTGTGTGTCATGGTGGGAACAGACTGTGCGCTTCCACTTTGAGAGTGCGATGGTCGTGGCTGACGGCATGGTGTCTTGGTCTCTGCGTTCTACAGATGATGCCTTTTCGTCTCTTTCGTCGTTTTCCGTGGTTTCGGAGCTGTAATTGTAGGCACAGCCTTGATCTCTTGTGCAAAACTCGTTTGTGGCACCGATACCTTATGCGTATATGCCTCGCGTCTTGAGTTTGCTTTAAGAGGCTCGCTTTGCGTCGTTGTCCTTGTTGCCGTATCTGTTGGAGTGTCTTGAATTCCTGGACTCGCTTTTGCTGGCGTTGCTGCAGTTGTACTGGAACGTGCTGAGGTGGGAACGCTTCTTGAACATCATGCCGGTTTTCTTTACAAATTGATGTAGTGTCCAGTCGGCAGCTGGTGGTCTGTGGGCTGTTGTAACACTTTTCAGGCAGTGAAGTTGGTAGGACAGATTTCACTGCAGAAACATCAGAGGCGCCTGCAACAGCATTCATTACGTAGGCTTCTGGCTCCTGGTAACCTGTAAGAGATGCTTCCGAGCCTCCTGTGTTTGGGCTTTCAGATGGCTGTGCTCTCAATGGCAACACCGCAATAGGTGTGGTTGGGTCAGATTCTAGATGGGAATGACTGTCTTTCTGTGCAACGAATGATGAGAGCTCTTCTGGCGCATGAAACTGAACTGTAAATCCCGGGCTTGACTGAATATGCTCCGAGCTTCTCTGCTCTATTCCAACCATAGTGAACATGTGAGACGTGAGGTGCGCGTTGTGAGCGACTGAAGATCCACGTGGTGGAAAAGCGGGAGGTTTGTCAATGCGTGAAGGCTGCTTTTTACTGTGATAGCCGAGTGAGGAAGCTGGGAAGCGATACCAGGTGAGGCTTGTGTTTTCCGCAATACATGCTTGGTAACATTTCTTCTGTAGAGCACAAAAGGCCGCTGGGATCCATAGTGGGCGGAAAAAAGTATACTATGAGAGATATCCTGATTGTTCTTTCAATTGTTGCGCGAGAGTTGCTAACCAAATTCCTCGCAAGAGTTACTAACCGAATATACATCGGTCAGACTGGTTTATGTATCAACACGTGCCTCAGAGAGCATCAAAATTAATTGAAGTGTTATCTCATCGCACTTCACATTTTCAGTTATGCAGTTTCATCTTTGACGGCATGATAATCTTGCACAGTCCCCCTAACCAGACGAGAGAAATCTTGGAGACATATTATTAAGAACACCGCACCTTGCTCAAATCAATTAAATTTCTTCTGTTACAGCAATGGCGAAGGTTAACTTTATTATTCAACTGTAAACAGGCTCCTCGGTTGTTAGTCTTATTGTACCTATTTGCGACATGCGCAGTGCACCCCCATTTTGTTAACACTTACAATAATTTTTCAGTCGTGACTGAGCAATTCCGGTGTGCATATTTCTTTCCTGGTGTACTTTCATTTTGCCCTGTAGGCTTGATTCCAACCTGGAGTTACAGCACCAAGGGAAGTCGGTAGATGCATACGGTGCGAGCGGCGCGCAGTGTCTAGTCAATGTCTAGTCGACGTGTTTTACTTTGCGAAATTGTGTCTTTCTCTAAAGGACTCCTTGAATATACCAGAACCGCGCAATTCACTCGTAAATAGCATCGAAGGACATTGATTTCTAATGCATCTGTGAATTTATAGACAGTGCTTGTACCATCTAGCAACCAAGTTGTATAGTTTCTTTATTTATGCCGAAAATAGACTGACGCCACAGGATAATAATAACTAACTTAGGCTTCGCAGCCACTCGGCCGGTTGAACAGGGAGACGAGTGCAAATCTTAGACAGGTCGATGCACTTAAACACTGAAGTTATTTAAATGTTATGGGCATTCATGCGCTGCTTCTTGCTCTTCTAAGATTTGGTGCGCTTCGCTGGTGGTGGAGAGTCGTACATCAAGGACGATTCGCTGTCGCAGTCATTTTCTTCCTCTAAAAATGACTGGAAGTGAGACGCCTGGACTTGCGTATGACGGCCTTCGGTGACATCCTTGGTGTGTCTTCCTTCGTCTTCTTCTTTACTGAATTCTTTATGTCCTTCACGGGCTTCTTCACTAACTGGTAGTAAGTACTCAACTCGCTTCAACCGGATTCAATGCCAGAGTCTTCTATTTGCACAGACTCTATTACCGGCGATCTATTTGTCTTCTTAATTTTCCCGCCCTTGCGTTGTTTCTTCGTTGAAAAGACCTCCGGCTTTTTTTTTTTTTTTTTTTCCAGAGATTGTCAGGACGGGGGCTATTATTCGCTGAATCCCCTTGCATTCTCGATGACTCGCTGCACATTTCGCCTTCCGAAAGTTCACTCGCACAGTCTTCTTTATCGCTGGCAGACCTCAACGGACGCTGCGAGTTTGTTCCCACATTCACGTTCTAAGCTTCGTTCTAATCTGGTCGCAGTTTGTCTGACATGTCGTTTGCAGGAGCTTCAATGTGACCCTTCATCGTTGCAAAATTGACGTCAGCTAGCAGGCCAATGTCCATTATTTTGTGGGCACCTGCCCCGCAGTGTTTGTCCTCGATCTGTTGCTTCTTAATGTTTTTCTTGTTTCCTGGAGCCAATTTATAATTCCGAATGTTTGCAATGTTGATCATTGGTTTCTTTTTTTCAGATGGTGCTTCGATTTACGTTCTATGGTGGGCGCAGCGTTTTCTTCAGATGAAGCCAATGTCTTCATTTCTTCGGTCTTGATATCTTCTTTGTGGGTGTATCTGGACTTCGCTGTCCTTCTTTTCAGCTTGTTAAATACAGTATCTGAGATAGGGTTCCCTGGTTTACCTGCAACATCGGTGTTGGAGTCTTTCGGACATGGGCCTCCTCCTGTGGCGGCGGAAGCATGGTCATCGAAAGTTGACGAGGGATCACCTTAGGGAGAATCTTGTTTCGAACAAAGCGGTCCAGAAATGTCCGTCCTGTTGGTAATGTTTGTCGTAGCATGCTTTTTAGCCTCTCTTTCGTCTCAAGGTGTGAGAGATGACTCTTCTGTGTCGGCCTGTTCGGCGATCGGTTTCTTCTGCGCGAGACTGCTTGGAATAGTTCTTCGTGGTACATTTTTTGTCTCCTTCTCAGGAGACAAAAGTATATATATATGTATGTATATATATATGTATATATATATGTCTTTGGGCCTCCTGTCAGCACACATGACAGGAGGCACATACATGTCTCAGACAATTAATTGGTTTATTTCATACAGAAAAATGTTATTAGCACATGCTGTCCTTGCACGAGACCATTAAGATGAAGACGTTGTCTCACTTGTTGTGGACAATATAGAAACAGTCATTCGTCGCCGAAAGACACACGAAGACATTGCATTTCCTGCACCGGACTCGCGTCCTTGACCTGCAGCCTTCCAACTTGCAACGCTGAGTAAAACTATTGCCTGTGTGTGCTGGCCAGTGGTGTAGGCCATCATACCGTACGGCATTTACAGGCCGAAGCTCAGCATTGCGCACTTTTCTCGGTGGCTCCTTGGCTTTGTTGCTTGGTCGACCGCATTTCTTGGCACAATTCTAGAGAGACATGATTAGCGCCAATCCCACGTTGTTCTGAAAAGCTAGAAAGTCCAGGACTTCCCTGCATGGGATGGAGTTGTCATTCGCGTCGGTCAGGTATTCTTGCCAGCTATTTACAAGAGCAAATGATGTAAAGTGAGAAATTACTCGCACTGGCAACTTTCTGGTTCGTTGTTTTAGTGGGTTCAAGGACAGCAAGAAATCCATCTTGTCGACTCCGCCTATTGATTTGTTGTACTTGGTGATAATTTCTGGGCATGGTATGTCAACATGCTGCTTTGTGCACTCACTTCACCGCCTCACAGTTGTTGCCTCCCCAACACCCACGAACGTTGACGCAACATTCACGATGCCATTGTCCTGCCACCTTGCAGTTGTTAAATCACCTCCTTGAGTGAACCTCGCATCTATACTGCCGCGTCCTTCCTTTTTTAACACTTTGTCAGGCTTCAATGGGTATCCCTGCAATCTGTTGCTGCACATAGTGCCAATGGCCCAAATGCCCATTTTTCTGGCTCCTGGAGTAGCTGAATAGATCTAAAATAATTGTCAAAATACAATTTGAAGTTCTCTTGTTTAAAGAGACCTTCTACCAACCTCATGACAATAGAGCCACCAAGCCCAAGATGCTTGTGCTCGGCAGATGTGCCAGAACCTTCGCCTTGATAAATCTCAAAGTCGTGTGCTATCCAACTGGAGCTGCACCGAAGAAACACTTTCACCCCTTCGGGGTTTGGTTTTTTCTGAACAAATTGTTTGGCCGCAACTCTTCCCTGTGAAGGGGATCATGGGATCATTTGCTTATCGATGCTGTTTTTTTCAGTCGCTAGGAAGCACCTCTTCCTTACAGCATCAAGTAGCGGTCGTACCTTCCAGATGCGAACCAGTATGGTTCGCATCTGGCTCTGTGACGTGCAACGCTGACCGCAACCTGAAAAATCTGTTCACGCTCATGGCTTTCGACACGCTCGGTACTTGCTTGGCAGGATTCCAATACATCCTGATGCGTGGAAATTTCAGGGTTCCCATTATCATTAGCATCCGGAAAAACGTTTTCACTTCTTCTGGAATTGTTCCCAAGATGGCTCCACCTGTCTGCAGTGAGTAGATGTTTGCACAACGCACGATTTCTTCAAAAATGTCGTCTGTGATGTACCGTAGGAAGTACTCAGGTGGTTCACTCACAAGATTGACACCAGTGTCAATGGACCGATGAAATGTTGTGGGGGGCCGGTCAAATGCCGCAGTTGTCCAAACCACTTTCCTTTTTTGTCGACTGATGGCTTCTGCATGTTCATCACAGTTCACTAATCCGGACGGATGAGCATCACTGCCTGTGGTGCCGGCCTGCAAAAGACAATTATTCTATTACTGTCCTGAAAAATGGGTTGCGCTCTCATGCGCGCCTATCATTTTTCCACTGATCCACAAAAGAATAGCTCATACCTACTGTAGGGTTACTGGCCGCAAAAACAAATACTTTTTTTGAAACCCAACTAAGCAGCACAGTACAAAAGCAAAGCAACGTAGAGTGAGGTAAGTAATGAATTGGGATAGAAAAACGAAGCCACAGCATTTCTACACTCACCAGCTGATTTGTATGTCCCTCCTCATCGTCGTCGTCAGACAGACCAATGTCCAACGTGTTGCCATCGGCAATTCGGGACAGCAGCCTTTCAGCCCTCTCAGAATCAAGCCTCCCTCGATTTCTCGCATGATTTTTCAAGTACGAAATGGCGAAACACCCAAATGTTTATTAGAAAATTGCCAACTACGAGAAACTCTAGCAGCCGGTCTGTGCTGCTTGGCGCACGCCATACAAAATTGTGTATGCAAGATTTCACAATCAATTTTCTATCTCAAAATAATACTTCTAACACATTCTGCGGTTTTTCTGTGTTCCTTAGGTACAAAACAGCATAAAAAATCCAGACACTTACCTTCTAAGAGTATCAATACTAAAGAAAAATTCAATTTTGTAAGGGACTTACCGGCATCACCGTAGAATGTGGTGGCATCCATTTTGGAAGTGGTTGTTTACTGCTTTATTTCTTGTTAACCAGAACAGATGGCGCTAGTAGTACTGCACAGAGCCCATACAACTTCTTGCAACAAGTATCGTATTGATGACTGGTTTTTCCGACTTTCGAGTCGGAAGGCTCGCCTCAATAATGCTTAGTCACGAACGCCTTCTGGGAGCGCAACAAAGGCAATTGTTGCCCTCCTTTTCCTTTATTCTCCAATTCTCGTGCGAAAATGATGCAGAACAAGACGCACATTAAATTTGTTTATAGAAAGGTATTACTTTATGGGCGGAAACTGTTGGCGACGCTCCAGAACCGCGACAGGACTTCCAAGTTGCGGCCTCTGTTGGTAATAGAACACGGCTACAATACATTCGTCAACGACTGGCAGTGCCAAGCCACGTCATCCAGCTTCAAGTAGCATATCACGAGAGCCGAGGAGTGCTCGTTGAGCTCGTCCAGTTGTGTGTGGCCGTCATCGCGTGGCTGACACGTGACACACACCTTGGCAACACCGGCCAGTCTCGTGGGGAAGGTATGCATGCCCTTGATTTTTCAAAAAACACTGTTGCACAACGACCATTGCGTCGTACTCGTAGAGGGATAATGCTTTCGACAGATCTGCGACGAGGGCTGGGTGGCTGTATAGACTGTCCAAAGCCGCGGGATCAGGGGGACGGGAACCGCGTTCTTCTCTCAGAATGTCCTCCATATTGATGCATTTGACGATGAAGGCCCGAGAGAAGCGCACCAATTCAGTCAGCGACCTCGTTCCAAGTGGCGTTCATGACGACGAGCTAGTGTTGTACGTTGCTGAAGCTCATGCGCAACTTCTGCCTGTCAGCTTGCAGCCCACAGACAAAGCAGTTGTAAGTCTCCAAGGTATGCTCACGTTTTTTTTTTAATTTCGAAGACTGCTTTTTGACATACACAAGCATAAATAACCACACGTTCATCGCACATAGACAAACAAGTTGCACTGATGCATAAAGTTTAACATCTTGTGAGTCCGGAGGGCGACTCGCTGCGAATTTCGCCTTCCGAAAGTTCACTCACGCTGTCTTGCTTATCACTGGCTGACCACAACGGACACTGCGAGTCTGTCCCCACATTCTCGTTCTGAGCTTCGTTCTGATCTGGTCACGGTTTGTCGGTCATGTCGTTTTCAGGAGCTTAAATCTGACCCTTCGTCGATGCAAAACCGACGTCAGCTAGAAGGCCAATGTCCATTTTTTTGTGGGACCTACCCCGCAGTGAGGGTGTCCTCGATCTGTTGCTTCCGCATGTTTTGCTTGATTCCTGGAGCCAATTTAAAATTCTGAATGCTTGCAATATTGATCATTGGTTTCTTTTTTTTTTTCAGGTGGCACTTCAATATACTTTCTATGGCGGGCGCAGTGTTTTCTTCAGATGAAACCGCTGTCTTCATTTCTTCGGTTTTGATATCTTCTTCCTGGGTGTATTTAGACTTTGCTATCCTTCTTTTCAGCTTGTTAAATACAGTATCTGAAATAGGGTTCTCTGGTTTAACCTGTAACATTAGTGATAGTCTTTCGGACATGGGCCTCCTTCTGTGGCGGCGCAGCATGGTCATCGAAAGTTGACGAGGGATCACCTTTGGGCGAATCTTGTTTTGAAGAGAGCGGTCCCGAAATGTCCGTCCTGTTGGTAATGTTTCTCGTCGTAGCATGCTTTTTAGCCTCTCTTTTTTAGTCTCCAGGTGTGAGGGATGACTCTTCTGTGTCGGCCTGTTCGGCGATCGGTTTCTTCTGCGCGAGACCGCTTGAAATAGTCCGTGGTACATTTTTTGTCTCCTTCTCAGGAGACAAAAGCATATATATATATATATATATATATATATATATATATATATATATATTCAGAATACTATATCACATATAACACTGAGTTCAAGTACACTCACTTTTTTCTTTTTCCAGGTGTACTCAGTTTTTTTTTTTTTTTCAATTTGAAAGACTGCCTTTTCGCATAACAAGCATAGATAAAAACAGGTTCATCACACATAGATCTTAAGTTGCACTCATGCATAAAGTTTAACAGAGATCAATGGAACGGTCCTCTTAACCACTCTTCTAAGCCTGGAGGCCGACTCGCTGCGAATTTCGCCTTTCGAAATATATATATATTATAGGGTTTTTATGTGTGTGCACGAGTGGTGTGCGTGTGTGTCATACCGAGAAAACGGGGGGGAGTGAAGCTTTGGCGCAGTCGTTCACCCCTCAGGCCGCCACACTGGTAGGAACTGTTTTAGTACTACGACTTGTTAGCAATTAACTCGTGAACCCATGCGCACTTGCAGGTAACAGGTAACATATGGTTCATTGCCAAGTAACATCCTGCAGTAAACATGTTACCTCGGGGATGTGTCCTACAAGAAGAAATCCTTCCAATGGAAGAGGAAGGGTTTCTTAAACACAGTAGTGTTTTGCAGGCACATAATCGATGAGGAACCATTAAGCTCACGTACTACACAGACAGTACATTGCCAGAACATCACCATTTTCACGCATCTTGAAATGATACGGCATTACAAAAGGGGGTGCACTGCTATGGTGGAGTGTTTCGGTTGAATTACGGTAACGTACCACAGCCAAGAGGAAACTATGGTGACTCATGGAGCCTTTTGTGTACACCTGTATACGATGTCCCTCAGGTCTCCATTTGCTGTAATGGGCTTTCGATTATGAAAAAAAGGCTCCGAATTTTTTCGGTCTGAAATCTTCCAACGACTGCTGCTTCGTTTTTCCATTCGGGTTGACCTATCGAACCACTAGGGAATGAATCTGGGACTCCGCCCAGGAAAAAGAAAAGAGATTGCGGACGCGCAAAGTGCTGCGGGAGAACAAAGTACCATTAAAATTCACATCAATGAATTCTACGCCTTCATATTGATGACTGGTTTTCCCCATTTTCGAGTCGTAAGGCTCCCCTCACAAATGCTTAGTCACGAACGCCCTCTGGGAGTGCAACAAAGGCAATTATTGCCCTCATTTTCCTTCACTTTACCAATTCTCGGTCAAAAATGATGGAGAAGAAGACACACATTAAATTTTTTTATTTTTTTTATTTTTATTTATTTACCTATACTGTCAATCCCAATAGGGATTATTGCAGGAAGGGCACATACATTGTGAAAGGGCAAGATTATACAGAGGGTACTCACTGAAATATTATAATAACGAGCGAGACAAAGCCGACAGAAATACATTTGATGACTACATCTGTACCACTAAAATACATTCAGTAGCATAGGTCATCAATTCCAACTAGTACTTAAAAAAGAAAAGTGAGCACTTCAAACAGTGGACAAGAAAAAAACAGGGTTCGTCTGTTCTGAAGACAATAAATAACATTCAAGCAGAGATGAAAAAGTTTTCAATGATTGACTGTTTGTTATACTGATTGGCAAGTTATTCCACTCGCGAATTGCTAGTGGAAAAAATGAATATTTCAGACAGTGCGTCCGGCACTGATATTCATTCAGTGTCTGAGAATGCTTTTGTCGTGTTGGCCTTGTTTCTTTAAATGACATGTACTTTGAACTGTCAATGTTTAGCTGTTGGCGAACTAACTGATATAGGAATTTCTGGCGTGCCAGTTTAGCGCGGTTTTTTATTGTTAAGAGACCTGCTTTTTTTAAAAGTTCTGTGGGTGAGTCAGTTATTCTGTACTTGTTATAGACAAATCTTATCGCTTTTCGTTGTATTCGTTCTAGGGCATTTATGAGATTGTTTGTAAAGGGAAACCACGCGACGTTTGCATATTCTAAGACAGGTCTGACGAATGCTTTGTAGGCTAGAAGTTTCGTTTCAGGTGGCGCGGAAGCGAGACTTCTACGAAGGAAAAACAGCCGTTTTAATGCAGCTGATGTGGCATGACTAACATGGATATCCCATCTAAAATCTTGCGTTAAAGTTAAACCTAGATATTTGTGTTCAGTCACTACCGGAAGTGGAGAGTTATTTATAACGTAAACAAATTCAGATACTTGCTTTTTTCTTGTTATCCTCAAGAGAGCAGATTTTTTAACATTCAGGGTCATTTGCCAAAGAGCACACCACTTAGATATGAACTGCAAGGCATTGTTCAGTTTTACATGATCTTCTGGGGCGTTTATTTCCTGGTAAAGTATACAATCATCAGCGAAAAGCCTCACATTAACACCAATGCCAGCAGGTAAATCATTAATGAAGACCAAAAATAAAATGGGGGCCAAAACACTGCCCTGCGGTACACCTGACGTAACGTTGGCTATGGAAGAACTTTCGCGATTGACTTCCACATACTGTGTTCGGTTACTCAGATAATTGTCGATCCAGTCAGTAAGTGGGCCTGCGCCTATCGTTGCTTCTAATTTTTTTATAAGTTTTTTGTGTGGCACCCAATCAAACGCCTTTGAGAAATCTAATAGAATTAAATCGGTTTGTTTTGTACAGTCTACATTCAGGGAGATGTCGTGAATTAGTTCAACCAGTTGGGTAACTGTAGATAGTCCTTTGCGAAAACCGTGTTGTTGTGGCGATAAGATGCGATTCTGGTCAAGGTACAACGTTAGATGTTTAAGAATAATGTGTTCCAGTAGTTTGCAAGTTGTGCTGGTTAGTGAGATGGGTCTGAAATTTGAAGGGTCAGCTTCGCTACCAGATTTGTGAACAGCAGCAACTTTTGCGATTTTCCACTTTTGGGGGAGGGAACAGGTTGATAGGGACTTGTTGAAAAGTATACACAAGTATTTGGCTACCCATTCAGCATATCGCCTAGGAAATTCATTTGGCAAGTTATCGGGACCGGCACCCTTCTTAGTATCTAATTTTAACAACAAATTAAGCACTCCGGACTCTGTCACAACAAGTGGTTCAATATGTCGGGTGTTGCAAATGTCAACATCAGGCACATTTCCATCATCAATCGTGAAAACAGATTGGAAATAGTTATTTAGCGAGTTTGCTTTATCTTTGCTTTCTTCCGGGGCCGCGGGCCTAATACGGTTTTGGGGATTAAGGTAGTTCCAGAATTTCTGGGGAGAGGTTTTCAAAAAGTTTGGTAGCGTACTTGTAAAATAGTTTGCTTTGGACATTTTTATTTGGGATTTCATCTTAGTAATTGCTTGACTCAACTTGTTCCGAATTTGTGGAGTAGGTTTTGCCTTCAAAGTTTTTCTGAGCCGCTTTACTTTACGCTTGCAATGAATAATTTTACGCGTTATCCAGGGATTATGTTTTCGTGTTTTCTTTGTTCTAGATGGCACAAAGTTAAGAACGCAATGTGTTACGACTGATTTGAAACTTGCCCATAGTATTTTCAGATTTGTGTTTGAATCATTCGCAAGTAGTTCAAATGAAGCAAGTTCATGGAAAAGATGATCAAGTATACTGGTGTCATCGGCATGGTTAAAGTCAAGATAGGCAGAAAAAGAGTTGGACGATATAGGAATGTCAACTATAGAAACGGAGCCCTGAATAACTTCGTGGTCTGATATGCCCTCAAGAATTTCAACCTGTGAATTATCTGCGGGAAAATGATCGCTTAAGAACACCAAGTCGAGTATATTAGAACAGCACCCTTGGATACGGGTAGGCTGTTTTACGATTTGGGACAGATTAAATGTCAACATGACGTCAATTAGCGCATCCGCGCATGCGCTGTTGTGTTGCCTTGTTTGCCAGTTTATATCGAGTAAGTTAAAGTTGCCGAGCAAAATTAGCCTGGCTCCGACAACATACCGATGCATATACGTGTGCAATGCCTGCAAGCTATCCTTGTCTGAAGATGGGCTGCGATAAACGCAGCCAACAAATACTGGGCGAGAAGTGAAGAGAAGCTTGCAAAATATTGCCTCGACTCCGATAACCTCAGGAAGTATTTCAAAGGAAAGCTCTTTTTTAAGTAAGATGGCCACACCTCCCCCGCGTGTCTGCCTATCTTTACGAATGATGACGTAGTTGGGTGGTGTTACCTCAAAATCCTTTATCTCATTTGGCAGCCATGTTTCTGTCAAAGCTACGAAGTCAGGTTCAATTCCAAAAAGTAAGGATTCAAGCGGTACTAATTTTGGAAGCATGCTGCGAGTGTTTATGGTAAGAAATGTTATTTCTTTCGTTGGCTGCGGCGTTGTGGCTCGCCTGGTGCTTCCGCTTCGTCATTTTTTTCATGGTTAATGGTGTGACGGCCAGCGCTTACGAGCACAATATCATTTGTATCGTCATCTCATCGGTACAGATCTTCATTCACTTTTAACTTGTCACAGACCAGAAATACTTTGTCTCGGCTTCTTTTTTGGTTTTTGCAATTTGCCAAAGCATTTTTCTGATGTATCTTACTCTATTTGAGAAGTCCTCTCCAACAGAGAAAGTGGTGCCCTTTAGTTTCGTGCAGTTTCTAAGAATGGTTACTTTGTCTCGTAAGTCGAGGAGTTTCAGCATCACTGGTCTAGGTTTTTGAGCGTTTTGTTTTCCTATCCTGTGGATTCTTTCTATAGGAACGGGTTTGATCTTTAGTATGTTCTTAAGTATCTGCTCACTTATGGTTTGTTCGAGGGTTTCGGGGTGTTCGTCTGCCTCCTCCGGTACGCCATACACAAGTAAGTTTGACCTTCTAGACCGGTTTTCTAAGTCGTCTATTTTCAACTCCAAGTATTGAACGGTTTTTTGAAGGTTGGTTACTTGGGAGACACAGGACGTGATCTTGTTTTCCAGTAACGTTACTTGTTCAAATTTTGCTTCAATAGATTTTAAACGTTCTTCTTTTATTTCTTTTATGTCATCTGCAATTACTTGAAGCTGTTTCATGATCTTGTTCATATCGGGTCCCGGGTTTGTTTCAATGTCGCCACTAAGCAACAGTAATTCCTTGATACAGGTACACATGTCACTCCATAGGGCACAAACCTGCCTAGGGCACGGCAGCACTATTAGGCATAGGTAATTTGAACGAATACATTTGTCATAACGCCTGCTCACCTGCGGTAGATAAACAAACGGGTTGTAATGTTGCATCCTGGCAGTGCCGCCGTGCCCTATGGCCTGAGTCGAGGGGTGTCCAGTCTTTATACCACTCCAGTCTGCCAGCAGCGCCGTCTTCACGTTGTGGCGATCAGCGTCGGCGCATGAAGTCACCGAGGCAGGCCTGTTTCCAGGCAAATCGTCGAGCGTAGATTCCAAGTGCGCAATGCGCACATGATGTGCTTGATGACTTGGAAGTGGTGCGCCGTCGTATCCAGATAGCAGAGCTGGTACTTCGCCTCCTGCTTGTGCGAGCAGCAGGACGCCGAATATCATGATGACGTGGGTGCAAACTTCGCCGCCGGCTCAAGAAGGTCGTCGTCGTGGGTGGCTTTCTGTAAGACTATGCGCACAAGTCCATCCACTTCCTTTGGCGCCAACAAGTCCGGCTCTGATAGAGCTCTGAGAACGATGCTGTCGCACCCCTTTGTGGGTGCATCGTCACGTCGCTCTTCCATCTTTGAGTTTTCTTGACCCCAGAGAGCAGGGTCCAGCTCTGAAAGCTTCTGCTGCTTGCTTGCTCCTTCCACTGCAGCGTCGTCGGACGTGTCTTCCTGGTCCAGGTCCTCGTCAATTCACGTACGTGCGTGAGTTGCTGGGTGGAGGAGCCAGTCGGGTACTGCGCTGTAGGGGTGTCGAACCGCCAAGATACGCCGGCGTCACTCGGGCCTTCCTCCGCTCTAGAATTTGTTTATAGAAAGGTGTTCTTTTATGGCCGGAAACTGTTCGCGACACTCCGGAACTGCGAAAGGACTTTTAAGTTGCGGCCTCTGCTGGTAATAAAACGCGGCTACAACACATTCGTGAACGACTGGCAGTGCCAAGCCACGTCATCCAGCTGGAAGTAGCGTATAACGAGAGCCGAGGAGTGCTCGTTGAGCTCGTCCAGTTGCGCGTGGCCGTCATCGCGTGGCTGACAGGTGACACACATTTTGGCAACACCGGCCAGTCTCGTGGGGAAGGTATGCATGCCCTCGATTTTTCAAAAAGCTCTGTTGCACAGCGACTGTTGCGTCGGTCCCATAGAAGGATAATGCTTTCGACAGCTCTGCGACGAGGGCTGGGTGGCTGTATAGAATCGGCCAAAGCTGCGGGATCAGGGGGACGGGAACCACGTTCTTCTCTCGGAATGTCCTCCATATTGATGCATTTGACGATGAAGGCCCGAGAGAAGCGCACCAATCCAGTCAGCGACCTCATTCCAAGTGGCGTTCATGACGACGAGCTAGTGTTGTATGGTGCTGAAGCTCCAGCGGAACTTCTGCCTGTCAGCGTGCAGCCCACAGACAAAGCAGTTGTAAATCTCCAGGGTTGCTCACGTTTTTTCTAATTTTAAAGACTGCTTTTCGCCATAACAAGCATAAGTAACCAAAGGTTCATCACACATAGACAAACAAGTGGCACTGATGCATAAAGTTTAACATCTTGCGAGTCCGGAGGGCGGCTCGCTGCGCATTTCGCCTTTCGGAAGTTCACTCGCGCAGTCTTGCTTATCACTGGCGGACCTCAACGGACGCCACGAGTTGTCCCCACATTCTCGTTCTGCGCTTCGTTTTGATATGGTCACGGTTTGTCGGTCATGTCGTTTTCAGGAGCTTAAATCATGCCCTTCGTCGATGCAAAATCGACGACAGCTAGCAGGCCAATGTTCATTTTTTTGTGGGCACCTACCCCGCAGTGAGGTTGTCCTCGATAGTTTGCTTCCCCATGTTTTGCTTGATTCCTGGAGCCGCGAAGTTGCGGCCTCTGCTGGTGATAGAACGCCGCTACAACACATTCGTCAACGACTGGCAGTGCCAAGCCACGTCATCCAGTTTCAATTAGCATATCACGAGAGCCGAGGAGTGCTCGTTGAGCTCGTCCAGTTGCGTGTGGCCGTCATCGCGTGGATGACACGTGACACACACCTTGGCAACAACGGCCAGTCTCGTGGGGAAGGTATGCATGCCCTCGATTTTTCAAAAAGCACTGTTGCACAGCGACTGTTGCGTCGGTCTCATAGAGGGATAATGCTTTCGACAGCTCTGCGACGAGGGCTGGGTGGCTGTATAGACTCGGTCCAAAGCCTCGGGATCAGGGGGACCGGAACCACGTCCTTCTCTCGGAATGTCCTGCATATTGATGCATTTGACGATGAAGGCCCGAGAGAAGCGCACCAATCCAGTCAGCAACCTCGTTCCAAGTGGTGTTCATGACGACGAGCTAGTGTTGTACGGTGCTGAAGCTCCAGCGGAACTGAGATAGGGTTCCCTGGTTTAACTGCAACATTGGTGATGGAGTCTTTCGGACATGGGCTGCCTCCTGTGGCGGCGGAAGCATGGTCATCGAAAGTTGACGAGGGATCACCTTTGGGAGAATCTTGTTTTGAAGAGAGCGATCCCAAAATGTCTGTCCTGTTGGTAATGTTTGTCATTGTAGCATGCTTTTTAGCCTCTTTTTTCGTATCCAGCTGTGAGAGATGACTCTTTTGGGTCGGCCTTTTCGGCGATCGGTTTCTTCTGCGCGAGACCGCTTGAAATAGTTCGTGGTACTATTTTTGTCTCCTCAAGAGACAAAAGCATATATATATTTATATATATATATATATATATATATATATATATATATATATGCTTGATGACTTGGAAGTGGTGCGCCTTCGTATCCAGATAGCAGAGCCGGTACTTCGCCTCCTGCTTGTGCGAGCAGCAGGACGCCGAAAATCATGATGAGGCGGGTGCAGAACTTCGCCGCCGGCTCAACAAGGTCGTCGTAGTGGGTGGCTTTCCCTAAGACTATGCGCACAAGTCCATCCACTTCCTTTGGCGCCAACAAGTCCGGCTCTGATAGAGCTTTGAGAACGATGCTGTCGCGCCCCTTTGTGGGTGCATCGTCATGTCGCTCTTCCATCTTTGAGTTTTCTTGACCCCAGAGAGTAGCGTCCAGCTCTGGAAGCTTCTGCTGCTTGCTCGCTCCTTCCACTGCGGCGTCGTCGGACGTGTCTTCCTGGTCCAGGTCCTCGTCAATTCACGTACGTGCGTGAGTTGCTGGGTGGAGGAGCCAGTCGGGTACTGCGCTGTAGTGGTGTCGAACCACAGACAAAGCAGTTGTAAATCTCCAGGGTTGCTCACGTTTTTTTAAAATTTTAAAGACTGCTTTTCGCCATAACAAGCATAAGTAACCAACGGTTCATCACACATAGACAAACAAGTGGCACTGATGCATAAAGTTTAACATCTTGCGTGTCCGGAGGGCGGCTCGCTGCGCATTTCGCCTTTCGGAAGTTCACTCGCGCAGTCTTGCTTATCACTGGCGGACCTCAACGGACGCCACGAGTTGTCCCCACATTCTCGTTCTGCGCTTCGTTTTGATATGGTCACGGTTTGTCGGTCATGTCGTTTTCAGGAGCTTAAATCATGCCCTTCGTCGATGCAAAATCGACGACAGCTAGCAGGCCAATGTTCATTTTTTTGTGGGCACCTACCCCGCAGTGAGGTTGTCCTCGATAGTTTGCTTCCCCATGTTTTGCTTGATTCCTGGAGCCGCGAAGTAGCGGCCTCTGCTGGTGATAGAACGCGGCTACAACACATTCGTCAACGACTGGCAGTGCCAAGCCACGTCATCCAGCTGCAAGTAGCATATAACGAGAGCCGAGGAGTGCTCGTTGAGCTCGTCCAGTTGCACGTGGCTGTCATCGTGTGGCTGACAGGTGACACACATTTTGGCAACACCGGCCAGTCTCGTGGGGAAGGTATGCATGCCCTCGATTTTTCAAAAAGCTCTGTTGCACAGCGACTGTTGCGTCGGTCCCATAGAAGGATAATGCTTTCGACAGCACTGCGACGAGGGCTGGGTGGCTGTATAGAATCGGCCAAAGCTGCGGGATCAGGGGGACAAGAACCACATTCTTCTTTCGGAATGTCCTCCATATTGATGCATTTGACGATGAAGGCCCGAGAGAAGCGCACCAATCCAGTCAGCGACCTCGTTCCAAGTGGCGTTCATGACGACGAGCTAGTGTTGTACGGTGCTGAAGCTCCAGCTGAACTTCTGCCTGTCAGCGTGCAGCCCACAGACAAAGCAGTTGTAAATCTCCAGGGTTGCTCACGTTTTTTTTTAATTTCAAAGACTGCTTTTCGCCATAACAAGCATAAGTAACCAGAGGTTCATCACACATAGACAAACAAGTGGCAGTGATGCATAAAGTTTAACATCTTGCGAGTCCGGAGGGTGGCTCGCTGCGCATTTCGCCTTTCGGAAGTTCACTCGCGCAGCCTTGCTTATCACTGGCGGACCTCAACGGACGCCGCGAGTTGATGCCACATTCTCGTTCTGCGCTTCGTTTTGATATGGTCACGGTTTGTCGGTCATGTCGTTTTCAGGAGCTTAAATCATGCCCTTCGTCGATGCAAAATCGACGACAGCTAGCAGGCCAATGTTCATTTTTTTGTGGGCACCTACCCCGCAGTGAGGTTGTCCTCGTTAGTTTGCTTCCCCATGTTTTGCTTGATTCCTGGAGCCGCAAAGTTGCGGCCTCTGCTGGTGATAGAACGCCGCTACAACACATTCGTCAACGACTGGCAGTGCCAAGCCACGTCATCCTGTTCAAGTAGCATATCACGAGAGCCGAGGAGTGCTCGTTGAGCTCGTCCAGTTGCGTGTGGCCGTCATCGCGTGGATGACACGTGACACACACCTTGGCAACAACGGCCAGTCTCGTGGGGAAGGTATGCATGCCCTCGATTTTTCAAAAAGCACTGTTGCACAGCGACTGTTGCGTCGGTCTCATAGAGGGATAATGCTTTCGACAGCTCTGCGACAAGGGCTGGGTGGCTGTATAGACTCGGTCCAAAGCCTCGGGATCAGGGGGACCGGAACCACGTCCTTCTCTCGGAATGTCCTGCATATTGATGCATTTGACGATGAAGGCCCGAGAGAAGCGCACCAATCCAGTCAGCGACCTCGTTCCAAGTGGCGTTCATGACGACGAGCTAGTGTTGTACGGTGCTGAAGCTCCAGCGGAACTGAGATAGGGTTCCCTGGTTTAATTGCAACATTGGTGATGGAGTCTTTCGGACATGGGCCGCCTCCTGTGGCGGCGGAAGCATGGTCATCGAAAGTTGACGAGGGATCACCTTTGGGAGAATCTTGTTTTGAAGAGAGCGGTCCCAAAATGTCCGTCCTGTTGGTAATGTTTTTCATTGTAGCATGCTTTTTAGCCTCTTTTTTCGTATCCAGCTGTGAGAGATGACTCTTCTGGGTCGGCCTTTTCGGCGATCGGTTTCTTCTGCGCGAGACCGCTTGAAATAGTCCGTGGTACTATTTTTGTCTCCTCAAGAGACAAAAGCATATATATATATATATATATATATAATGTATGTATGTATATACATATATTCAGAATACTATATCACATATAACACTGAGTTCAAGTACGCTCACTTTTTTCTTTTTCCAGGTGTACTTAGTTTTTTTTTTTTCAATTTGAAAGACTGCCTTTTGCATAACAAGCATAGATAAACACAGGTTCATCACACATAGATAAACAAGTTGCACTCATGCACAAAGTTTAACAGAGATCACTGGAACCGTCAACTTAAAAACTCAGTCTGGAGGGCGACTCGCTGCGAATTTCGCCTTTTGAAATATATATATATATATATATATATATATATATATATATATATATATATATATATATATATATATATATATATACTAAGCCTACCAGGTTTTCTAAGTCGTCTATTTTCAACTCCAAGTATTGAACGGTTTTTTGAAGGTTGGTTACTTGGGAGACACAGGACGTGATCTTTTTTTCCAGTAACGTTACTTGTTCAAGTTTTCCTTCAATAGATTTTAAACGTTCTTCTTTTATTTCTTTTATGTCATCTGCAATTACTTGAAGCTGTTTCATGATCTTGTTCATATCGGGTCCCGGGTTTGTTTCAATGTCGCCACTGAGCAACAGTAATTCCTTGATACAGGTACACATGTCACTCCATAGGGCACAAACCTGCCTAGGGCACGGCAGCACTATTAGGCATAGGTAATTTGAACGAATACATTCGTCATAACGCCTGTTCACCTCCGGTAGATAAACAAACGGGTTGTAATGTTGCATCCTGGCAGTGCCGCCGTGCCCTATGGCCTGAGTCAAGGGGTGTCCAGTCTTTATACCACTCCAGTCTGCCAGCAGCGCCGTCTTCACTGTGGCGATCAGCGTCGGCGCATGAAGTCACCGAGGCAGGCCTGTTTCCAGGCAAATCGTCGAGCGTAGATTCCAAGTGCGCAATGCGCACATGATGTGCTTGATGACTTGGAAGTGGTGCGCCGTCGTATCCAGATAGCAGAGCCGGTACTTCGCCTCCTGCTTGTGCGAGCAGCAGGAAGCCGAATATCATGATGAGGCGGGTGCAGAACTTCGCCGCCGGCTCAACAAGGTCGTCGTGGTGGGTGGCTTTCTGTAAGACTATGCGCACAAGTCCATCCTCTTCCTTTGGCGCCAACAAGTCCGGCTCTGATAGAGCTCTGAGAACGATGCTGTCGCGCCCCTTTGTGGGTGCATCGTCACGTCGCTCTTCCATCTTTGAGTTTTCTTGACCCCAGAGAGTAGCGTCCAGCTCTGGAAGCTTCTGCTGCTTGCTCGCTCCTTCCACTGCGGCGTCGTCGGACGTGTCTCCCTGGTCCAGGTCCTCGTCAATTCACGTACGTGCGTGAGTTGCTGGGTGGAGGAGCCAGTCGGGTACTGCGCTGTAGTGGTGTCGAACCGCCAAGATACGCCGGCGTCACTCGGGCCTTCCTCCGCTCTTGAATTTGTTTATAGAAAGGTGTTCTTTTATGGCCGGAAACTGTTCGCGACGCTCCGGAACTGCGAAAGGACTTTTAAGTTGCGACCTCTGCTGGTAATAGAACGCGGCTACAACACATTCGTCAACGACTGGCAGTGCCAAGCCACGTCATCCAGCTGCAAGTAGCATATAACGAGAGCCGAGGAGTGCTCGTTTAGCTCGTCCAGTTGCGCGTGGCCGTCATCGTGTGGCTGACAGGTGACACACATTTTGGCAACACCGGCCAGTCTCGTGGGGAAGGTATGCATGCCCTCGATTTTTCAAAAAGCTCTGTTGCACAGCGACTGTTGCGTCGGTCCCATAGAAGGATAATGCTTTCGACAGCTCTGCGACGAGGGCGGGGTGGCTGTATAGAATCGGCCAAAGCTGCGGGATCAGGGGGACGGGAACCACGTTCTTCTCTCGGAATGTCCTCCATATTGATGCATTTGACGATGAAGGCCCGAGAGAAGCGCACCAATCCAGTCAGCGACCTCATTTCAAGTGGCGCTCATTACGACGAGCTAGTGTTGTACGGTGCTGAAGCTCCAGCGGAACTTCTGCCTGTCAGCGTGCAGCCCACAGACAAAGCAGTTGTAAATCTCCAGGGTTGCTCACGTTTTTTTTTTAATTTTAAAGACTGCTTTTCGCCATAACAAGCATAAGTAACCAGAGGTTCATCACACATAGACAAACAAGTGGCACTGATGCATAAAGTTTAACATCTTGCGAGTCCGGAGGGCGGCTCGCTGCGCATTTCGCCTTTCGGAAGTTCACTCGCGCAGTCTTGCTTATCACTGGCGGTCCTCAACGGACGCCGCGAGTTGTCCCCACATTCTCGTTCTGCGCTTCGTTTTGATATGGTCACGGTTTGTCGGTCATGTCGTTTTCAGGAGCTTAAATCATGCCCTTCGTCGATGCAAAATCGACGACAGCTAGCAGGCCAATGTTCATTTTTTTGTGGGCACCTACTCCGCAGTGAGGTTGTCTTCGATAGTTTGCTTCCCCATGTTTTGCTTGATTCCTGGAGCCGCGAAGTTGCGGCCTCTGCTGGTGATAGAACGCCGCTACAACACATTCGTCAACGACTGGCAGTGCCAAGCCACGTCATCCAGTTGCAAGAAGCATATCACGAGAGCCCAGAAGTGCTCGTTGAGCTCGTCCAGTTGCGTGCCCCGCCGTGGTGGTCTAGTGGCTAAGGTACTCGGCTGCTGACCCGCAGGTCGCGGGTTCGATTCCCGGCTGCGGCGGCTGCATTTTCGATGGAGGCGGAAATGTTGTAGGCCCGTGTACTCAGATTTGGGTGCACGTTAAAGAACCCCAGGTGGTCAAAATTCCCAGAGCCCTCCACTACGGTGTCTCTTATAATCAAATGGTGGTTTTGGGATGTTCAACCCCACAAATCAATCAATCAATCGTCCAGTTGCGTGTGGCCGTCATCGCGTGGATGACACGTGACACACACCTTGGCAACAACGGCCAGTCTCGTGGGGAAGGTATGCATGCCCTTGATTTTTCAAAAAGCACTGTTGCACAGCGACTGTTGCGTCGGTCTCATAGAGGGATAATGCTTTCGACAGCTCTGCGACGAGGGCTTGGTGGCTGTATAGACTCGGTCCAAAGCCTCGGGATCAGGGGGACCGGAACCACGTCCTTCTCTCGGAATGTCCTGCATATTGATGCATTTGACGATGAAGGCCCGAGAGAAGCGCACCAATCCAGTCAGCGACCTCGTTCCAAGTGGCGTTCATGACGACGAGCTAGTGTTGTACGGTGCTGAAGCTCCAGCGGAACTGAGATAGGGTTCCCTGGTTTAACTGCAACATTGGTGATGGAGTCTTTCGGACATGGGCCGCCTCCTGTGGCGGCGGAAGCATGGTCATCGAAAGTTGACGAGGGATCACCTTTGGGAGAATCTTGTTTTGAAGGGAGCGGTCCCAAAATGTCCGTCCTGTTGGTAATGTTTGTCATTGTAGCATGCTTTTTAGCCTCTTTTTTCGTATCCAGCTGTGAGAGATGACTCTTCTGGGTCGGCCTTTTCGGCGATCGGTTTCTTCTGCGTGAGACCGCTTGAAATAGTCCGTGGTACTATTTTTGTCTCCTCAAGAGACAAAAGCATATATATATATATATATATATATATATATATATATATATATATATATATATATATATATTCAGAATACTATATCACGTATAACACTGAGTTCAAGTACACTCACTTTTTTCTTTTTCCAGGTGTACTCAGTTTTTTTTTCAATTTGAAAGACTGCCTTTTTGCATAACAAGCATAGATAAACACAGGTTCATCACACATAGATAAACAAGTTGCACTCATGCACAAAGTTTAACAGAGATCACTGGAACTGTCCTCTTAAAAACTCAGTCTGGAGGGCGACTCGCTGCGAATTTCTCCTTTCGAAATATATATATATATATATCTATATATATATATATATCTATATATATATATATATATATATATATATATATATATATATATTTATATATATATATACTAAGCTTACCAGGTTTTCTAAGTCGTCTATTTTCAACTCCAAGTATTGAACGGTTTTTTGAAGGTTGGTTACTTGGGAGACACAGGACGTGATCTTTTTTTCCAGTAACGTTTCTTGTTCAAGTTTTCCTTCAATAGATTTTAAACGTTCTTCTTTCATTTCTTTTATGTCATCTGCAATTACTTGAAGCTGTTTCATGATCTTGTTCATATCGGGTCCTGGGTTTGTTTCAATGTCGCCACTGAGCAACAGTAATTCCTTGATACAGGTACACATGTCACTCCATAGGGCACAAACCTGCCTAGGGCACGGCAGCACTATTAGGCATAGGTAATTTCACCGAATACATTTGTCATAACGCCTGCTCACCTGCGGTAGATGAACAAACGGGTTGTAATGTTGCATCCTGGCAGTGCCGCCGTGCCCTATGGCCTGAGTCAAGGGGTGTCCAGTCTTTATACCACTCCAGTCTGCCAGCAGCGCCGTCTTCACGTTGTGGCGATCAGCGTCGGCGCATGAAGTCACCGAGGCAGGCCTGTTTCCAGGCAAATCGTCGAGCGTAGATTCCAAGTGCGCAATGCGCACATGATGTGCTTGATGACTTGGAAGTGGTGCGCCGTCGTATCCAGATAGCAGAGCCGGTACTTCGCGTCCTGCTTGTGCGAGCAGCAGGACGCCGAATATCATGATGAGGCGGGTGCAGAACTTCGCCGCCGGCTCAACAAGGTCGTCGTCGTGGGTGGCTTTCCGTAAGACTATGCGCACAAATCCATCCACTTCCTTTTGCGCCAACAAGTCCAGCTCTGATAGAGCTCTGAGAACGATGCTGTTGCGCCCCTTTGTGGGTGCATCGTCACGTCGCTCTTCCATCTTTGAGTTTTCTTGACCCCAGAGAGTAGCGTCCAGCTCTGGAAGCTTCTGCTGCTTGCTCGCTCCTTCCACTGCGGCGTCGTCGGACGTGTCTTCCTGGTCCAGGTCCTCGTCAATTCACGTACGTGCGTGAGTTGCTGGGTGGAGGAGCCAGTCGGGTACTGCGCTGTAGTGGTGTCGAACCGCCAAGATACGCCGGCGTCACTCGGGCCTTCCTCCGCTCTAGAATTTATTTATAGAAAGGTGTTCTTTTATGGCTGGAAACTGTTCGCGACGCTCCGGAACTGCGAAAGGACTTTTAAGTTGCGGCCTCTGCTGGTAATAGAACGCGGCTACAACACATTCGTGAACGACTGGCAGTGCCAAGCCACGTCATCCAGCTGCAAGTAGCGTATAACGAGAGCCGAGGAGTGCTCGTTGAGCTCGTCCAGTTGCGCGTGGCCGTCATCGCGTGGCTGACAGGTGACACACATTTTGGCAACACCGGCCAGTCTCGTGGGGAAGGTATGCATGCCCTCGATTTTTCAAAAAGCTCTGTTGCACACCGACTGTTGCGTCGGGAACATAGAAGGATAATGCTTTCGACAGCTCTGCGACGAGGGCTGGGTGGCTGTATAGAATCGGCCAAAGCTGCGGGATCAGGGGGACGAGAACCACGTTCTTCTCTCGGAATGTCCTCCATATTGATGCATTTGACGATGAAGGCCCGAGAGAAGCGCACCAATCCAGTCAGCGACCTCATTCCAAGTAGCGTTCATGACGACGAGCTAGTGTTGTACGGTGCTGAAGCTCCAGCGGAACTTCTGCCTGTCAGCGTGCAGCCCACAGACAAAGCAGTTGTAAATCTCCAGGGTTGCTCACGTTTTTTTTTAATTTTAAAGTCTGCTTTTCGCCATAACAAGCATAAGTAACCAGAGGTTCATCACACATAGACTAACAAGTGGCACTGATGCATAAAGTTTAACATCTTGCGAGTCCGGAGGGCGGCTCGCTGCGCATTTCGCCTTTCGGAAGTTCACTCGCGCAGTCTTGCTTATCACTGGCGGTCCTCAACGGACGCCGCGAGTTGTCCCCACATTCTCGTTCTGCGCTTCGTTTTGATATGGTCACGGTTTGTCGGTCATGTCGTTTTCAGGAGCTTAAATCATGCCCTTCGTCGATGCAAAATCGACGACAGCTTGCAGGCCAATGTTCATTTTTTTGTGGGCACCTACCCCGCAGTGAGGTTGTCCTCGATAGTTTGCTTCCCCATGTTTTGCTTGATTCCTGGAGCCGCGAAGTAGCGGCCTCTGCTGGTGATAGAACGCCGCTACAACACATTCGTCAACGACTGGCAGTGCCAAGCCACGTCATCCAGTTGCAAGTAGCATATTACGAGAGCCAAGGAGTGCTCGTTTAGCTCGTCCAGTTGCGTGTGGACGTCATCGCGTTGATGACACGTGACACACACCTTGGCAACAACGGCCAGTCTCGTGGGGAAGGTATGCATGCCCTCGATTTTTCAAAAAGCACTGTTGCACAGCGACTGTTGCGTCGGTCTCATAGAGGGATAATGCTTTCGACAGCTCTGCGACGAGGGCTGGGTGGCTGTATAGACTCGGTCCAAAGCCTCGGGATCAGGGGGACCGGAACCACGTCCTTCTCTCGGAATGTCCTGCATATTGATGCATTTGACGATGAAGGCCCGAGAGAAGCGCACCAATCCAGTCAGTGACCTCGTTCCAAGTGGCGTTCATGACGACGAGCTAGTGTTGTACGTTGCTGAAGCTCCAGCGGAACTGAGATAGGGTTCCCTGGTTTAACTGCAACATTGGTGATGGAGTCTTTCGGACATGGGCCGCCTCCTGTGGCGGCGGAAGCATGGTCATCGAAAGTTGATGAGGGATCACCTTTGGGAGAATCTTGTTTTGAAGAGAGCGGTCCCAAAATGTCCGTCCTGTTGGTAATGTTTGTCATTGTAGCATGCTTTTTAGCCTCTTTTTTCGTATCCAGCTGTGAGAGATGACTCTTCTGGGTCGGCCTTTTCGGCGATCGGTTTCTTCTGCGCGAGACCGCTTGAAATAGTCCGTGGTACTATTTTTGTCTCCTCAAGAGACAAAAGCATATATATATATATATTTATATATATATATAATGTATGTATGTATATATATTTATTCAGAATACTATATCACATATAACACTGAGTTCAAGTACGCTCACTTTTTTCTTTTTCCAGGTGTACTTAGTTTTTTTTTTCAATTTGAAAGACTGCCTTTTGCATAACAAGCATAGATAAACACAGGTTCATCACACATAGATAAACAAGTTGCACTCATGCACAAAGTTTAACAGAGATCACTGGAACCGTCCTCTTAAAAACTCAGTCTGGAGGGCGACTCGCTGCGAATTTCGCCTTTCGAAATATATATATATATATATATATATATATATATATATATATATATATATATATACTAAGCCTACCAGGTTTTCTAAGTCGTCTATTTTCAACTCCAAGTATTGAACGGTTTTTTGAAGGTTGGTTACTTGGGAGACACAGGACGTGATCTTTTTTTCCAGTAACGTTACTTATTCAAGTTTTCCTTCAATAGATTTTAAACGTTCTTCTTTTATTTCTTTTATGTCATCTGCAATTACTTGAAGCTGTTTCATGATCTTGTTCATATCGGGTCCCGGGTTTGTTTCAATGTCGCCACTGAGCAACAGTAATTCCTTGATACAGGTACACATGTCACTCCATAGGGCACAAACCTGCCTAGGGCACGGCAGCACTATTAGGCATAGGTAATTTGACCGAATACATTTGTCATAACGCCTGCTCACCTGCGGTAGATAAACAAACGGGTTGTAATGTTGCATCCTGGCAGTGCCGCCGTGCCCTATGGCCTGAGTCAAGGGGTGTCCAGTCTTTATACCACTCCAGTCTGCCAGCAGCGCCGTCTTCACGTTGTGGCGATCAGCGTCGGCGCATGAAGTCACCGAGGCAGGCCTGTTTCCAGGCAAATCGTCGAGCGTAGATTCCAAGTGCGCAATGCGCACATGATGTGCTTGATGACTTGGAAGTGGTGCGTCGTCGTATCCAGATAGCAGAGCCGGTACTTCGCCTCCTGCTTGTGCGAGCAGCAGGACGCCGAATATCATGATGAGGCGGGTGCAGAACTTCGCCGCCGGCTCAACAAGGTCGTCGTCGTGGGTGGCTTTCCGTAAGACTATGCGCACAAGTCCATCCACTTCCTTTGGCGCCAACAAGTCCGGCTCTGATAGAGCTCTGAGAACGATGCTGTCGCGCCCCTTTGTGGGTGCATCGTCACGTCGCTCTTCCATCTTTGAGTTTTCTTGACCCCAGAGAGTAGCGTTCAGCTCTGGAAGCTTCTGCTGCTTGCTCGCTCCTTCCACTGCGTCGTCGTCGGACGTGTCTCCCTGGTCCAGGTCCTCGTCAATTCACGTACGTGCGTGAGTTGCTGGGTGGAGGAGCCAGTCGGGTACTGCGCATTAGTGGTGTCGAACCGCCAAGATACGCCGGCGTCACTCGGGCCTTCCTCCGCTCTAGAATTTGTTTATAGAAAGGTACGCCAGCGTCACTCGGGCCTTCCTCCGCTCTAGAATTTGTTTATTGAAAGGTGTTCTTTTATGGCCGGAAACTGTTCGCGACGCTCCGGAACTGCGAAAGGACTTTTAAGTTGCGGCCTCTGCTAGTAATAGAACGCGGCTACAACACATTCGTCAACGACTGGCAGTGCCAAGCCACGTCATCCAGCTGCAAGCAGCGTATAACGAGAGCCGAGGAGTGCTCGTTGAGCTTGTCCAGTTGCGCGTGGCCGTCATCGCGTGGCTGACCGGTGACACGTATTTTGGCAACACCGGCCAGTCTCGTGGGAAAGGTATGCATGCCCTCGATTTTTCAAAAAGCTCTGTTGCACAGCGACTGTTGCGTCGGTCCCATAGAAGGATAATGCTTTCGGCAGCTCTGCGACGAGGGCTGGGTGGCTGTATAGAATCGGCCAAAGCTGCGGGATCAGGGGGACGGGAACCACGTTCTTCTCTCGGAATGTTTTCCATATTGATGCATTTGACAATGAAGGCCCGAGAGAAGCGCACCAATCCAGTTAGCGACCTCGTTCCAAGTGGCGTTCATGACGACGAGCTAGTGTTGTACGTTGCTGAAGCTCCAGCGGAACTGAGATAGGGTTCCCTGGTTTAACTGCAACATTGGTGATGGAGTCTTTCGGACATGGGCCGCCTCCTGTGGCGGCGGAAGCATGGTCGTCGAAAGTTGACGAGGGATCACCTTTGGGAGAATCTTGTTTTGAAGAGAGCGGTCCCAAAATGTCCGTCCTATTGGTAATGTTTGTCATTGTAGCATGCTTTTTAGCCTCTCTTTTTTCGTATCCAGCTGTGAGAGATGACTCTTCTGGGTTGGCCTTTTCGGCGATCGGTTTCTTCTGCGCGAGACCGCTTGAAATAGTTCGTGGTACATTTTTTGTCTCCTTCTCAAGAGACAAAAGTATATATATATATATATATATATATATATATATATATATATATATATATATATATATATATATATATATATACACATAAAACACTGAGTTCAAGTACACTCACTTTTTTTCTTTTTCCAGGTGTACTCAGTTTTTTTTTTTCAGTTTGAAAGACTGCCTTTTTGCATAACAAGCATAGATAAACACAGGTTCATCACACATAGATAAACAAGTTGCACTCATGCATAAAGTTTAACAGAGATCAATGGAACGGTCCTCTTAACCACTCTTCTAAGCCTGGAGGGCGACTCGCTGCGAATTTCGCCTTTTGAAATATATATATATTATAGGGTTTTTATGTGTGTGCACGAGTGGTGTGCGTGTGTGTCAGACCGAGAAAACGGGGGGGGGGGGGGAGGTGAAGCTTTGGCGCAGTCGCAGTCGTTCACCCCTCAGGCCGCCACACTGGTAGGAACTGTTTTAGTACTACCACTTGTTAGCAATTAACTCGTGAACCCATGCACACTTGCAGGCAACATATGGTTCATTGCCAAGTAACATCCTGCAGTAAACATGTTACCTCGGGGATGTGTCCTACAAGAAGAAATCCTTCCAATGGTAGAGGAAGGGTTTCGTAAACACAGTAGTGTTTTGCAGGCACATAATCGATGAGGAACCATATAAAGGTCACGTTCTACACAGACAGTGCATTGTCAGAACATCACCATTTTCACGCATCTTGAAATGATACGGCATTACAAAGGGTGGTGCACTGTTATGGTGGAGTGTTTCGGTTGAATTACGGCAACGTACCACAGCCAAGAGGAAATTATGGTGACTCATGGAGCCTTTTGTGTACACCTGTATACGATGTCCCTCGGGTCTCCATTTGCTGTAATGGGCTTTCGATTATGAAAAAAAGGCTCCGAATTTTTTCGGTCTGAAATCTTCCAACGACTGCTGCTTCGTTTTTCCATTCGGGTTGACCTATCGAACCACTAGGGAATGAATCTGGGACTCCGCCCAGGAAAAAGAAAAGAGATTGCGGACGCGCAAAGTGCTGCGGGAGAACGAAGTACCATTAAAATTCACATCAATGAATTCTACGCCTTCATATTGATGACTGGTTTTCCCCACTTTCGAGTCGTAAGGCTCCCCTCAATAATGCTTAGTCACGAACGCCCTCTGGGAGCGCAACAAAGGCAATTATTGCCTTCATTTTCCTTCACTTTTCCAATTCTCGGTCAAAAATGATGGAGAAAAAGACGCACATTAAATTTTTTTATTTTTTTATTTTTTATTTATTTACATATACTGCCAATCCCAGTAGGGATTATTGCAGGAAGGGCACATACATTGTGAAAGGGCAAGATTATACAGAGGGTACTCACTGAAATATTATAATAACGAGCGAGACAAAGCCGACAGAAATACATTTGATGACTACATCTGTACCACTAAAATACATTCAGTAGCATAGGTCATCAATTCCAACTAGTACTGAAAAAAGAAAAGTGAGCACTTCAAACAGTGGACAAGAAAAAAACAGGGTTCGTTTGTTCTGAAGACAATAAATAACATTCAAGCAGAGATGAAAAAGTTTTCAGTGATTGACTGTTTGTTATACTGATTGGCAAGTTATTCCACTCGCGAATTGCTAGTGGAAAAAAATGAATATTTCAGACAGTGCGTCCGGCACTGATATTCATTCAGTGTCTGAGAATGCTTTTGTCGTGTTGGCCTTGTTTCTTTAAATGACATGTACTTTGAACTGTCAATGTTTAGCTGTTGGCGAACTAACTGATATAGGAATTTCTGGCGTGCCAGTTTAGCGCGGTTTTTTATTGTTAAGAGACCTGCTTTTTTTAAAAGTTCTGTGGGTGAGTCAGTTATTCTGTACTTGTTATAGACAAATCTTATCGCTTTTCGTTGTATTCGTTCTAGAGCATTTATGAGATTGTTTGTAAAGGGAAACCGCGCGACGTTTGCATATTCTAAGACAGGTCTGACGAATGCTTTGTAGGCTAGAAGTTTCGTTTCAGGTGGCGCGGAAGCGAGACTTCTACGAAGGAAAAACAGCCGTTTTAATGCAGCTGATGTGACATGACTAACGTGGATATCCCATCTAAAATCTTGCGTTAAAGTTAAACCTAGATATTTGTGTTCAGTCACTACCGGAAGTGGAGAGTTATTTATAACGTAAACAAATTCAGATACTTGCTTTTTTCTTGTTATCCTCAAGAGAGCAGATTTTTTAACATTCAGGGTCATTTGCCAAAGAGCACACCACTTAGATATGAACTGCAAGGCATTGTTCAGTTTTACATGATCTTCTGGGGCGTTTATTTCCTGGTAAAGTATACAATCATCAGCGAAAAGCCTCACATTAACACCAATGCCAGCAGGTAAATCATTAATGAAGATCAAAAATAAAATGGGGGCCAAAACACTGCCCTGCGGTACACCTGACGTAACGTTGGCCATGGAAGAACTTTCGCGATTGACTTCCACATACTGTGTTCGGTTACTCAGATAATTGTCGATCCAGTCAGTAAGTGGGCCTGCGCCTATCGTTGCTTCTAATTTTTTTATAAGTTTTTTGTGTGGCACCTAATCAAACGCCTTTGAGAAATTTAATAGAATTAAATCGGTTTGTTTTGTACAGTCTACATTGAGGGAGATGTCGTGAATTAGTTCAACCAGTTGGGTAACTGTAGATAAGTCCTTTGCGAAAACCGTGATGTTGTGGCGATAAGATGCGATTCTGGTCAAGGTACAACGTTAGATGTTTAAGAATAATGTGTTTCAGTAGTTTGCAAGTTGTGCTGGTTAGTGAGATGGGTCTGAAATTTGAAGGGTCAGCTTCGCTACCAGATTTATGAACAGCAGCAACTTTTGCGATTTTCCACTCTTGGGGGAGGGAACAGGTTGATAGGGACTTATTGAAAAGTATACACAAGTATTTGGCTACCCATTCAGCATATCGCCAAAGAAATTCATTTGGCAAGTTATCGGGACCGGCACCCTTCTTAGTATCTAATTTTAACAACAAATTAAGCACTCCGGACTCTGTCACAACAAGTGGTTCAATATGTCGGGTGTTGCAAATGTCAACATCAGGCGCATTTCCATCATCAATCGTGAAAACAGATTGGAAATAGTTATTTAGCGAGTTTGCTTTATCTTTGCTTTCTTCCGGGGCCGCGGGCCTAACACGGTTTTTGGGATTAAGGTTGTTCCAGAACTTCCGGGGAGACGTTTTCAAAAAGTTTGGTAGCGTACTTGTAAAATAGTTTGCTTTGGACATTTTTATTTGGGATTTCATCTTAGTAATTGCTTGACTCAACTTGTTCGGAATTTGTGGAGTAGGTTTTGCCTTCAAAGTTTTTCTGAGCCGCTTTACTTTACGCTTGCAATGAATAATTTCACGCGTTATCCAGGGATTATGTTTTCGTGTTTTCTTTGTTTTAGATGGCACAAAGTTAAGAACGCAATGTGTTACGACTGATTTGAAACTTGCCCATAGTATTTTCAGATTTGTGTTTGAATCATTCGCAAGTAGTTCAAATGAAGCAAGTTCATGGAAAAGATGATCAAGTATACTGGTGTCATCGGCATGGTTAAAGTCAAGATAGGCAGAAAAAGAGTTGGACGATATAGGGATGTCAACTATAGAAACGGAGCCCTGAATAACTTCGTGGTCTGATATGCCCTCAAGAATTTCAACCTGTGCATTATCTGCGGGAAAATGATCGCTTAAGAACACCAAGTCGAGTATATTAGAACAGCATTCTTGGATACGGGTAGGCTGTTTTACGATTTGGGACAGATTAAATGTGAACATGATGTCAATTAGCGCATCCGCGCATGCGCTGTTGTGTTGCCTTGTTTGCCAGTTTATATCGAGTAAGTTAAAGTCGCCGAGCAAAATTAGCCTGGCTCCGAGAACATACCGATGCATATACGTGTGCAATGCCTGCAAGCTATCCTTGTCTGAAGATGGGCTGCGATAAACGCAGCCAACAAATACTGGGCGAGAAGTGAAGAGAAGCTTGCAAAATATTGCCTCGACTCCGATAACCTCGGGAATTATTTCAAAGGAAAGCTCTTTTTTAAGTAAGATGGCCACACCTCCCCCGCGTGTCTGCCTATCTTTACGAATGATGTCGTAGTGTGGGGGTGTTACCTCAAAATCCTTTATCTTATTTGTCAGCCATGTTTCTGTCAAAGCTACGAAGTCTGGTTCAATTCCAAGAAGTAAGGATTCAAGCGGTACTAATTTTGGAAGCATGCTGCGAGTGTTTATGGTAAGAAATGTTATTTCTTTCGTTGGCTGCGGCGTTGTGGCTCGCCTGGTGCTTCCGCTTCGTCGTTTTTTTCATGGTTAATGGTGTGACGGCCAGCGCTTACGAGCACAATATCATTTGTATCGTCATCCCATCGGTACAGATCTTCATTCACTTTTAACTTGTCACAGACCAGAAATACTTTGTCTCCGGCTTCTTTTTTGGTTTTTGCACTTTGCCAAAGCATTTTTCTGATGTATCTTACTCTATTTGAGAAGTCCTCTCCAACAGAGAAAGTGGTGCCCTTTTGTTTCGTGCAGTTTCTAAGAATGGTTACTTTGTCTCGTAAGTCGAGGAGTTTCAGCATCACTGGTCTAGGTTTTTGAGCGTTTTGTTTTCCTATCCTGTGGATTCTTTCTATTGGAACGGGTTTGATCTTTAGTATGTTCTTAAGTATCTGCTCACTTATGGTTTGTTGGAGGGTTTCGGGGTGTTCGTCTGCCTCCTCCGGTACGCCATACACAAGTAAGTTTGACCTTCTAGACCGGTTTTCTAAGTCGTCTATTTTCAACTCCAAGTATTGAACGGTTTTTTGAAGGTTGGTTACTTGGGAGACACAGGGCGTGATCTTGTTTTCCAGTAACGTTACTTGTTCAAGTTTTGCTTCAATATATTTTAAACGTTCTTCTTTTATTTCTTTTATGTCATCTGCAATTACTTGAAGCTGTTTCATGATCTTGTTCATATCGGGTCCCGGGTTTGTTTCAATGTCGCCACTGAGCAACAGTAATTCCTTGATACAGGTACACATGTCACTCCATAGGGCACAAACCTGCCTAGGGCACGGCAGCACTATTAGGCATAGGTAATTTGACCGAATACATTTGTCATAATGCCTGCTCACCTGCGGTAGATAAACAAACGGGTTGTAATGTTGCATCCTGCATCCTGGCAGTGCCGCCGTGCCCTATGGCCTGAGTCAAGGGGTGTCCAGTCTTTATACCACTCCAGTCTGCCAGCAGCGCCGTCTTCACGTTGTGGCGATCAGCGTCTGCGCATGAAGTCACCGAGGCAGGCCTGTTTCCAGGCAAATCGTCGAGCGTAGATTCCAAGTGCGCAATGCGCACATGATGTGCTTGATGACTTGGAAGTGGTGCGCCGCCGTATCCAGATAGCAGAGCCGGTACTTCGCGTCCTGCTTGTGCGAGCAGCAGGACGCCGAATATCATGATGACGCGGGTGCAGAACTTCGCCGCCGGCTCAACAAGGTGTTCGTCGTGGGTGGCTTTCCGTAAGACTATGCGCACAAGTCCATCCACTTCCTTTGGCGCCAACAAGTCCGGCTCTGATAGAGCTCTGAGAACGATGCTGTCGCGCCCCTTTGTGGGTGCCTCGTCACGTCGCTCTTCCATCTTTGAGTTTTCTTGACCCCAGAGAGTAGCGTCCAGCTCTGGAAGCTTCTGCTGCTTGCTCGCTCCTTCCACTGCGGCGTCGTCGGACGTGTCTCCCTTGTCCAGGTCCTCGTCAATTCACGTACGTGCGTGAGTTGCTGGGTGGAGGAGCCAGTCGGGTACTGCGCTGTAGTGCTGTCGAACCGCCAAGATACGCCGGCGTCACTCGGGCCTTCCTCCGCTCTAGAATTTGTTTATAGAAAGGTGTTCTTTTATGGCTGGAAACTGTTCGCGACGCTCCGGAACTGCGAAAGGACTTTTAAGTTGCGGCCTCTGCTGGTAATAGAACGCGGCTACAACACATTCGTGAACGACTGGCAGTGCCAAGCCACGTCATCCAGCTGCAAGTATCGTATAACGAGAGCCGAGGAGTGCTCGTTGAGTTCGTCCAGTTGCGCGTGGCCGTCATCGCGTGGCTGACAGGTGACACACATTTTGGCAACACCGGCCAGTCTCGTGGGGAAGGTATGCATGCCCTCGATTTTTCAAAAAGCTCTGTTGCACAGCGACTGTTGCGTCGGTCCCATAGAAGGATAATCCTTTCGACAGCTCTGTGACGAGGGCTGGGTGGCTGTATAGAATCGGCCAAAGCTGCGGGATCAGGGGGACGGGAACCACGTTCTTCTCTCGGAATGTCCTCCATATTGATGCATTTGACGATGAAGGCCCGAGAGAAGCGCACCAATCCAGTCAGCGACCTCATTCCAAGTGGCGTTCATGACGACGAGCTAGTGTTGTACGGTGCTGAAGCTCCAGCGGAACTTCTGCCTGTCAGCGTGCAGCCCACAGACAAAGCAGTTGTAAATCTCCAGGGTTGCTCACGTTTTTTTTAAATTTTAAAGACTGCTTTTCGCCATAACAAGCATAAGTAACCAGAGGTTCATCACACATAGACAAACAAGTGGCACTGATGCATAAAGTTTAACATCTTGCGAGTCCGGAGGGCGGCTCGCTGCGCATTTCGCCTTTCGGAAAGTTCACTCGCTTAGTTTTGCTTATCACTGGCGGACCTCAACGGACGCCGTGAGTTGTCCCCACATTCTCGTTCTGCGCTTCGTTTTGATATGGTCACGGTTTGTCGGTCATGTCGTTTTCAGGAGCTTAAATCATGCCCTTCGTCGATGCAAAATCGACGACAGCTAGCAGGCCAATGTTCATTTTTTTGTGGGCACCTACCCCGCAGTGAGGTTGTCCTCTATAGTTTGCTTCCCCATGTTTTGCTTGATTCCTGGAGCCGCGAAGTTGCGGCCTCTGCTGGTGATAGAACGCCGCTACAACACGTTCGTCAACGACTGGCAGTGCCAAGCCACGTCATCCAGTTTCAAGTAGCATATCACGAGAGCCGAGGAGTGCTCGTTGAGCTCGTCCAGTTGCGTGTGGCCGTCATCGCGTGGATGACACGTGACACACACCTTGGCAACAACGGCCAGTCTCGTGGGGAAGGTATGCATGCCCTCGATTTTTCAAAAAGCACTGTTGCACAGCGACTGTTGCGTCGGTCTCATAGAGAGATAATGCTTTCGACAGCTCTGCGACGAGGGCTGGGTGGCTGTATAGACTCGGTCCAAAGCCTCGGGATCAGGGGGACCGGAACCACGTCCTTCTCTCGGAATGTCCTCCATATTGATGCATTTGACGATGGAGGCCCGAGAGAAGCGCACCAATCCAGTCAGCGACCTTGTTCCAAGTGGCGTTCATGACGACGAGCTAGTGTTGTGCGGTGCTGAAGCTCCAGCGGAACTGAGATAGGGTTCCCTGGTTTAACTGCAACATTGGTGATGGAGTCTTTCGGACATGGGCCGCCTCCTGTGGCGGCGGAAGCATGGTCATCGAAAGTTGACGAGGGATCACCTTTGGGAGAATCTTGTTTTGAAGAGAGCGGTCCCAAAATGTCCGTTCTGTTGGTAATGTTTGTCATTGTAGCATGCTTTTTAGCCTCTTTTTTCGTATCCCGCTGTGAGAGATGACTCTTCTGGGTCGGCCTTTTCGGCGATCGGTTTCTTCTGCGCGAGAACTCTTGAAATAGTCCGTGGTACTATTTTTGTCTCCTCAAGAGACAAAAGCATATATATATATATATATATATATATATATATATATATATATATATATATATATATATATATATATATATATATATATATATAATGTATGTATGTATATATATATATTCAGAATACTATATCACATATAACACTGAGTTCAAGTACGCTCACTTTTTTTTTTTTTCCAGGTGTACTTAGTTTTTTTTTCAATTTGAAAGACTGCCTTTTTGCATAACAAGCATAGATAAACACCGGTTCATCACACATAGATAAACAAGTTGCACTCATGTACAAAGTTTAACAGAGATCACTGGAACCGTCCTCTTAAAAACTCAGTCTGGAGGGCGACTCGCTGCGAATTTCGCCTTTCGAAATATATATATATATATATATATATATATATATATATATATATATATATATATATATATATTAAGCCTACCAGGTTTTCTAAGTCGTCTATTTTCAACTTCAAGTATTGAACGGTTTTTTGAAGGTTGGTTACTTGGGAGACACAGGACGTGATCTTTTTTTCCAGTAACGTTACTTGTTCAAGTTTTCCTTCAATAGATTTTAAACGTTCTTCTTTTATTTCTTTTATGTCATCTGCAATTACTTGAAGCTATTTCATGATCTTGTTCATATCGGGTCCCGGGTTTGTTTCAATGTCGCCACTGAGCAACAGTAATTCCTTGATACAGGTACACATGTCACTCCATAGGGCACAAACCTGCCTAGGGCACGGCAGCACTATTAGGCATAGGTAATTTGAACGAATACATTTGTCATAACGCCTGCTCACCTGCGGTAGATAAACAAACGGGTTGTAATGTTGCATCCTGGCAGTGCCGCTGTGCCCTATGGCCTGAGACAAGGGGTGTCCAGTCTTTATACCACTCCAGTCTGCCAGCAGCGCCGTCTTCACGTTGTGGCGATCAGCGTCGGCGCATGAAGTCACCGTGGCAGGCCTGTTTCCAGGCAAATCGTCGAGCGTAGATTCCAAGTGCGCAATGCGCACATGATGTGCTTGATGACTTGGAAGTGGTGCGCCGTCGTATCCAGATAGCAGAGCCGGTACTTCGCCTCCTGCTTGTGCGAGCAGCAGGACGCCGAATATCATGATGAGGCGGGTGCAGAACTTCGCCGCCGGCTCAACAAGGTCGTTGTCGTGGGTGGCTTTCCGTAAGACTATGCGCACAAGTCCATCCACTTCCTTTGGCGCCAACAAGTCCGGCTCTGATAGAGCTCTGAGAATACATTTGTCATAACGCCTGCTCACCTGCGGTAGATAAACAAACGGGTTGTAATGTTGCATCCTGGCAGTGCCGCTGTGCCCTATGGCCTGAGACAAGGGGTGTCCAGTCTTTATACCACTCCAGTCTGCCAGCAGCGCCGTCTTCACGTTGTGGCGATCAGCGTCGGCGCATGAAGTCACCGTGGCAGGCCTGTTTCCAGGCAAATCGTCGAGCGTAGATTCCAAGTGCGCAATGCGCACATGATGTGCTTGATGACTTGGAAGTGGTGCGCCGTCGTATCCAGATAGCAGAGCCGGTACTTCGCCTCCTGCTTGTGCGAGCAGCAGGACGCCGAATATCATGATGAGGCGAGTGCAGAACTTCGCCGCCGGCTCAACAAGGTCGTTGTCGTGGGTGGCTTTCCGTAAGACTATGCGCACAAGTCCATCCACTTCCTTTGGCGCCAACAAGTCCGGCTCTGATAGAGCTCTGAGAACGATGCTGTCGCGCAACTTTGTGGGTGCATCGTCACGTCGCTCTTCCATCTTTGAGTTTTCTTGACCCCAGAGAGTAGCGTCCAGCTCTGGAAGCTTCTGCTGCTTGCTCGCTCCTTCCACTGCGGCGTCGTCGGACGTGTCTCCCTTGTCCAGGTCCTCGTCAATTCACGTACGTGCGTGAGTTGCTGGGTGGAGGAGCCAGTCGGGTACTGCGCTGTAGTGGTGTCGAACCTCCAAGGTACGCCGGCGTCACTCGGGCCTTCCTCCGCTCTAGAATTTGTTTATAGAAAGGTGTTCTTTTATGGCCGGAAACTGTTCGCGACGCTCCGGAACTGCGAAAGGACTTTTAAGTTGCGGCCTCTGCTGGTAATAGAACGCGGCTACAACACATTCGTGAACGACTGGCAGTGCCAAGCCACGTCATCCAGCTGCAAGTAGCGTATAACGAGAGCCGCGGAGTGCTCGTTGAGCTCGTCCAGTTGCGCGTGGCCGTCATCGCGTGGCTGACAGGTGACACACATTTTGGCAACACCGGCCAGTCTCGTGGGGAAGGTATGCATGCCCTCGATTTTTTAAAAAGCTCTGTTGCACAGCGACTGTTGCGTCGGTCCCATAGAAGGATAATGCTTTCGACAGCTCTGCGACGAGGGCTGGGTGGCTGTATAGAATCTGCCAAAGCTGCGGGATCAGGGGGACGGGAACCACGTTCTTCTCTCGGAATGTCCTCCATATTGATGCATTTGACGATGAAGGCATGAGAGAAGCGCACCAATCCAGTCAGCAACCTCGTTCTAAGTGGCGTTCATGACGAAGAGGTAGTGTTGTACGGTGCTGAAGCTCCAGCGGAACTTCAGCCTGTCAGCGTGCAGCCCACAGACAAAGCAGTTGTAAATCTCCAGGGTATGCTCACGTTTTTTTTTTTAATTTCGAAGACTGCTTTTCGGCATAACAGGCATAAATAACCACAGGTTCATCACACATAGACAAACAAGTTGGACGGATGCATAAAGTTTCACGTCTTGCGAGTCCGGAGGGCGACTCGCTGCGAATTTCGCCTTTCGAAAGTTCACTTGCGCAGTCTTGCTTATCACTGGCGGACCTCAATGGACGCTGCGAGTCTCTCCCCACATTCTCGTTCTGAGCTTCCTCTTGATCTGGTCACGGTTTGTCGGTCATGTCGTTTTGAGGAGCTTAAATCTGACCCTTCATCGATGCAAAACAGACGTCAGCTTGCAGGCCAATGTCCATTTTTTTGTGGGCACCTGCCCCGCAGTGAGGTTGTCCTCGATCTTTTGCTTCCTCATGTTTTGCTTGATTCCTGGAGCCAATTTAAAATTGTGAATGTTCACAATATTGATCAGTGGAGACTGCTCCTGGCGAGGACCTGCGGTGACGACGCTTGGTCCCGGCTCTGCATTGGAAATATGTAGCTTCCCATATCGAAGGCATTGACGAAGGTCTCCAACCTTCCTGGAGATGCCACGGCATTTCCACTGTATAATGCCTTCTGAGGACATTATTGAATGGGTGGCCATATTTATAACTTCAGTTTGCTACCAACACCGACGTGAACTGTTGGAGCTGTTGCGTTACAAAGCGCAGGAGCTTGTGTGGCTACATCGGCGTTGCAGGTGTCTGACTTGGCGGGTGTTTCATTTCTGTCGTTAACGAGTACGGCTGCGGTTGTGAACTCTGGCGTCGTTGGCGAATCTGTGCATAGCATTTTTCTAGGCAATAGCGCGGTGCTTTAAGTGCTTTACTGCATGAGAGTGTATCCTGTTTAGGAAGTGTGTTTGTTTGAAGAGCAGAATCTTCATCCATTGAAGCTAGAAGAGCCTAGCAGTTGGAAGTGGCCTGTTGGTTTAGCTTCCTGCAATGGTGGCTTTGCTGATTGTCGACCACGATGGCGTCGAGCTTTCTTAGTCGCAGCATGCTTTGTAAAGCACTGCGGTAAAGTAATGGCATTGTCGTTGGTTTTACAAAGGCCACACTGAAATGACGGTAATGGTGTAGCTTCCATCATTTCATCTATAGGTGGGCAGGGGCAGGATGATTTCATAAACCCTTGTTTGTAGCATGAGTAACAATATATGACGGAAGGCTTGAATGGCATTGGGCGCAACACGGATACGTAATACCGCAGACAATCTGGTGGAGTAGCAGGACCTTGTAAAGCGATGAGGCATGTGCGGTCGCAACCCAAATAATGGGTGGCAATAACTTAGAGTTTAACAGGAGAGTTCCCGCTGCAGATTTTCCCGTTCTTCATTGCAGTCATTGCCGTAAACAATCTAGCGTCTTAAATCAGTGCCAGATGCCAAATACGCTTGCACTGGAAGGACGGCGTCTCCCGACGTGCGTATCTCCTGAAGTGTCTTGAGCTTCTGAACTAACTCCAGAGAATTTACTCACAAAGGAATGGTATTTGTAGGTTTGTGCAGAGCAAATCCTTGAAACCCTGATGTGTTAAGGCAAGCGTCCACAGCTGCTTGAATGGCACGATTGGGTAATGTAGACATATCAAAACTGGAACGCGGTTTGATGACTACCTTGTAGGAGGGCTCTGTAGGTGCCCCAGGAGAATAATTTCATTGCCACGTCGTGCATTATGCGGGGTCGTTTGGACGCAACATCAGACGCCCCTCTAGGCGCGACCTCGCGTGCTTGTGGTATATCGTCAATAGCATCGTTCGGTCTCTTGGCACAATTTCGTGGCAGGGTCGTCGAACTCTGTTCCATGCTGTCAGCACTAGACATGACTTCGCAGCTCTTGCACTGCAATTGCTTCAGCGTTATAGACACGGTCCTTCAGACATGGCCAGATGAGTCGGCATCAGGACCGTGTCTTGAACGAAGCACAGACGCGCCATGCTGGAGGAGCGCCGGCCGTCCTCGACTGTGCACTAGGCCTAGGCCTGCTGCGTGAGACGATGGCCGAGGCACTGAGACAAGAGCATGTAAAGGCTATGTACCTTGTAGATGGGCGCCAGGTGTACTTATGTAGCTGCCACTACAGTCCAAGAGGTGAAATAGCACTTTTAACATAAACAGGAAGCACAAAACACGGAGCGTTGCACATACACGTCCGATCGCTTGAAACGCTCGCAGCGCCTTCATGCTCGGTTCATTTCTGCCATTTCCAAACTATTTATCACAATGGAAATCTTGTCGAAGGTTGTTCTAATCTGATGACCCAAGATTACGAACTTTCAGCTCCTAATTAAAAGGTTATGTTTGCAGTATTTATATTTTGTTTTACTTTGTTTCCATGTAATGTAGATACAGATGTAAAAGGGCATGTTCTCTTGTTTTAACAATATAGCTGATTAGTTTGCATATCTGGAATGCTGATCCTTCCAGGGTAGACTGTGAGCACAATAGGGGCAAAACTCGTAAAGTTGTGAGCACAATGGATATTTCACATTAAGGGAAAGGAGATTACATTGTCTGCACTAAAATGGCTGTCATGCTTACTGTGTGGAAGCTTTTTACCACCACAAACACTGCATGCTGAGTTTATGCTATTTAGAATACAGAAGAATTGTATAATCAAATGTTTTGCAACACATAAAGGTACTTTGTTTGCAAGGTACCTTTTTCTCGCTGTTTTGCTAGTTGCTGTCGATTAGCCACAGCAAATGAGTGTAAACATGACTTATCAACAACCCATGTTTAAGATAGTAGGGTTAAGTGGCTAATGAAGTACAGAGTGCATTATTTAATGTAAGGATTAAGTATGAGTTGGTACTTGATGGCCAGGAGTTCTACAGAGACATTGCTGTGGAGCTCATGTAGCATGCTTGAAGGGATTTCGAATAATTATATAAAGTCCTCTCCTGAAAAATAATGAAGACTTTCAACAGTATCTGTTGCTATGTGATCTGAAATAGTAACATGATACAACAGTAAAATCTGTTCACACTAATAGAATCTTAGTGTGTGAAATAAATTTCATAGATAATATTTTCTGCTGTCTCTTCAGAGATGGTAAAAAGGGCATCATCTGAGCCATTTTACTATTCAAACGGTGTGGTTGAAGTAGTAGTGGCACTCTTACCACAATGTTTTACCTACCCCCTAGTGACCTGTTCTTCGTCAGGGACCATTATTGTTGTCATTTTGAAACACCTACAGGAATTAAAATTTTTGTCAAATGTCTAATGGAATGGATTTTTTTCACTTTTGATATCGTCTCCATTCCTCATGCCAGATTTTTCCTGCTTCATACACCAACGAAGTTGATAGTTGCTTTGGTCAAGTTCTGTATAAACAGAGCTAACAAAAACACGGGTCTGTTTAAACAGTTTGTTTTAATAGTATGTCTTTAGGCAGCCAACCAAAATTGACACCATGCTTTGACTTCTCTGGCATTTCTTTTTGAGTTTTGTTTATTCATGTGTGTGGTGCTATCTGTTTTAAAAGGCCATGGTGGACATGGCAGGAATTCGTTAGGTTATACAGCCTTAATGCCATGAAAGGCTTCATGTTGGAAATTCGCTTGTGGTAGAGAGAAGCCACGAAGAGCGGACTACAAAAAAACATAAGACTCAGTTTTAATAGGACAGTATTGTTAAAACTGTGGCATTCTTTGTAGTCTGTCCTTCGTAGTGTCTCTCTACTGTAAGTGCATTGTTAATTAAGCCAAGCCTTATACAGCATATCTGAAGCTGTATTGCTTAAGTAGGAGTTCCCACACTGATTTTCTGGTAACATAGTTTTGTGGTTACGTTTTATTGCAAAATTAACTATATGAACGCCTGACGCACATTTTAACCACTACTGTGGCGTTCGTGTCGCTTATTAACTTAGTATATATGTAAATGTTTACTGCTATTTATTCTGTTCATAATGCTTTGAGCCTAGCTTCATGTAATAATTAGTATTTTGCTATCACTATCAGTGTTTCGTTTTTCACATGAAACTATTGCTTTCCTTGGGTTTCGATTGTGATATAAATTTTTCTACTTTTCTCACTACCCAACTTAGATAGACCGAGGAACACGCTGTAATTCTGCTACAGCACGTTTCTCTGAACATGTGATCTCAACCTCTACATAACCAAATTATGTTTGAAAACTAACCTTTAATTTGTGGGCTGCCAACACATTTCGGGGCCAGTCAACTGTTAAGTATCTACTTATAACAGGTTCAGCCTCAGCATTAGCATGCATTTTTGTTTTTATGAAAGTTTCTTGTCTTCTGTTGATCATTCTTTAATAATATGAATATAGTTTGGGAATTTGGTTGCTACATGCCTGTACCCTTGAGTCCATGGGCAGGTTTTCAAAAATATATAAAGAACCCTATGTATGCATGTTGTAAAGCATGAGAACAAAAGTTTCTTGTCACTTTTATCTTCATTGCACTGGAATAATTACATAAGATCTGTTACATAGTTAGCAAGAGGTGTAGTTTTGCAATTAGAGCCTTATAAATAGCTGCATGCACATCGCACTTCAGAGTACAGGGTTAATAAGCAAGTGAGGAAGCAGCTGAAGTCTGTCACTTTGTCTCTACCATCTGTGATACTGAAGATTTTTGTGGTGCCCCAGAACTGTGCGGACAAGTGGAACACTATTTTTACCTATGGATACATGGCCATGCAATGCCTTCTTTTTTGTAACTGTAACGGAAATAGTGACAGATTGGCATCCACAATCGACTCTTGACCATCACAATGTACAGTGCATACAAGCTTAGACTAATTTAACACAGCATTGCAAGGCTTTTCCGACAGCTTCCTGCTGTTGGTCCAGCCTGTGAACTGGTTTAATAGTTCTTATGACATACTGTCTGAGCTCTTGGTATTCTAGTCAAGAGAAAGAAAAGCATGCCACTCGAGCTGTATCATTAACGAGAGCAGCACCATAACATCTGTAACAAAGTACTTGCCCAGTGTGCTTCAACTGCACTTCCAAAATAGTGTATACACAAACAGGAGCACGGTCAGAGGCTAGAAGTTTCTGGGGATGAGCCCCTTGCTTTGTCTAGCTTGAAATGACTCGTCCCAACACCCGCCCACATTATGATCAATAAAATGCCCCCGCACAAATACAAACTCATGGTTATGGCACTGAGCACAAGTACCTAAACACATACTGGCTGCTATCTAAACAGCATGAATAAATTAAATTATCACCATTGGGACAGTGACTGGGCTCATATTTAAAAAATGGCAAAAAATTTTGTATTATGTTTATGAGGTGGCAGTATGCAGTGTCATACTGTACTCAAGGAGGTGTGAAGAAATGCTTTCATTTAAGATAAATGCTTTAAGCCTTGCGACTATTTTTGTGTTTCATGGCTAGTTCACAGAGCTGTGCATCAGAAATGGAAGTGCTCCACTCTTATATGGTACTGATGAAAAACCTGAGTTTCAAGATCACTAGGGGCTGGCAGCACTCGACTTGACCTTAGTCCTTTGAGCTTATTTTCTGTGTGGGAAATTATAAATGCATTTAGCATTTCTCTCCTGAAATGAGGTGACTCAAATGATTTACCTATGTGCCTAATGATTGGGTTTGTGGGATGATGCAATATTTATACCACTAAAGACAGATGAATAGGGCAGCATGAGAAAACTGTATGCAAGTAGTGTGCAGCCAATTTGTTCAGGTTAATTATGTAAAAATTTATTGACAAAGATTTCATTATCTACAATTTAAGAAACATGGGAGGTCAGCTCTGAACAATACACCAGCACAAACTCAATGTCAAGTGAGAAATTTGCATGGTGAATGTATCGGTTGTGCATTGTCGGCAACTTGGAGAGGAATATGCGAGCATGCTGTGCAACCTGCTCATCTGGCATATTTTGACTCTTCAATATCACAGTGACTAGCTTTTCAGTCAGTCTACTGCTACAGATGCCCTCTATTTAAAAGTGCCACTAAATAATGTGCCATCCATAAGGCTATGTCGTGGAATGGAAGAGTACTTTTCTATGAAAAGTGGTCACATTTCTTGGCATAACTTTTTTTATGACATTCCGGGGAATGAATGCAATCACATATACATACATTGTCGAGCCAGGTTCGCTTTGTCATGTGTGAAAGAACCTGTGGAGCTTGGTTTTAAGGGCCGTAAGACATGTTTTTGCACGTTGTTTTCACGCTTCGTGTGAGTACCTCTCGGCCCTTTCTTATATTGCTTCTGTAGCCATTTTTGCTTAACACAACTTTTCTGAAATGCTCATGATTCCAATTGTTTTTCAGTAATTGAAATAAAATGTGATCTTTCTTCAACGGACTTCAAGTAGGATGTATTGAAACACCAGTAGATGACCAGTGTGTTTAAATACTACTTTTATTTCTGTCTTGAAATAATTCTATTCCTTTACATGTGATACTACTGAAGTACCTCAAGTCAACTGCAATAAGCATGGTCAGCTAAGACTTTAAAATATTACTACACTTTTAGTAGCATCATATACATGAATATATAGGTACACAATTGGAATAAAAAGGCTGCGCATAAATACAACATTCGCAGCGTCTGTGCCCTCGTTTGTGAACATGTCTTATTTTTTTGCAACGTTTTGATTGGAAGCATGTCGAACGCCCAAGGCCAAGAATGAGTTTTACTAGATACATAATTGCTTTTTATCAGTTTCTTTAAAATTTAATTGGGAACCTCTCACTTGAAGGCTTTTTTCTTGTTTCTTAAGCTTTTAAAGTTTTTCTTAATGCTGACGTGTTTATAATGTCTCATATAAGTGCAGTTTTAATTTGCTTTTTAGGCCAAAGCACAGCTTATGTACTCAGCTTATGTTTACCCTAAATACATTGCCATTGTACAGAGATGCAGTCTGACTTGTTTCTTTGCATTTCATAGCATTACATTCAATCATGTTGTACAATTTATGAGAGGCCTAGTGGCTAAGGTACTCGGCTGTTGACCCACAGTTCGCGGGTTCAAATCCCGGCTGCGGCGGCTGCATTTTCGATGGAGGCGGAAATGTTATAGGCCCGTGTGCTCAGATTTGGGTGCACGTTAAAGAACCCCAGGTGGTCGAAATTTCCGGAGCCCTCCACTACGGCGTCTCTCATAATCAAATGGTGGTTTTGAGACGTTAAACCCCACATATCAATCATCAATAATTTATGAGAACCAGATTCATTTTTGTTGTAACTTCACAAAATGCTGAGATGAGGATTAAAACAGAACTAAACATCTGCAAAACTCCTGTAAAACTATGTTCTCCTCCTCCTCATTAAACCATTTATTGTTAATGCTGTTTGGCATGCCTGTACACAGTACGCTATCCTACTTTCACAACTGTGCCAACACTAGCAGCAAAGCAAAGACAAAATAAAGTTAATCATAAAAGAACAAAAGGGGTGGTGTGCAAGCCACTCTTTTGGTTCCTTGTTCAACCATGCTGGCTACACTATCTTGTTTATGTATTTGTGATGATGCAGTTGTGCTGCTTTACTGCATAACACTGTGATCAATAGTTTGCTTTAGAGCTGATTTGGGAGACATTGATTTCTTGCAGCGTTATTCACGGATCTGTGTCTAGGCATTAAGAATACATGTTCTAGAGTTGTTGCTCACATTGTGCTAGCAAGAAATGGTAAGCGATGCAAAAGTGCGAGGTTGAGCAGTTGTGCTGTGAGCATGGGAAAGTGGAAGCATCATCTTTCACTCTGTGCATACTTTCACCCTCGTGTGCCTGTATCTCACTTTTCATGCTATTGTTTAGTGCTGGAAAGGGCAGAATCTACTTGCTATTGAATAATGTGGTCAGCAGTACGCACCGCATAAGGAATGAATGATGCCCAGACTTGTGCCTCACTGGCAAAACCCGCCCCGCCGCGGTGGTCTAGTGGCTAAGGTACTCGGCTGCTGACCCGCAGGGCGCGGGTTCGTATCCCGGCTGCGGCGGCTGCATTTCCGATGGAGGCGGAAATGTTGTAGGCCCGTGTGCTCAGATTTGGGTGCACGTTAAAGAACCCCAGGTGGTCTAAATTTCCGGAGCCCTCCACTACGGCGTCTCTCATAATCATATAGTGGTTTTGGGACGTTAAACCCCACATATCAATCAATCACTGGCAAAACCCTCGTCAACATAGGCAACCGCAGTATTCCAGGCTTCCTGTTGAGCTTTTTAGCATGAAAAACCTTCTTTATGTGCATTCTGTGTTTACTTCAGTTTGATGCAATAATTATTCATTCACAGTATTGTTAGGGGGTCTCAAAAGCAGATGCATTGTCATTTTTTGTAATGTTTTAGAACAGCCTTTTGCTACCTAAATTGTCCTTCTATTCAGGAAAAATCTGATCATAGTCATGCATACAAACATTGGAATTCAGCTCATAATGAAATGCACAAGAGGAGCTCGTAAGTCCTGGTCTTCTTGTCTCAGTCACTTGCAGACATGCTTCACAGGTCTTGTTACAGATCACTAGACCAAGAATCCTGAGCCTTCCAGTTGATATGACAATGGCCTGTGCTGTATATGTATTTCATAAATAAATTTTTTCATTGCACTCATGCCTTGTGAACAGTTCTACTTTTAGTGCGTGTTACCAGTGATGTACGATTCCTTATTTTGTTGGGAGCAACATATGTGCTGTCTCATGATAACCACTGCAGCTTTTGACAAGGATATCGGCTTGTATTTCTAGGATCGTACATCTTTCATTGGGTTGCTGTTACATCTATACTACGAAAGATTCAAGTCATTATTATTGCATGTACTGGCTTGATCTTCACATATGGGCCAACACAGGTGACACAGCTTAAGATTCAAGCCTTTAATGAGTGGCTTGCCATAATTGTATGCCTAAGCTCTGCAATCTAGGCAGTGCGTGCCATAACTTCTCTTCACATTAATTTGCATGGGTAAAGGCTTGGTGCACTCTTGTAATTTTACCACAAGTACTGGGCTTTAACAGCAGGTATTGCTGATGCTACTGTGCGACGTGTGTTTGTACGTTGCTATTAACAGATGCAAATTTCAAGCTTTATCTGTGCTCTGTTTTTATCGTAATACATGAAATGTGTGTTATGCCACGGTTCTTACCACAGGAAAAAAATTGATGTTGTGAAATATGTTGCTTCCTTGTGCTGCTAAGCTTGTGTACACTCGTTTGACTCCCAGCCACAGCAGCCACAGTTCAATGGGGGTGTAACAGAAAAACGCGGGTGTATATCGCACTCACTATGAAAACATTGCTGGAGTGCATGGCTAAATCCACTATCATGTTTTATATTGGTGCTGATGAAAAGTTTTAGTGATCGGGGGATGGTATGGCTGTTCGTGTGTGTGCACATCGCTTCCACTTGCTGTAACGCTTGCACTTGCTTTCCCCTTTTGTGATAGCAGCTTCAAAGGTACCTGCTGTCGTGGATTGATGCCTGCACTTCGAACTTCTTTTATATATACACCTTCAAATGAAGGTTAGCAAGTGGGAAAGCTTGCAATTGGCAGTGATGCATACTTATATGAACACCCAAACTATTTCCCGATACCTTGAACATATGGTGTGACTGGCGTCACTCTAAAACGTTGCTGTGCACTGGGCCACACGCTCGTGTGGTGTAATTCATACTGAAGGCTATGGTACTTATATATAAGTGCCAGTTGAAGAACCCCACGAGGTAAGAATTCGAGCTCCCCATAGTCATGTTACATTGGTGTGAAAAATAAAAAAAATTATTGCAATCAATATATACACATTTGCATCATCGGTCAAAGAGAATAGAGCTCCTAATTATTTCAGAGTATTCTATAATTTTATTAAATGCAGCTTTATTAGAAGCTGCTATTAGCACTAATCCGTGCTGTTCTCAGCTCTAGCTTGCAATATTCTACAAATGGTATTATGTGAGCCTGCTTCGTGTTACTTGGAACATATCCCTAAAGTGTTTAGTCTGTCAGTTTTTGGAAGCTTCCACATGGTCAGCATGTCTTCGTTAGTGAATGCCTTTCACATAACTGGTGAGATGTGCTGATTCTTCCTGCACAACACTTCAGGACAATGAAATGTCTGCTACAAAATTCTCATTACCTTATCCCATCATGAAGTCGTGTGCATAACTTGTGATTTTTTGTTTGTTGTGTTTTGCTCAACGTGGAAGCTTCTGTAACCTGACATCTACCGGGGCTATGTTACATGGCTTGGGAGATGCTGTAATTTAAAGAAATTGGTTTTGGGGGCATATGTGTAGGACTAACAGTGACATGTTTGCTTAGAACACCAGAGAGCTGAGCTGTTTGACAGTGATATTTAGCTATATTCAGGTGCCGCATTGTGATGTTAAATTTATCTCATTGCTGGGTTTAATATATGTTAAGCACAGCTCCTCACTCAATTAGAGCATATTATTGAGATGTCTCAAACTTTCTGAAAATTTAAATGAAATTTTATATTGACTTTTGATCTATGAATTAAAACAAAATTTTATAGTAGCAAACTGAAGGGCCACAAAATGAGGTAGAATTCTGTGCTCATTCCAAGTGTCCTTTTAGTTGTATTGCAGTTATGAAACTATAATTGTAATGTTCTTTCTTATCATGTACTTGCTGTGTCTTCATTTGCCAACTTGAGGTTTTTCATAATCATGGAATGTAACAAGACTGACTTCAGCTAATAAGCAACAAAGCAGTGCCCAAGTGTAAGGGCTTATTGTTCATTAAAAGTGTCTCCTTTGGTTGTGCAATGGCAGTACAAAATGCATCCGAGGTTTACATTTCCTGCCAATAAAGTGCATGTGTAGGGTAAAAGTACAGTTTTTATGGCAGTTGCCTATGGACAGCTGTGTTTATGGAAATGTTGAAGTGCGTCGCTTGTTTTGTGGGGAGTTCAAGGTGAGGGGTAGCAAGTCTGCCATAAAGTATAAAGCGTGAATGAACTTTTTTTGTTTGCTATTGAATAAGATTCTAGTTTGGGAGTGTGCAAGCTATATGTATACCTAGGTGTAGGTGTAATTTCGCACTGCTGTGGTGATTCTTTCCTTTTGTAAATAAAATTTTGTTTCCTGATTGTAATCCTTTTGTCTATCCTTAACCTTATATAAGGAAGAAACCACAAAGTTTCTATACATAATCAATAATAATGCTTACTTTTGTACAGTGAGGTATTGGTGTTTCAAGAACAATTTTTTCTAGCAGTATTTTAAGAAAGCAATTACAGAACTTGTTATAGGCATACGTGGCCCATACGCTGAAATAGTACACAAAAATAATGTATCCTCGCTGAACACACTTCCCCTGAACTCTTAGGGCGAGTGTGACTGTCTTGTGGCACACAATAGGTACATAGTCAAATTTTTTTTGGGTGGGGGAGGGTTTGAGGGGGGCACCACTTTGATTTCGGGGGGACACCCCTTTAAAATGGCTATTTTGGCCCGTGCCCCTGGTGTGCCACCATCTGGCTATGCCCCTGACACACACTACTCGCCACTGCAAGACCTTGCCTACACTGAACTCGGCGGCTTGTACTGCTTGCACCACGATTCAACTTGGGGGGGGGGGGGATTGTTCTTTGGCAGTATTACATGTGCCACCTAACATCCAAATGTCTTGCATGGTATGTCTATTCTATAGTTGTTTAGCATCCCAGTATTAAGTAGAGTTATGTCGTGGTGCACCCAGGACCGAGTCCTCCTTCATCCCTGTGCAACTTGAGCACGGGGCTTGACAAATACGCAGATGCACAACTCCAAAGAAAACCGAAATGTATTTTTTCAGGATAACCTTGGTACGGAGCTTAACTGGCATAACTGAACCTACATACGGGATAAAATTAAACAACAATCGTATTATCATGGCCCTAGCTGTATGTGGACAAGACAAAGCACTGAGTTCCCGAATCCTGTCGGTCAGCTTTTCCAGAGCTAACCGCCAGCTTTCGGTAGACGGGCCATCCGGTTCGAAATGGAAACCCAATATCCATAGACGCTTCTTTATGGGTGAGTGGTTTTTCAAAGAGAGAAAAGGAGATAAAGGTGAGCCCCGTAACTGTTTGCATCACAGTGCGTTACCTCAACAGTAGTTCGCGAGGGATGAGGGTAATTAAGGAGGGAGTAAAAGGATATGGAGGAATTAAATGTATACAGATAGAGGTGCAGAGACAGCCACATACGGAAGTAAGGAGAAGATAGGAAAGATGGACATGGTCCCTAGAGTCTGATGACAGGGCACCACTCGGTGAGAGCTGGATGGATGGGAATAACTATATGTCCTGTACAGGGTGTAGCCACCTGCCTGGCTAATCCCACGTTGGGACTGCAAGGTCAAGCCTCCTAGTCCTGTAATGGACATACTGGACAGCCAGGACTTGGATATAGTCGTGAGACTTTATCATCCGTGTAAACCGTTCCCGGGAAATGCCACGGCCAAACGACCCACGTTCCCAGAGCATATGCTCAAGCGTGCATACTTCTTTCTTACATGCCTTGCAAACAACATCCATCTTCTATATCGTGCCATTCTTTTACCTGTGCCGGTGAGTAATAAGACTGTAATTCTAAGTGTGACCGCTTGTGCTCTGTTTAGTCTACTGTGAGGGGGTGCAAACTCTTTCCTCCCCAGGTAGTAATATGTTTAGTAATTTCATTATATGTCATGGGCGCATTGCGTTTTAGCTTTTCGAATCCAGTAGAATCGAAGCCATGTGTAAAAGCGTCCCGGTCCGTAAGTTCGCGGGCAATGCTGTTGGCTGATTGATTTGGATTCATGGGAATGTCATCGAGTGATACAAGGTGCGCTGGAAACCAATATATATAATGTGTATCAATGGCCTATTTACTATTAATATTCGTACTGCTTGTGGTGTGATCCTACCCCTGCTAAAGACTGGTGGCTGTTTTTGAGTCACTGTATATCACGGTGTATCGACCATCCGTCAGGGCCAACGCGATGGCAACCTGTTCAGCGATTTCCGGTTTAGAATTGTAAACCGTGGCGCAGTTGGTACACCTGTCCCGGTGGTCAACTACTACCGCAGCGAACTTATTTCGGTCTTTATATGAGGCTGAGTCGACAAAGCAAGCCCCCCTGCCTCCTTTATCCAACTTATTCAATATAGCCTTAGCCCGGGCCGGGCTACCCTTCTGGCAACATTGAAGGTTTGGTGCACATTTCTTGGCAACGGGGCAACGATGGTGCTCTCAGCAAAGTCCTGTGGTATCTTGGCGTACGCCTCCTGGTCGATGACAGGGTTGATCATATGATTCTATAGAGTCTTGCTATTTGTGACCTCACTTGAGCCTCCACAATTTCTCTAGTCATGTTGTGTACCGCTAACTTGAGCAATTTTTGAGTGCTGGTGTGAAGCGGGAGACCCAGTGCATTCTTGATGACTTTCTTGATCCCCGCGTCGAGCTTCTTTAATTGAGTCTGTGTCCAATTATACATAGAAGCCCCATATGAAATATGACATAGCACGAAAGAGTTGATCAACCTGATAAAACATGTCCTCTTTCATGCCTTTTTTGTCTCCCTGCAAGTCGTCTGATAATACGGTATGCGTTCTCTGTCTTGAAGATACTTTTCTTGTGTGCCATGTGATTCCTGCCATTTGCATCTATAAAAAAGCCGAGTACCCTCATCGTGTCGACTCTGGGTATATTTACCCCGTTTTCGGTCAATATATGTATGTCACGTTCGGATAGTAGATTCCAGCCCTTAGGTCTCCCTCCTTTCTCTTTTCTGTACAATAATAACTCCGATTTGTGTGAGGAGCCCCTGAGACCAGTCGGCTTCAAGTATTCCTGCACTGTCTGCACCGCTTCTATAAGTGCATCTTGAACCTGTCTTTCACTACCACCAATACACCATATGGTAAGGTCATCAGCATAGATGGTGTAGTGAATGTTGTTGATATTGCTCAGCTTCCTGGACAGGCCGGTCATGCACAGGTTGAAGAGGACGGGAGAGATCACCGTGCCTTGAGGGGTTCCACGATCACCGAGTTGAACAACGTATGAGTTGGTGTCTCCTACCCTTAACGTCGCTGTATGTGCTCCTCAGAAAGATTTTATGTAAATATACATCTTCAATCCAAGTCTAATTTCCTCTATAGTTTGAAGGATGTATTTGTGTCTAATGTTGTCGAATGCTTTCTCCATGTCTAGTCCGAGGATGGCTTTGGTATCTCTAGAGTACCCGTCTAGAATGTGGTGTTTTTAATCTGCTTCATAGCATCCTGAGTAAATAGTGAGGATCTGAAGCCTAACATATTGTAGGTGTATATGTTGTTGTCCTCCAAGAAATCTTTAAGCCTGTTGAGGATTGCATGCTCGGCAACTTTTCCTACACATGATGTTAGCGATATTGACCGCAAGTTCTCTTGACTTGGAGGTGTACCCGGTTTCGGTATTAGTATGACTTGAGAAAGTTTCCATTCATCTGGAACTTCACCCGAGTTTCATGCTTCGTTAATAAAATCAGTCACTGATTCAATAGAGGGCTCGTCGAGATTCCTGAGTGACTTGTTGGTCATGCCGTCTGAACCAGGGGCAGACTTTTGCCCCTGGCCCAGACGGCATGACCAGAGGCAGACTTTCTGTTTAACTCACTCAACACCCTTCTGATTTCAGATAAAGTGAAGTGGCTCCCCGGTATTCCGATCGTGGAAATCGTTCTGGCTCCTTAGCGACTGGTAGGTATTTGTCTATTAGTTGTTTAGTAACTGTTTCAATGTCTTGATTTTTAAGGGCTGTGTGTATGGCCCGGGCAAGGCAGTGTCTCTGGTTGGACCTGGTGCCTTGCTCGTCTAGGAGGTGCTTAATGAGTTTTCATGCTTTGCCGTTCCTGATCTGCCCATCAATCTTTTCACAAAATTCACCTCACTGCTGCTTACATAGGTTGGCGCAGTGCAGTTCGATTTGTTTATTCAGCTCTGCTATTTTCTTCTTTAGTTTACGATTGAGTCTTTGAGTCCACCATCTTTAGTAATGGTAGTAATGGTAATGGCCTGCTTTGCTTCAAATAAGTGGGCTAGTTTAGAATCCACAGCCTCCACGTTAGCATCAGTGAGAAGCTTTCTAGTGGCTGATTTGATATCATTCCTGATGGATTCGCACCACTCCTTGAGACTTGGTTTGGCAGCATTTGGTTCGCTTTGTGTTCTAATTCTGCGAAAGACATCCCAATCAACTGAGACGTCCCCCGCTACGCCACCGATTACCAAAGAGAGTGAAGACCACGCAACCCCTTGTCTATCCGGTTCCCTCTTGGCTGCGTGTCTCAATCATTTTCCACATACAGGGATTCATGCTGGGGACGGGAAGTAAGAGATGCTACGACCTGTTTCTGTTTACTGATTCATTTTATTTAATAGCAAATGTAAATAGCGTATACATGTACTGTCTGTGAACAACGTCTCTGTTACACGAAATTGTAACACATCAGCAAATACTCGTGACACGCGAAACGGGATACATAATCGAAGTAACTGTGCCAAGGGTGCCTCAATACAAAGTAAACACATGACGACACAAAAGATAGTCATTAATTAATAAAACCGCGCAATGTCTCAATGTGCCGCATCCCTTCCCGAAAAGCTCGTTTAAGTAAGGGAGGTGAAGTTCGTCTCACAGAATGTCCATGTAGTCGAGGCCTCGGAGTTGGCTGCTCGAGTCGGGGCCAAAGGTTAGTTCTTGGCGTCGAGGTCTGGTCTGTCCAATTCATCAGCGTCTTCATCGTCTTCGTCATCCTCGCCTACGTCTTGCCTCCATCATAGCCCTCTTTCCATCATAGCCCTCTTTCGTAACGATCCATTCACTCGCCTCCTATCCCTAACTTTCATTCCTCATCGTGCCGTCCTTGCTCCAGTCATCATCTCATCGCCTTTCATCGCCATCTCTTCGCACCGTTATCTTCCTTTTCCATTCCGTCTTTCTACCATCTCAATCTCAACGCGCCGTCTTTCTGACTATCTTCGCATCGTATCTCTCTGACCCCCTCGTATCGTCTCGTAGTCCCTTTTTGTAGGACCCGACTCCGCCCTACCGGATCACCAAACCAATCGCCACTATCGACGCGGCATATTTTCTTGTCAGTCGGAGTGCATCATCTTCGACGGCCGCCCCCGCGGCCCGCACCAGTGGAAAACCCTCTCCCAAGCAAAGCCGAGCAAGTAACAATGTTCAAACTCAAGCCTCAGGGAGAGAGATGGGCGAGCCGTCCGAAGACACTTTAATTACGGGCGAACAATGGTCCCGATGCTTCCGGTACTTGATGAGCCGATGTCCAGACCAAGTCTCAACGTTTCCATGCAGCTCGGTGTCTCCCGTGAAATTCTCCTTAGCCGCCGCTTCTTCGTCATTCAACGCCGCGAGTGGCCATCCGCGCAGAACGCAGTAATGAGCCCTGGAGCCACGGAGGCTGACAGAAAGTCAGACTGGACCGGGCACAGGCGCTGCGGTAGGGTCGCATTCCCCGAACCAACAAAAGGTGCTCTGCTGCTCCCCCATGCCACAAATTTGAAGGATGCGCGCGAATTATCTCCACCGTACACTGTCACACTGTCTGTAGATGACAAGGCGCTGCCCGGTCCTCGCGTTTGCGCGGGGGAGCCCGTGAGAATAGTAGAAATAACCCTTCCTGGTACTCCACTCCGAAATGCCCATTCATTACGAAGGTTTTCTTTTCCTTTTTTTTTCATGCGTGGGTTTGAGAAACGAGCGGAAACATCTTGAAAGGACCGGGTTCAGTCCGTGCTTGCGGGGACGTCAAAATCCCTTCATCTCGCAGAATTTTCCCAGCGGGGAAATTCAAACACGAGAAATGCGGGCGCATGGCGCCTTCGGGTTGCGCAGCGAAATTAAGACATTGCGGCAGTCCTAGGAATACAGCAAGCGAACACAGCACACTTGTGATTCAGCCCTGGTGGCAGCTCGTCGTCGAGAGGAACCAACCCTCGATTGTCGCTGAATCATCACCCACCACGAAGCAGTTTGATTCCGTATTTCTACCGCGCACAACACACTTGAAACCTTCAGAATCACTGCAGAAACTCGTGGATGACGCGTGGACAACACGCGCACTGTTCACAGCTGCTCGTCGGATGGTTTGGCACGCAACGTTCAGTCAAGTGTGCGGAAGGTTCACTACCATGCGAGCACATCACACTTTGCCTGCAGTGTCCACTCTCGGAACAACCGAACAGAGGATACACACAGTTCAATACGCTTTCATTCCACACATGCACAATGACCGAGTAGAAATTATAGGACATAAAATGGCATAAAACATTGCGGACTCTTATGACTCTAGCCGATCCCCGAGCGCTCAGCGTCTAACCGTATGCAGACCTCTTCCCCGACTCCGAGTCCCGGACCCTCGTTGGATGGTCCGAACTTCCACCTACTCAACTCAGTCGCGGAGTGAGGCATGTGCGAAGCTATCTGACAAGACCACCGCTGCGCATGCCCGGGTTTGCTGCGGTGTACATCGAGTGTGCTGCAGTTCTTCTTTGGCCCCACAAAAACTACCCCGTTGCGATCTAGACATTCCTCAATCTCATCTACTCCCTCTAACGTACGGCCTACCACCGTGTCGGCCAAGACTCCGATGACTGCATCTTCAGAAAACCCATTCTCGTCCAACTCTATATCTGTTACTCCTACTGGTTATGCCTCATCGTCTCGTGGGACCTTCGAGGTAGAAACCGCAGCTAAACCGTCTGTGTCCGCTTTAGCAACCTCGACAACTTTCGTTTCACCCAGTGGCACCGGCGTGCCAGTGTTCCCCCCAAACACACACACGCCCAATGGCGGAACATCCTCCTTGATCACTGAAATTACATTAACCACATCCCCACATGGCGAGCCGCGACTCTTTTTTTACGGAGCTTGTTTCCTCGCGAATATTTACGATCGCGATTGACCTCTGCGCGTCACCGTCGTGAGGAGGAGTTGCCTCTAGAATTCCAGATTCGAATTTTGTCACCATCTCCTTGTCTTTGTGAATGCGGCTGCCACCTGTCGAATTCCACTTTCGTCGCCGGTACCGATAGCATTCTCGCCAAAAGTGACCAAACCTGCCACAGTTATAGCACCAGCCGGGATAAAGTAGCTGCTTCGGGAATTCCTGCCAATTCTGTTTCACCTTATTGCGTACTGCCAAGCTCTCCACAAGTTTTTCGAGGCGGTCAAGGCGGCTATGCATCTCATGAACATCCGTGTCCTCATCTACGTATCGAATGGGTAACGAATGGCTCCTCGACACATTCTCATTCTGTTCCTCCTTGAGCGCTATGGCAATGGCCTCGTCAAACGTTTTTGGGTCTCGAGAGAGAACAAATCTGCGGACCGGATCCCTCAGGCCTAATAAAAATTGCGAGAGCAATTGTTCGGCTAGAATTTCGCAGCGCAGTGGAGCTTTCACCGGATCCTGACTATCGGAGCTTGCCAGGGTGGCGGTCCCGAGGATGCGCAAGTGACTCGCAAATGACCGCACCTCCTCATCTGCCCCCTGCCTCGCGTTTAAAAACCGCTCCGTTTTAAAGATAAGTGGCTCCGTATCGAACCACTTGAGGGCCAAATATTTGAACTCAGAAAAAGTTGAAGCCGCAGCGACGCCATCATCCCACCACGCATAATCGTGCGCCGCGCCTACCATCTTGCATCGCGCTATGCAGAGCAGCTCACTATCCCGTCATCCACCCAAGCAACCAACCTGCTCCACAATTTTCAAGAAAACCCATACATCCGGACCCGTATCACCTCCCGTAAACGATGGAACCATGTCCGCTAACATTAACGCGCTCATTTCTAGTGCGTCGTCTATGTCGGTCATCTTGGTAGCCTGCTCGTTCATTTTGCCACCTCTCCTTCCCTAGTACGAGGGTGAAGTCTTGCACCATTGCCCCAGCAGTAATCCCACCGCTGCCACCGCTTGAGACGTCCCCGCTACGCCACCGATTACCAAAGAGAGGGAAGACCACGCAACCCCTTGCTTATCCGGTTCCCTTTTGGCTACGTGTCTCAATCACTTTCCACATACAGGGATTCATGCTGGGGCCGGGAAGTAAGAGATGCTACGACCTGTTTCTGTTTACTGATTCATTTAATTTAATAGCAAGTGCAAATGGCGTATACATATAGTGTCCGTGAATGATATCTCTGTTACACAAAATTGTAACACATCAGCAAATACTCGTGACACGCGAAACAGGATACATAATCGAAGTAACTGTGCCGAGGGTGCCTCAATACAGAGTAAACACACGACGACACAAATGATAGCCATTAATTAATAAAACCGCGCAATGTCTCAATATGCCGCATCCCTTCCCGCTAAGCTCGTTTAAGTAAGGGAGGTGAAGTTCGTCTCACAGAATGTCCATGTAGTCGGGGCCTCGGAGTTGGCTGCTCGAGTCGGGGCCGAAGGTTGGTTCTTGGCGTCGAGGTCTGATCTGTCCAATTCGTCAGCGTCTTCATCGTTTTTGTCATCCTCGCCTATGTCGTGCCTCTCAGTGATTTCCATCATAGCCCTCTTTCGTAACGCTCCATTCACTCGCCTCCTATCCCTAACTTTCATTCCTCATCGTACCGTCCTTGCCCCAGTCATCATCTCATCGCCTCTCATCGTCTTCGTCATCGTCGCCTACGTCGTTCCTCTCAGTGATTTCGATCATAGCCCTCTTTCGTAACGCTCCATTCACTCGCCTCCTATCCCTAACTTTCATTCCTCATCGTACTGTCCTTGCCCCAGTCATCATCTCATCGCCTCTCATCGCTATTTCTTCGCACCGTTATCTTCCTTTTCAATTCGGTCTTTCTACCATCTCAATCTCAACGCGCCATCTCTCTGACTCTTTTCGCATCGTATCTCCCTGCCCCCTCGTATCGTCTCGTAGTCCCCTTTTGTAGGACCCGACTCCGCCCTACCAGGGACCAAACCAATCGCCACTATCGACGCGGCATATTTTCTTGTCAGTCGGAGTGCATCATCTTCGACGGCCGCCCCGCGGTCTGCACCAGTGGAAACCCTCTTCCAAGCAAAGCCGAGCAAGTAACAATGTTCAAACTCAAGCCTCAGGGAGAGAGATGGGCGAGCCGTCCAAAGACACTTTAATTACGGGCGAACAATGGTCCCGATGCTTCCGGTACTTGATGAGCCGATGCTCTGACCAAGTCTCAACGTTTCCATGCAGCTCGGTGTCTCCCGCGAAATCCTCCGTAGCCGCCGCTTCTTCGTCATTCAACGCCGCGAGTGGCCAACCGCGCAGAACGCAGTAATGAGCCCTGGAGCCACGGAGGCTGACAGAAAGTCAGACTGGACCCGACACAGGCGCTGTGGCAGGGTCGCATTCCCCGAACCAACAAAAGCTGCTCTGCTGCTCCCCCATGCCACAAATTTGAAGGATGCGCGCAGATTATCTCCACCTACACTGTCACACTGTCTGTAGATGACAAGGCGCCGCCCGGTCCTCGTGTTTGCGTGGGGGTGCCCATGAGAACAGTAGAAATAATCCTTCCTGGTACTCCACTCCGGAATGCCCATTCGTTACACCGAAGGTTTTCGTTTCTTTTTTTTTCATGCGTGGGTTTGAGAAACGGAAACATCTTGAAAAGACTGGGGTTCAGTCCGTGCTTGCGGGGACATCACACAACAACCTCGAATTCTCGAGTGCGGCCTTTCTCAACCTCCAGCTTAACCTCGAGAACTAATATTGATCACTGCCAAAGTTATGACCGGTATTTGTCCATATGGGATGCTCTACGTTCTTGACAAACGTTAGGTCGAGTGTGGTATCTCTACAGTGTTGTGCCTCGCCCAAGTTCCACGTGGTCTTCGCGGCCTGCTGGCACCTGGCAGCTGTTGATGAGTCAACCCTGCACCGGGACGGCGACGGACGCGGACAATCTGGAAAAACCACGTCGCCGGCTCCTCTTGACACAAAAGTCGTTGGCCAAGCTTTTGTCAGCCGCCGAGAGCAACACTCCGAAGCAGCGTCGACCCAGCAGCTGTACGGGGTATTCTGCCTTGCTTGAGTCAACCTGGCTGCATCAGGGAGCGACTTTGCGCATGGGATTCCACGTCATCTCACTGTGGTGCCACGCTGGCGCGTGGGGTCTCCCTCACCAAACAGCGAACTGGGCATGTCTTGCCCCTTTCCTAGGTTCAGAGGGAGGCGGTGTTTGGCTTTCCCTCTTCGGGGACGGAGAGGAAGACGACGATCTCATTGGAGTATCCTGCGCATAAATTTTCTTTGCAAGGGATCTTGGGAAGGCGGACGATGTATAAAAACGCTAGCGCAGAGGCGCTCGTGTGTGATTCTCTTTTCATGTTGTACCACGCTACCATGTAAATACTGTATATAAACATTTTTTTCTCCTTCTCCGGCTTCTCTACTCGTCCTCTCCGGGGACTCGGATGGCCCGAGTCCGCACCACGCTACACAAAGGCGCAACAGTGGCTGGCAGCTTATGGGATTCGCCTGCGTCGGCTGCATCGAAGTGGTGAGTGCCGCGTGTTTGCTCTTCTTTTCGCCAGACTCGTTAGCGCAGATGGTCGGTAACGTGGTAGGGTGATTTTGGTAAATTTTGATTCGCAGACCAAGAATTGGGTGGCTCGTGGGCAAAATTACCTTAGAAGAGAAACGGTGTGCATATCTAAGATGGAGAAGTTTAAGGTCCAAGAACTCCTCGAAATTTGTCAGGAGCTGAATATTTCGGTCGGCTCGGTTAAAAGAAAACAACAAATTTTGGAGCACTTGGGAAAAGAGGAAGTGAGTTTAGAAGAGGCCATTGAGGCCAGAGAAACCATTTTGGCAAAGAAAGAGGAGCGTGAGCGCTTAGCCCGTGAACAAAGAGAGGAGGAAATAAGGAGGGATCGCGAGGATAAAGAACATGAAATCCGTCTGAAAGAACTGGAGCTTCGTATGTCCGTGGGAAATCAAAATTCAGGGGGTGGAGAATCAAAGATAAAGGATCTAATCCACACCTTCAAGGCGGGTGACGACATTGCATTATACCTCGTGCATTTTGAGCGAGCATGCGAAAATGCAGGGTTTAGTAGGGAGACTTGGCCACAAAAACTGATATGCGTACTACCAGGCGAAGTGTCCGATGTTATCGCAAGAATGAATAAAGAGGACTCCGAGGTGTATGACAGGGTAAAGGCTGCATTGCTACGAAAATGTCGCCTATCGACAGAGGCTTTCCGCCTGCGGTTCAGGCACTCTAAGAGGGGCAACGAATCTCATTCAGACTATGCCTACCAAATTAGAGCCAACTTTGAAGAGTGGCTCAAAAGCGCGCAAGTCTATGGCAACCATGACAAGGTCATTGAGTTGATGGTACTTGAGCAGTTTTACCGGGGAATTCCCGAGGAGGTAAGGCTTTGGGTGCAGGATAGGATGAAAGACGTAGACATGAACAGGGCAGCAGAACTCGCCGAAGATTACTGCTCACGCCGTAGTCTCCGCAATACACCACGAACTTCGGAAAAAAATGAAAAGGTAGAAAGCTGGTCGGGAAACCAGGGACGCAAGAGGTTTGCAAGAAATAACTGGAAACCCGAAAATTCCAAGTTATTAGACAATCAGCAGGGAAAGGACAGTGAGGGGACTAAGGCGGCACCTTCATCAGGTTCAAAGGCGCCTGGTGACATAGCGCATGCGTTAGAAGCGCGGAAGCCAGTTGTTTGCTACAGCTGCGGAGAAAAGGGCCACATGGCCAGGAGCTGTAAGGGGCACATGGCATTTGCCACAATTCAGGAGTCAGAGGATAGCTTAAAGCTGTTGAAGCCTTACATGAGGACACTCTCAGTGAACGGCCGAATGTGTAGGGTATTGAGGGACTCGGCGGCCACAATGGATGTAGCGCATCCAAGTTGCGTATCTTCCGAAGACTATATAGGAGAGTGTGCCTGGATTCGGCAAGTGGCAGAAAAGCAAAGCGTCTGCCTACCGATAGCAAGGGTTGTAATCGAGGGCCCTTTCGGCCAATTGTGTACGGAAGCAGCAATTTCAGCCAACCTTCCGGAGCACTTCCCTTACCTATTTTCAAATAAGTCTGAGGAAATGTTAAAAACACGTGGAGAATCATTTGCCACCGAAATAGCTTGCATGGCCCTTACCCGTTCGAAGGCGCGCGAGCTGACGCAACAGCTGAGCAGCTCACCCTCTGGGGAACAGACGTCCGAGGGCAGTGTAGGAAAACCTGAGGTAGTTGCGACGGAAAATGAGTCTGCCATGCGAGTTGTCGAGACGGAAACTGGGGCTATGGTCGACAACAGCGAGGAAATATCTCTAACGCCCGACAACGAGGACTTGGTGACAGGCTCGGTGTTAACACCCGCGTCCACCAGTTGGTGTCAGCTAGCCAGAACCGACCGTGCAACGCTAGTGGTCGATCAAAAGGCGGATCTCGCACTCTCTATGCTGCTAGATGCCATACATAAGGAAGGTAACTCTAGGAAGAACGTTTCGTTCTACACCCAAAACGAGGTGTTGCATCGCAGGTATGAGAACGCTAAAGGGCGGGTCTACAACCAAGTGGTAGTTCCACTAAAATACCGGCGGAACATTCTCGACCTGGCCCACAGCAACGCCTGGGCGGGCCACTTAGGGATAAAGAAAACGAAAGCTAAGCTGGCTCAGGAGTTCTACTGGCCCGGGTGCTGGAAGGATGTAGAGATGTTTGTCCGTGGATGCGACACTTGTCAGCGGATAGGAAAATCAACAGACAAATGGAAGGCACCAATGAAACTAGTGCCAATAGTCACAGAACCCTTCCGTCGGCTCGTGATTGACATCGTGGGGCCTCTGCCTCCATCTAAATCAGGATATCGGTACGTCCTGACCGCGCTGTGCGTTGCCACCAAGTTCCCGGAGGCAATCGCACTGAAAGAGTTGAGTTCAGTATGCGTGGTGGACGCATTGTTGTCTATTTTTTCTCGGGTGGGTTTTCCCTCGGAGATACAGTGTGACAACGGAAGTGTGTTCACAAGCTGCCTTACGACTACATTCCTAGAACGCTGCGGGATAAAAATCGCGCATAGCTCTATTCACCATCCACAGTCGAACCCTGTGGAACGCATGCACTCGGTCATGAAACGCGTTTTGCGAGCTTTGTGCTTTGAGCATAAAAGTGACTGGGAGGGGTGTATACCAGCTGCGATGTTTTCTCTGAGGTCGGCCCCACACGAGAGTACGGGTTTTAGTCCGGCTGAACTTGTCTACGGCAGGAACTTGAGAGGTCCGCTGCACTTAATACGAGAGTCATGGACTGGATATGGGGAGGACCCTAATGTAGTTTCCTATGTACTGGATTTATTGGGGCGACTGGGGACTACACGCGAAGTGGTGGAGAGCAACATGCGCGCAGCACAGGCGCTTTCCAAGGCCCGTTACGATAAGTCAGCTCGAAAGCGAGTCTTTAGAGTGGGCGATGAGGTGATGCTGTTGTGCCCTTCAAGAAAAAACAAGCTGGACGTACAATGGGAGGGACCAGCGACAGTGTTGTCAGTGCTTTCAGACACCAACTACGAGGTAAAGTGGGGCCGGAAATGCCCCAAAGTGTATCACAGTAACCTAATGAAACCCTACATGCGACGAAAAGCAGTAGTAAACCTTGCACTCAATGTTCCTGAGGATGAGGGCGCGGAAATCCTTTGTCTTTCCGATGGCACGGTCAGCAGCACATTGTCCGATAGGGTAGACACAGGGAACACCCTAAGTAAGGCTCAAGAGGAAGATTTAGAGCTTTTAGTACAGGAATTCGCTACCGTTTTCTCCGAGAAGCCAGGCAAAACGGATGTGATTAAGCACGACATTGAGCTGACGGTTAACAAGCCGATCAGCTGTAAGCCGTATCGGGTGTCACCTAGACAGAGAGAGATACTAGAGGCCGAAATTCGCCGCATGATCGACCTAGGTGTTATCATCGAAGCAGACAGTGATTTCACCTCGCCTTTGATTTTGGTTGAGATTCCGGGCCGTGATCCAAGGCCATGCGTGGACTATCGCCGCCTGAACTCTGTAACAGTCGACCAGACTTACCCTATTCCTAACATTGAAGAGAGGGTAGAGACAGTGTCTAAGGCGAAATACATTTCTACGTTAGACCTTGTTAGGGGGTATTGGCAGGTCCCTTTGACAGAGCGGCGAGTCGATACGCTGCTTTTATCTCACCCCTGGGCACTTTTCGTCCTTTGATGATGAGCTTTGGGCTCAAGAACGCGCCGTATTGTTTCAGCCGCCTGATGGATAAGGTTCTCCACGGGCTCGAGAAATTTGCGCTGCCTTACCTAGACGATGTGGCGATATTTTCGGACAAATGGGAAGACCATGTTGAACACCTTCGGATGGTTTTGGAACGGGTCAAAAATGCAGGTCTTACGGTAAAGAGAGAGAAATGTCATTTGGGCTGTGCTGAAGTAAGCTATTTAGGGCACATTGTAGGAAATGGGCGTCGTCGACCGTCCGAACTCAAGGTAGCCGCGGTGGTCGGTTATCGTCGTCCCAGCACTAAGACCGAGATGAGAGCATTCCTCGGCCTCACAGGTTACTATCAGCATTACGTCCCGAATTACTCCGAGATTGCCAGCCCTTTGACAGATAGTTTACGCAAGACCGAACCTGTGAACATTCAATGGGACTCTAAAAAGGAAGACGCTTTTCAGAAGCTGAAGCACGCATTGAGTGAGAAACCCGTCTTGAGGGCACCGGATTTTGCAAAACCTTTCACTATTCAGTGTGATGCAAGCGAACGCGGTTTAGGAGCAGTGCTATGTCAGACGGACCAGAGTGGAGAGGAGCGGCCGGTTTTGTATTTGAGTCGCAAATTGAGCAGCAGGGAAGAGGCTTATAGCACTTCGGAAAAAGAATGTGCTTGCATTGTTTGGGCCGTACGAAAACTAGGCTGCTATGTTGCTGGCTCTAAGTTTATTATAGAAACTGATCACTCTCCACTAACCTGGTTACACCAAATGTCACCTAAGAATGGTCGTTTGCTCAGATGGAGCATAGCACTGCAGCAGCACAATTTCGAGGTGCGCTACAAGAGAGGTGGCCTTCATACAAATGCAGACGCCCTAAGTCGAGCGTTTTGACTCGTCAAAAGACGCGGAAGGTTTGTTTGATTTTTTTGTTTACCTTTACCTAGTTTATGTGTACTTTTTTTTTCAATGTGTTACAGTGAGGGCGTAGAGAAATTTTTCACTGACTCCCTCGTTGTCCCGAGCTCTACAGTTTGCTTGTTTAGCTTGATTATAATGTTATCTCGATTCCAAATGGAGTTACGTATGAAAGAGTTACTGGACACTTGTCCCGATTGGTATGCACATTGTTTCCTTGAGCTTAAGTTATTAAGATAAGATGTTTGCTTTGTAAAATCGGAGGCCTGGCGATGAGAGTGGCGTGCACGCGGTGCTTGTCGCATTGTGTGTGGCTGACAAAGGTCGTTTCTTGGAGCTTGTCACCCACTTTTCACCGAAGCGGGGCGCAGAGGCCAGCTCTTGGAGCATTCCAGTTTGACCAGGCCCTTCGAGAAAGCAAGAGCCTTGCCGGAACGTCGCCGACATCGACCCGGCCGAGCTGCATGGAACAACTCGACCTCCCGATGTATCATCTGGCGGCGGGGGTGCTGTTGTGCCTCGCCCAAGTTCCACGTGGTCTTCGCGGCCTGCTGGCACCTGGCAGCTGTTGATGAGTCAACCCTGCACCGGGACGGCGACGGACGCGGACAATCTGGAAAAACCACGTCGCCGGCTCCTCTTGACACAAAAGTCGTTGGCCAAGCTTTTGTCAGCCGCCGAGAGCAACACTCCGAAGCAGCGTCGACCCAGCAGCTGTACGGGGTATTCTGCCTTGCTTGAGTCAACCTGGCTGCATCAGGGAGCGACTTTGCGCATGGGATTCCACGTCATCTCACTGTGGTGCCACGCTGGCGCGTGGGGTCTCCCTCACCAAACAGCGAACTGGGCATGTCTTGCCCCTTTCCTAGGTTCAGAGGGAGGCGGTGTTTGGCTTTCCCTCTTCGGGGACGGAGAGGAAGACGACGATCTCATTGGAGTATCCTGCGCATAAATTTTCTTTGCAAGGGATCTTGGGAAGGCGGACGATGTATAAAAACGCTAGCGCAGAGGCGCTCGTGTGTGATTCTCTTTTCATGTTGTACCACGCTACCATGTAAATACTGTATATAAACATTTTTTTCTCCTTCTCCGGCTTCTCTACTCGTCCTCTCCGGGGACTCGGATGGCCCGAGTCCGCACCACGCTACCCAAAGGCGCAACAACAGACAAAATTGTCGATTCTTGTGGGATACCCTTTATCCGTAATCAATACCAGGTTTCGCTCGTCAGCATGATGCCACAGATTCCTGCCTTTGGGGTTTGTCGCAGTATATCTCCAGAGTTCATGAGCAGCGTCGAAGTCCCCTAATCTGATTAGAGGCCTAGCTTCCGCGATTTTCATAGCTTTTTCGAAAATTATCTTGAACTTTAGTTGTAGTGCTTCGGGTTACTGTAAATGTTGAGGACAAACAAGTTGTTGCATCTTTGATTTTTGTATGAGAATGGCACTAATACCTTCACCATGAGATCCTCCAACTTGTTGTCCCGAATGCCCAGATCGTGGGAGATGTGTGTCAGCTGCTTATTTACAAACACATATGAGCCTCTGCCATAGGTTTTGCACTCTATAGCTCTATACCCAGTGAGCGTGACGTATCCGTACCCAGCTTCGTGGAGTGCTATTATATCCGGCTTAGATTGTAGTGATCGGAGATATTGCTGGAGTGTGGCACGTTTGTTGTTGTACCCCCGCAATTCCATTGCCACACTCGAAATTCTCTTTTAGTGTGAGCGATATTGTATATTCGTATCCCCTGCATGGGTAATCATGGGGGCTGTGCGGAACAATGGACCACACTGCGCTCTGTCGTTGCTGGACATACTCACTTCAAGAGTTTTCACTCTTTCGCTAAATGCCTTAAGCCCTTCTCTAGGATCATTTAATGTATTCTGCATTTATCCCACTGTCACAGAACGAGCGCTAAAAAAGAGCGCGCCGCCAAATCCTTGCGACAACGGGCGGCAGAAACGTCGCGAGGTAAAAAGAAAAAAAAAAAGAAAGCAAACATCCAGGGCTCCCGGGCGCGCGCTCTCCCCGCAGAAGCACGGCTTCGCAGACGATCCTCCTCACCCCACTTCGGTGGCCCAGCAAGCCCGCGATTTTTCCAGAACGAAGGGGGCGGGGCCATACCGAGTTGACTCACCGGCCGGAGAGGGCATTCCAACTGTCTCGCCCTCTTCCCAGCTTTCGCCGCGTATCGCGCCGACGAAATGACCAGAAATTTCTGGAAGGTGGCGCGGAAGGTATTTAATCGAGCGGCCGAGACGACAGAACAGGAGGAGACGAAAGTTAGCGCCGGAGCGCGTAGGAATTCCGCCGTGTAGTCGGCGAAGGTTCTGCCCGTAGTGACAGAACAGGAGGAGACGGAAGTGAGCGCCAGAGGGCGTAGAGAGTCCGCCGTGTAGTCGGCGAAGTTTTTGGTCCGTAGGGACGGCTCGAGCTACAGGCAAGAGCGTGGGTTTACCGCTATCGAGCGAAGACGCGGGCAACAGCTGCGTGTGTGAAGCCGACGGATTTCCGGCGAAGTGGTTTGAAGCTTGGAGAGTGGCCATTTGAGGACGCGAGGTTTCCTGGAAGAGAAACTTCGAGAACTACGGAACGACAACAACGCTGGACTTTGAGTGAGTGATTCTCGGAAGAGTATCATTCAGACTTTTGTTCCAAGGACTTTGGACTGAATAGGTTTTCTATCTCTTTAGTCCTTAAGTGTCTTGGTTGTTCAATGCATGCGACTGCATTGTAGTGCGTATTGTTGTCTGTGTCCGTTGTTTCAAGTGTGGTTGATTGTACTGTGTAGTACATTGTCTGTTTGGTGACGTATTGTATGTAACTATTGTGGAGTGTGCATACGTGTGTATTGTTTTTGATCTGCCATTAATGAGAATATAATTTTGTTTGTTTATCAACTCTCGGCTCTGTCTTGTTCTTTGGGCCACAGCCGGCGTCCGCTGGCGCACCAATAAGGACCACTTCTAAATTGTCCACGCTTTCGTGGTGCGGTTCGGGGGGCCGATACTTCGGCTCTTGGAATTAGCCCGGCGATCGCCTCCCTAATAAACGGGACAGGTGTGACAATTAATCTGGCGTCCGCGAGACAGGACCTTTTGGTGCACAGTGTGTCCAAAGTAGTGAGAAAGAGCCTCGAGTTGTTGATAGTGCTATCGGAACGATTTTGTGTGTTGTTCCGTGTTCTCGTTAACGAGTGCAGGGGAGTGCTCCGATAGACTGATTTAGGCAGATACTTTTCGCACGCGGCAAGGTTTTAGTTGCGAGTTGCGAGACACAATGGATCTCGAAAAGTTAGTTGCTCTTGGTGAAAAGATGGGTCTTTCTGGCGTCGAACTACGGAAGTGGGTCACCCAGAAGGAAAAAGAAGAAAAAGAGAGGGCCAAGGAAGAAAAGGCAGCTGAGTTGGAGAGAGAAAGGCTGGCCGCTGAAAGGGCGAGAGAAGAAAGAGAAGCAAAGGAGCGACAGCTGAAAGAAGAAAGAGAGGCAAAAGAGCGACAGCTGAAGGAAGAAAGAGAGCAGCAATTGAAGTTGGAGCTGGAGAGAGAGAAGTTGGCAGCCGAAAGGGCGAGAGAAGAAAGAGAAGCGAGGGAGCGCCAGCTGAAAGAAGAAAGAGAAGCGGAGATGGCTGAAAGGGAACGGCAGCGGCAGCACGAAATTGAACTCGAGCGGCTCCGTTTGCAACAGCGAAACGAAACTCCCGTCCAAGCTAGAGTTGAAAGCAGCGAACGGGAAGATCACGGCTTCCGCTTGAACCCAAGCAAGCTGCTCGTAGCGTTTGATGAAAGGAAGGACGACCTAGACGCGTACCTCCACAGATTTGAGACGATTGCGAGGAGCCAGAATTGGCCGGAACAGCAATGGGCAACTGCTTTGAGTACCTGCTTGAGTGGTGAAGCGCTCAGTGTGTACGGTAGGCTGACGCCGACCGATGCAGCCAACTATGCAAAGGTGAAAGCTGCTTTGTTGAAGCGATTTAGATTCACTGTGGAAGGATTCCGGGACAGATTTCGGACAGGAAAGCCAGCTGATGGTGAGACAGCTACGCAGTATGCTGCCCGACTTTGCCACTATTTCGACAGATGGATTGAACTTTCAGGGACAGCACAGGAGTACGATGAGCTTAGAGAGCTGCTAATTAAAGAACAATTTCTTACTAGTTGCCACCCAAGCCTGTCGCTTTATTTGAAAGAGAGGAAGGCTGAGTCATTTGAAGGAATGCTTGAATTAGCTGATCAATTCTTGGAAGCGCAAGGTGGCACTAATTTGGCCAAGGTAAAGAAGGAGTGTCCTGATGATTCGAAGAAATCGGCTCCTGAAGAAAAGAAGCGTGCACCAGAGAGCATTCCGCGATGTTTCCTGTGCAACCGAGTGGGTCATCGCGCGAAAAACTGTCGAACAATCTTTACGAGCCCTACGGTAGTGAAATGTTTCAAGTGTGGTCAGACTGGGCACAAAGCAGATGCATGTCGAAACGGAGCGAGCCAAACTCACCAGGTATCCTGTGTGCAAGTGGCACCGAAATCCGATAATAATGCCGTCACCGACGGATTCGTAGAGTTGAAGAATGGGGAGAAAATTCCTATTGTGGGGGCTGTAATGTCAAAACAGCCAACCGGTGTTACGAAGGGAATGCCAACGCTTCCTGGAAAGATTGCAGGCAAGAAGATTACGGTTCTAAGAGACACCGGTAGCTCCACGGTTATCGTGAGGAAAAATTTGGTACGGGAAAGAGAGTTGACAGGCAGAACGAAACCGGTTTGCCTAATTGACCGTACGGTCCGGATGCTTCCCGAAGCAGAAATTGAGGTTGAAACCCCGTACTTCAGCGGGAAGGTTACTGCGTTATGCATGACGACCCCCCTGTATGACCTTGTCATCGGAAACATCGACGGGGCGCGAGGGCCAAGTGATCCAGAATGTTTGGGAGAAGACCCGAAGATAGAGCCCTCGCCAACACAGCGGCCGCGAGATACAGTGGAGGAGCATCCCGTGACGAGTCTCACTAGAGCCCAAGGAGAAGCTGCGGCGCAAGAGACAGCGAAGGAGAAGACGATCGTGTCGAATAAGTTCACGGGCCGAGCAACCGGACTTACGTCGGCACGACCTCAACCGACCGACAGTGTAAAGGAGACGGAGTTGACCAGCCGGGAGAAATGTAGAGGCATGATCAAGCGGGTAAATAAACAGACAGGACCCGTCGAATGTAATGACCCGTTAACGGTGTCGGAGGTGACAACGATGGCTGAGACGCCGCCTCAGATATCGTCGTTGGAAAGGGCTCGCCGAAAGGGAACGTGGAAAAACAAGAAGTCGAGCGAGCACCGCAAGAAAGGGCGCAAGCGCTGTTCGAAGTACTCAAGATAGGTGCTGAGGTGGAATCAGAATGTGTTTGGCAGTGTTGAGTGCCATATGTTGTGTTAACGTTGTGTTATCCTGTGTCACAAGTGTCGAAGTGTTGTGCTGTGATGTGATGTATAGTATTGTACCTTTGTTGTACTGAGAGAACTTTGTACATTTGTATTATTGGGAATGTGTGGTGGAGTGTTGTACTCATGTGCTTGTGGTTGTGTTTTCACGTGTTGTTTAATTGAATTACAATGTACAATTGTATTGCGTGATATATTGTGAATGTGACGTGTCACGAGCGACGGATTGTGTTACAGTCTGTGAGAATGTGTGGTGACTGTTCGCGCTCGTTTGTGTGGTTTTGAATATTATGAGATAATATTCTTAAAGTGGGGGGCAGTGTCACAGAACGAGCGCTAAAAAAGAGCGCGCCGCCAAATCCTTGCGACAACGGGCGGCAGAAACGCCGCGAGGTAAAAAGAAAAAAAAAAGAAAGCAAACATCCAGGGCTCCCGGGCGCGCGCTCTCCCCGCAGAAGCACGGCTTCGCAGACGATCCTCCTCACCCCACTTCGGCGGCCCAGCAAGCCCGCGATTTTTCCAGAACGAAGGGGGCGGGGCCATACCGAGTTGACTCACCGGCCGGAGAGGGCATTCCAACTGTCTCGCCCTCTTCCCAGCTTTCGCCGCGTATCGCGCCGACGAAATGACCAGAAATTTCTGGAAGGTGGCGCGGAAGGTATTTAATCGAGCGGCCGAGACGACAGAACAGGAGGAGACGAAAGTTAGCGCCGGAGCGCGTAGGAATTCCGCCGTGTAGTCGGCGAAGGTTCTGCCCGTAGTGACAGAACAGGAGGAGACGGAAGTGAGCGCCAGAGGGCGTAGAGAGTCCGCCGTGTAGTCGGCGAAGTTTTTGGTCCGTAGGGACGGCTCGAGCTACAGGCAAGAGCGTGGGTTTACCGCTATCGAGCGAAGACGCGGGCAACAGCTGCGTGTGTGAAGCCGACGGATTTCCGGCGAAGAGGTCTGAAGCTTGGAGAGTGGCCATTTGAGGACGCGAGGTTTCCTGGAAGAGAAACTTCGAGAACTACGGAACGACAACAACGCTGGACTTTGAGTGAGTGATTCTCGGAAGAGTATCATTCAGACTTTTGTTCCAAGGACTTTGGACTGAATAGGTTTTCTATCTCTTTAGTCCTTAAGTGTCTTGGTTGTTCAATGCATGCGACTGCATTGTAGTGCGTATTGTTGTCTGTGTCCGTTGTTTCAAGTGTGGTTGATTGTACTGTGTAGTACATTGTCTGTTTGGTGACGTATTGTATGTAACTATTGGGGAGTGTGCATACGTGTGTATTGTTTTTGATCTGCCATTAATGAGAATATAATTTTGTTTGTTTATCAACTCTCGGCTCTGTCTTGTTCTTTGGGCCACAGCCGGCGTCCACTGGCGCACCAATAAGGACCACTTCTAAATTGTCCACGCTTTCGTGGTGCGGTTCGGGGGGCCGATACTTCGGCTCTTGGAATTAGCCCGGCGATCGCCTCCCTAATAAACGGGACAGGTGTGACACCCACACTCATCGTTAACTTTGAGACGCTGTCCATGATCGTTTTCATTTTATCTCCAAATGAGGCTAGTGTTTGTTTCATTTCCTCAATGTGTGTTTCAGTATTCTTGAACTTGCTTTCGATGCCTCTGCAATTGGTCGACATGGCTCCATCATCCACAGGCGCGGGAGCTGGCATTTCCTTGTGCGTGTTTTTGTTCTCGGCCTGCTTAGTTTCACTTAAAAGTTTTTTGATTGCTGTTAATTCCGTAAGCATATTTTTGTTCATTTCCCTTAGTTCTTAATTTTCTTCCTTGAGCCTCTATTTCCCTACTTTGCTCTGGGGGTGGGTCGCAAAGCATGACACGTGCCCGTTCGGTTCGTGCACCATCGGCTCAGGCAAGTCGTCTGTTGTTGGAAGATTGTCCTCTGGTAGTTGGCGTCTTGTCCGTCATTGCCAATCCCTTGACTTTGTCGGCCCACGTGGAACCAATGCTTCCTTCGGATTCTGGGTTGATCAATGGACTCCGATTCCCAGACATCACCCCAGTTTTGGACCTGGATGCACTTCTTCTTCTGGATCTAGATGCACTCCTTCCTCTGGATCGGGAGCGATTTTGAGACGTGGACCTGCCGCGAGATGCTGCTGTTGGCTTTGAGTCGTCCATTGGAGCTGATGTCGTTGAGTGCAGCTCAGATGAGTGCAGGTTCAGCTGATTGTCGACTTGTTCCTTTTCAGCGTTGTCTGCCATTGCTCTTTCACTTCTTCTGACAACGCATGGAATTGTTCACCGTGGGGTGTAGACCACCGCAAAGTTCACATCTGGGTTGACACCCGTGTTACTTAATCACGTTTATTGTGCCACATCCTCTACACATGGTCTCTTCCGGGGTGGGACACACGTCAGCTCTGTGACCAAGCCAGCCACAAGCGTAATATATATCGATATTTTTCTTGCAGAGCGAACACTTCACCAGGATCAGACCACACCTGACGAAATTTGGAACCTTGTAACCGTCAAAGGCGATGATCACCGTGCCGGTATTCTTGATTCTTTTAGCCGCGAGCGCCAAGGGACTTCTCGGGTTGACAATATTTCTCTCAAGCTCCGCCGGCCCCTCCGCGACGTCGATGTTTTTTATCACTCCTTTGCACGTATCGTCTGGTGTAGCCTCATAGATTTTGATCTCATAATTGCAACCGCCCAGGTCTACGAATCTTATTCTCACGTACCTCCCAGCATTTTCCCGCTCCAGTGTACTCGCCACCGTTATGTTCTGGCTGATGTTCGGGCAGATGATGTCTGACGCCGTCTGGTCTAAGCCCAGCCCTGCAATCTGTATGATGGCTTTGCCTACCTTGGTGGAACCCATCTTGCTCATATTGATGCCGCCACGTGGTCGTAGGATGATCACGAAGTGATTCTTAGGCGTATAGGGCATGCGGGAGGCCCTGGTGACTCTGTTCTTGATCTGACTGCCGTTCTCAAATGTTCTAGACGCCGCGTCCGTATTAGGCCCAGCTCCAGCTGAGTCTCCGCTAGCAGCCGATTTGGTCGACATTCGCTTGGAAACTGCTGCTTGCCACCCGTACTCTTCAGTACACTCATCGGGAGATATGCCCTCTTCATCATTACTTGCATGTCGAACGCTCGGCCACTCGCCCCCCACAAACGCCACTTGGCGCGCGTCCGTGTGGCGTTGACCCGGTTCGGCGTAGGCCTACCTCAAGCACGGCATCGTCGGCACAAAAAGTCTTGTAAAATGACGAAAAGTTCACCCACCATAGAAAATCGATGTAGCCTTGTTCTCCTCGATGTTATGCGTCGATCGATATAATCCATTCAATGACACACATTGATTAACTGGCGAAAACAGATGTTGAGAGTGGGAGCCGATATTTTCCTTCCTCACTGTTCGGAGCCTGTGGCGTCTCCTCCAAGCGAGAGCTCTTGTCGGCGTCAGATGGCGTAGGGCAAGTCAGTAGGCCAGGGCTGCGCTGTCATCGGAGGTCACGGGAGCACGGCCGGTCGGCACGAAATCCAGCAAAAGGTCTTTTTTTGGTGTAGGCCGTGTACGGGGCGTGGGCTAGAGAGAACGCAGTTCAAAAACATGACTGCGCTTTTCAATTTATTTGTCCTGGCACCGCTAGCCAAGCAGTACACCTCCTTAACATTCAAGACTGTGCAAACAGTTACCTCGTCCGGGACGACAATGGAGAGTTTATCTGCATAGGCGAGCATTGCCTCCTGTGAAGAATCTAACGGAAAGGAAAATCTACCAATGCTGGTGTCTTTAGAAAGCCTCTGCAATAGCAGTTCAAATGTGGGTATGTAAAGGCATGATGGTCAATCACTATTGTGAAATGCCTGCCGGATAAATAAAGGTGCAATTTTGGTACGGACCACACGATGGCCAGACATTCTTGCTCAGTGATGCTGTAATTTCGCTCAGCAGGTGAAAGAGTATGGCTCGCGTAGGCCACGACTTGTTCTTCAAAAGCGTGGTTCCGCTGAAGAAGGACAGCACCGATGCCAAGTTCGCTTGCGTCAGTGTGTAGCGGAGTAGGTGCTGCAGGGTCGAAATGGCGAAGCACTGGCCGTGATGTGAGGCATCGCTTGAGGCTGTGAAAAGCGGCTTCGCAGTCATCCGACCAGAGAAAGGGTGGGCTCGGGTCAGAAGTTTGTGCAGAGGAGCCACAATAGTAGCGAAATCACGTACAAAGCGGCCGAAATACGACGCCAAGCCAAGGAAGCTGCGGAGGTCTTTGGGCGTGTTTGGTGTAGGACAGTGCAGTACCACGGTAACCTTGTCGGGATCGGGCTCAACGCCATGTTTACTGACGACGTGTCCTAATTACATTGATGCTGTGACTGGCAAACCGACACTTCTTAGTGTTGAGTCGGAGACCGGCCTTAGCGAAACACACGAGGACTTCGTCTAGCCGTTCTAGATGCTGTAAGAAGCTGGACGAAAAGAGGACAAAGTGGTCCAGGTAACAAAGGCAGTTCTTTCATTTTAATCCCTGCAGTATCGTGTCTATCATTCGTTGAAATGTGGCTGGGGTGTTGCATAGGCCAAAAGGTATCACATTGAATTCAAAGAGCCCATCTGGCGTAGCTAACGCAGTCTTCTCTTTATCAGACTCGTGCATCGGAATCCGCCAATAACCAGAGCGCAAGTCGAGACTTGAGAAGTACTCGGCACCTTGTAAAGTATCAAGAGCGTCGTCAATGCGAGACATTGGGTAGACGTTCTTACGAGTAATTTTGTTGAGTGATCTGTAATCAATGCAAAACCGTACCGAGAAATTCTTTTTTTTACTAGTACGACAGGAGAAGACCATGCGCTTGTCGAAGGCCTGATGACGTTGCGCGCGAGCATGTCGTTGACTTCTTCTTCTATAAGCTTGCGTTGAGAAGCTGACACATGGTAAGGACAGCGGCGAATGACATGGGATTCGTCGGTGTCAATACGATGAGCGGTCACTATTGTTTGACCCAGACCTTCGGAACAAACATCAAAGCAAGTTTTCTGTTTCATTAAAACGCTAGCAAGGCTTCAGTTTGCGTTGGGTTGAGATTTTTGCACAAAGTGGCCTTGAGAGCAGGAGATGAATCTTCCCCTGGCATACGCTTTGAGAATGACGAAGCAGATGAACCAGCGACGACACAAACCTGTGCTTCTTCGGTAATGCTGGCAACAGTGGTCCCCTCTAGCAGAAGTAGTTGTTCTGGCGTCGTGTAGCAGGTGGTGATGCTTGCATAACCACGTGCGAACCGCAATAAACAAGATTCAATGGGGATCCCTTGAAAATGCAGCGCTAGCAAGGAACAACGACAGCGTCAATATCTAGAATGTCTCGTGACTTTATCGTAAGGGCACGTTCTTGTCCGGGAGCCAGGAGGAAATCCGCAGCTGTGACAAGGTTCGGTGACGAGAGGTCCGCAGCAGAAAAAAAGTTCAGTGTCCGTAATACGAATGAGAGGCCGACCACACGAAATTACAGCAGACGCAGCTGACAAGAAGTCCCAGCCTAAGATTATCTGATGAGCACACGAAGACAGCACAGCTAAATATGGGATGACGGATTCCATCGATGAGAACACCAGCAATACACAATCCAGTCGGGCAAATCGGACTGTCATTAGCGCCGCATAACATAGAACCGGCATAAAAAGTTTGCACTTTACGCAGGTGAAAACACAATTGATGATCAATTACCGAAATGGCGGCTCCCGTGTCTATAAGGGCGTCAACAAAACACCTTCCACACAAACAGGCAGTAAAATAGCTGGACGAGACGGAGGAGTAGTAACGTTTCGACAACAAGCAGTTTCCCCTCCAAAAACTGCACCTTCTAGTTTTCCGAGTCCAGAGAGATCGGCGCGTGGGACGCAGGGGTGATGACGTACGGCAAAACGGTGACGGAGAACGGCGGCGAGATGAACGAGAAAGATGAGGCCCAGCTTGAGACCATGGAGGGAAGGGCAGCCGACGGGATGTGGACGGAGACGGTGCGGGATCGTATTCATCTGGTCTCGGGGCAAAGTCTCTTTCGTAAGATAACCACGTCGTTCGTCCTGCAGACGGCGGCGGCAGAAACGGGATATATAGCCCCTTATGCCACAGTAGAAGCAGACGGGACGTGGAGGACGCCATGTAGAATAGTGGAGTGGCCTTGGCACTTGCATTGCCATCGCAGCCAAATGGTCATATCCGACGTCCGCATGCACGGTTGGAACTGCAGTGCAGGGGACCATGATGCAACTTCTGCGTACGGAGGTGCCCGAAAGCGCACAGGAGACGGGACATGTGCAGCGCTTGTCATTGATGCCAGTTCGTCCTTGGTTATTTCACGCAGGTTGGGAGGAGGTGTGCGGACAGACGCAATGGTTGGGTTGCCCTGGAATAAGGCCGTGGAGTTTCTCTCTGACAATTGTGCGGATAAGGGCTCGCAATTCAGGCTCTCTGGTAAAGCAAGCGTCGCAGGAGGCGTGTGGAAAGCACATGGAATGAAGCGCGTCCAGGCGTTGGCATGTAGCGATGACGTCCAGGATGGTAGTCGGATTCTGGATCACGAGAGCATTGAAGGCCACAGAGTTGATTCCTTTCAGTAGATGTCGGATGCGATCGGCCTCCGTCATGTAATTTTGTGCTCGGCGACAGAGAGCCAGAATATCTTCAATGTAGGACGTATATGATTCGTCGTCCTCCTGGATGCGGGTTGCGAGCTTCTGTTTCGCTACCGCAGAGCATCCTACAGACGTGCCAAATATCTGACGGAGACGCCCCATGAAGGCCAACCAATTGGAGAAGTCGCTCTCGTGGTTGTAATAAGGTTTTAGCGACGTCATCGGGGTAAAAAGGAACGTAGCGCAGTTTGTGCGCCTCGTCCCAATAATTACAAACGCTGGTTCGATTATCACTGTCCAGCCATTCTTCGTCATCTTCACCGCGAAGGCTGGAAAATACCGGAGGCTCTCGGTGAAAGGTACTCACGATATAATGAAGCCTAAGTGGCTGAGAAGGAGCGGTTGCAGCAGCGAACGCGTTGGGTTCTGCCATCGCTGTTGCTTGAGGGCACAACCGTCGACCAGACCGGAGCTCCAGGGGTGATGGGTAGAGCAGGAGGATGTGGGAACCAAAGCACGCAGCACGCTCTACCACTTAGGAGACCACGTCCGGTACGGCAGTAACCAGGTTATATTTTCAATCCAGATCCACGAGCCAAAAAGACCCAGCCCCCGTGACAGGACGATGATCCCTACAATGGTTTGGTCATAGAGATGAAGATGAAGTACATAGTCAGCGCTCAATATATATATATATATATATATATATATATATATATATATATATATATATATATATATATATATATATATATATATAATATGCGAACAAGTGGGTAGGTCACTGTGAGCAACAAACACATGCCGTCCACGCCACGACATTGAGAATTCATTTTGTCCTCGAAGAAGAGTGCCGGTTTTTGCGTTCCTAGGTGTAACGAGTCAAACTATTTGCGCGGTTTTTCGAGTGCCAAAGATATACTCGCGCTACCTTTTATTACCATCATCATCATCAGCCTGATTACGCCAACGTACTGCAGGACAAAGGCCTCTGCCATGTTCCTCCAGTCAACTCGAACCTGTGCTTGCTGCTGCTGCTTAACTACCCGCAAACTTCTTAATCTCATCTGCTCACCTTACTTTCTGTCTCCCCCTAACCCGTTTGCCTTATTGGTGTCCTTAGCCTCGGAGTACGAACTCTGCGTTTGTAATGATGGAAGCCCTACATAATTACGCGGATCAGCGTGTAGCAGCTGCATGGACCTTACATTGGTTTCTCGCTCACTTACCAGGAAAGTGCACTGGTTTTCCAATCTGGAAACGCAGGGCAGCGACCATATACCAACTTACCAGCGAATAGAAGGTTTCACCAGCTTTTAGTCCTCAAGAGGCCTCAAATACACTGATTGGCCGAAATTCAAAATGTTAATGGAAGAGTGCTGTACCGACGGCTCATCATATAACCTAGAGGACTCGATAAAGGATGTCCTACAAAATGCCACGCGTTCACTTCTGACTAGTCACAAGCGTACCATTTTCGACATCGAGCTTGAGAAACTTCGCGCAATACGCCGTCGTGCAGAACGAAGGTACCGACGGACAAAGTGCATGGATGATTTGAGGGTGGCTAGACGCATTCAAAAGAAAATGCAGCGACACATGGATCAACAGGCTTGGCGACGTTGGACATCTCTCTGCGAGTCGTTGTATCCGCGAAAGCCCCTATCACTGATATGGCGAACTGTCCGGGGTCTTAGCACAACCTTGGGTCAGCGACACCCGTTTACATCTCTGGCACTTCACCTACAATGCAGAGATATTGACGTCGCAGAATTCTTCTGTAGAAGAATTGCCGGTGATTCCAATTTCACGGTATCAAGACTGGAAACACTTGACAACCCACCGCCCTCACGTGATCCTCGTATGGAATGCCAGTTTTCTATGGATGAGCTAGAGGCGGCACTGGCACTGTGCAGACGTTCTTCAGCACCCGGACCTGACGGCATTACCTATCGTGCCCTTTGTAATCTTGGAGACGAAGCTCGGAAGGCACTCTTACGCCTATACAACGACTCTTGGCAGACTGGTACGGGTTCCCAGGCATGGAAGTCAAATTGCCTCATTCCACTCCTAAAGGCTGGTAAATCTCCTTTGGATATTGCCTCATACCGTCCTATCGCGCTAGCCAGTTGTGTGAGAAAAACAATGGAACGAACGATTCTAACACAAAGGGAGTGGAATTTAGAGCACTACGAAATCTATCCAGTATCCATGACCGGATTCAGACTCGGCCATTCGTCAATCGACAATGTTGTTGATCTGATGACATATGTTCAACAACAGAAAGCCCGTAGGAGACTGTGCGCCGCCCTGTTTCTAGACGTTAAGGGGGCTTACGACAATGTCACCCATGAAGCCACCCTTAGTGCTTTGGAAACAGAAGGTCTTGGTGGCAAGATATATATGCGGGTGTACAGCTACTTACAGCTGAGATCATTTTACGTGATGACAGTGAATGGCCCAACACCTGATTATTACAGCAGCCAAGGAGTTCCTCAGGGAGGAGTGCTAAGCCCTATCCTTTTCAATCTAACTCTCGTTGGACTAGTCGAGCAGCTACCTAGCACTGTAGAACTCTCTGTCTACGCTGATGACATCTGCATTAGGAAATCACATCTTGTCACATCTGATTAGGAAATCAGATGTGACAAGGCCTCAGCTTCGCGCCTACCTTCAGAAGGCTGCTACAACGACATATCATGCTACCTTCATAAAAAAGGCCTCGAGGTGTCATGCGGAAAATGTGCAGTGGTATCGTTCACGCGGAAACCAATGTATGCTTACAGCATATCGATTAATGAAGAATACATATCGCTTAGCAGAAGCCACAGGTTCTTGGGAGTCACAATACAAAGAACCCTGTCGTGGACTCCACACGTGAACTACTTGAAGAAGCGGCTGATCGCAACATGCCACATGTTCAAATTCCTTGCAGAAAAGAATTGGGGAGTGCCCATACCATCCACGCTACAACTGTACATAGTGCTGTTTATCGGATTCTTACGGTGCTGCTTACCTGTAATATTTAACATCGGCAAGACCAACCTGCGCGCAACTCAGAGCGTTCAAGCCCAAACATTTAAGATATGCCTTGGATTACCCCGCAGTGCTTCAACGGCTGAAACCATTGTCATCGCTCAAGATCACTCAATAAAGACGCATATTTATGCCAGGACCCCTTCTCACTACCTGGCAAGCCTAGCTGCTGAAAGGCCCCGCGCGACATACTGTGCTACTGTCTACAAGCATCGTTCATCGTTTACTGAGACGTACGCACCTGCATCAAAGCCACTGCTTCCTCCTTGGAGCTTGAGCTGGCCGCGAGTTCACCTAATGATTCTAGAAATGAGGAGAAAATCGGACTTACCGACACATGCCCTCAAACAACTGAGTCTATTCCTACTGGAACAAAACTACAGTAACCACGTGCACATTTACACGGACGGCTCGACTAGGCCGTATAGTTCAGGTGGAGCAGTGGTTATGCCGTCACAAGGGGTAACTCGGTGTTTTAAGACTTCACATGTGAGAACGTCAACGATAGCAGAACTCGAGACTCTACGCAGTGCACTGGAACTCATCAATTCCGAAGAAAGACCAGGTAAATGGGCCATGTTTTTTTACTCAAAACCAGCCTTACAGTGCCTGATATCAGTTCTCCAACGCGGATGCCAGTTGACCTACCAAACCGTGAAACTTCACCACCTTTTAATACAAAAAGGCCACGACATCATCTTTCAGTGGTTACCTGGGCATTGTGGTATAGGCGGAAATGATTCTGCAGATCATGCTGCTCGCACGTCACATAAAGAAGCAAACAGCGTTCCGATTCCGCTTTCAAGAGCGGACGCGGCGAGGCAGATTCGTCAACTGGCCAGCAGTCTCACACTGGCTGAGCGGAACACACCAAGCACACGACGTACAAGACTGCACGAGCTTGACCCTTCACTACAACTCCGGCCTCCACCCGGCCTACATCGACGTGAAGCTTCGCTTCTCTATCGCATTTGGCTGGGAGTGGCTTTCACAAAAGCTTATACCACGTTAATCAGAATTACTGACAGTGCGGCGTGCGATGTTTGCGGCACCGAAGAAAATATCAAACACCTGCTGTGCCACTGTCCTCGATTTGCCTCAGATAGACAAGTACTTGCCAACGCAATGCGGTGACTGGATGATCGGCCTCTTTCTGTGCCGGTGCTATTACAGCAACGTCCACATGCCTCGACAGGTCGCAAGGCAGTGAAAGCCCTGCTGTGTTTCCTGATAAAGACAGGCTTGTGTGAACGCTTCTGACATGCGGTAGAGTTCTACAAGCTGCAGTGATATTACTGTCAGTCTCTCCTCCTTTTCCCTTTTTCCTCTTTTCCCTCTTTCTCACCTTTCTTGTCCCCTTCCCTAATCCCCCAGTGTAGGGTAGTCAACCGGATGTCTTCCTGGTTAACCTTTCTGCCTTCTCCATTTTGTTGTTTCCTCATCCTCCTGGAAATCCAGTCAGTTACCCTTAATGACCAGCGGTTATCATGCCCACGAGCTACGTGCCTGGCCCATGTCCATTTCTTCTTCTTGATTTCAACTATTATATTTTTGACCCCGCTTTGTTCGCTGACCCACTCTACTCTCTTCTAGTCTCCTAAGGTTACCCCTATCATTTTTCTCGCCGTCGCTCACTGCGGGGGGCGCCACTCATTCCGAACAAGAGGACGCGTTTGCATCAACTGCTGCTTTCTTCAATGCCTTCACAGCGTTTTAGGACAAATTCGTGTCTAATTTTGCGCTCACTAGCTCTGTGAATTGACAGGGACTCTGTGGATACCTGATTTCAAGGTGCGTGAAACTTTCTTCACTTTTTACGTGTGCCCGGCGGACGCCCGCCTGGACGTGCTCCGGCGTCCCCGCCCCTGCGTCCTCGCGGACACGCTTGGGGGCTTAAACGCCTTTCTTCGCTTACACCTGAAGATGTAATATCAAATGATTGGAGAAGATTTATCCCTCAGTGAGTTTTCAGAAGACTTCGGATGAAAAAATGGCACCTCTAGACTGGCAACAGAACATCGAGCTGCAACTATAGCTCTAATAAACCAGGTACTACGAAGAGAAGGAACGATGTGGCGTAGTGGCGGCGTAGAAACGTTAAAGCAAGAATTATTCGCGCCAGAACGATGCCACAACTACCGAAAGAAGACTTCAAGATTATAATCAAACCCAAAGGAGGCCTCGACATTGCCAAAACCGGTCCCACCGTCGTGTCCGATGCCATCTTCCTGGCCGCTGGTCTCAGAGCAGAAGACGAAGACAGTGACCTAATCTGTCCCAATCTGCAGCGAAACATCGTCGTGGCTAGTACGCCGAAGACAGAACACGCCGACAGATACGTACGCAATCCCTTGATTCTGGCAACCAAACGCATCGGCAACACCACTGCCGTCATCCTTTCATTCGATGGATTCAAAGTCCCTAACTTCGTGCGATATTGCCTAATTCTTATGCAATTAATGCTGGCTGTAAAGTAGGCACGTCGACATATGCTACGAATGTCATCGTTTAGGACATCGCGCAGATGTTTGCCCAACCCCCGTGGATGTGGGATACTCAAACCAGACAACTTACCAATGTACCCGAAAGTGCACGCTCTGTGGCAGCGAGCACCCGACAGCACACAAGGACTATAAACAGCGATTTCAGATACCCTACATCGTAAGGTGACGACGTGGGGAAAGAGCACGTGCTGCTGAAGAAATGGACCAGTATGAAAACTGAAGCACTGAACAAATCATCCAGCCACCCTCCACCGGGGCGCAGAACCCAAGCCAACGACGTCCTTGCTTAAGCTGCCGACGTTGCCCAGGGTTTAGAGGGAAATCCAGGTCTCAGTGACACCCTAGATCCAGTTCCCGAGAACGGAGCCAACCGGAAAACGTCGACATGTCCAGAAAAAAGGCTGGATTTCTCAGCTGGGCTGATCGAGTCAAGACTACTCAAAAGGCAGTATCGGGGTCACTCCCAGAGCATGCTAACGGGGTAGAGCGTCACCAATCTGCAACACAATCCACTAGCGTTCGCTGGGACAGTATCAGTAAAATCACTCTCCTAAAAAAAAACGCACTCATGAAGGGAACCACCCAGAAATTAATGTTGGAAATAGCTGAGATTTAGAATAACAGCAGTGGTAGTCAGTTACCTCATCCAGAAGTCTCCCCTGTCAGGGAACACGACTGCGGTATGGCTCCGGCTTCTAAGAAAAGGGCCGCCACCGAAACTGAAAACGTATCCAGCAAAGTCCAATCAGAAGTAAAGGACATGCTGGTCGCCATCAACGAAAGCATGAAACAAATGCAAAACGCGCTATGTGCGGTTCAGTGCACACTTTACTCACATAACGAAAAGATGACTACGATTGGGTCTCACTTAGAGTTCCACCAGCGTTCACATGTGGTGCTTTCGCACCACTTAATTAAAGTCCTCGAAAAAAAAAAAAACTAATGTAGCACCAGCCGCACCCCTTCGCCTCTACATCCTCTCCCAGCAACCACAGCAGCGCCTCTAGAGTGTGCTCCAGGAAACTACGAATGTTAAAGTACGCGGACGCACTGAATGTGCCAAACGCTTGGGCAGCTTTGCTGCGCCGTGTGTACATCGAGCGGCCTTGCCTCGGGTATGCTGAAAGGGTACGCCGGTGGCGTCTGTTCGTAGAGCGCGCGCTATGCTGCCAGCCTGCGGAGCCACTTTTTCTCTCTCTAGAGTGCGGAAATTATCTAGGTTTTAATGGATAGCGGTTTTTAAAAGACTAATGTGTTTGTGCTAGGGAAAACGATTTCCAAGTTCGCTTTTGTGATATAATAGTGCATTAGTTTCAAAATATTCACTGAAATCACCATGCCGAAGGTGAAATAATGTCGCAGTACAAATTGAAAAGCTTTAAACAACATTTTATTCCATGAAATCACTAAGGTAAGCGGTCATCACATGGGGGAGGGACAGTAGTACTGTAGTATTTTATACAAATCACCAAAAAAGAAACATTGCATATAGGGCGAAGAAGGAATAAATTATCAAAATAATATTTAGGAACACCAGCTATTCAATGCAAAACACGGGAATCTTACACTACGATACAGTGCACTTGTAATAGCATGCAAGTTTCAAAATACTACTACTACTACTACTACTACTAATAATAATAATATTAATAATAATAATAATATACTAATAACCAGAACCAGCATATAAAGCGCAGTACGTGAAATGTTCCGGTGAGCAAGCTTAAAAATTCATCAATTTTGTTATTTTGCAACTCTCTTGCAGAAAATGCTTGGTGCTGGTATTCATATAAAACATGAAGTGATGCAGACTTGCATGAAACAGTAATTTACGTTGCCAGTATCAGAAGAAATATTCCAGCTTTTTTTTCTTCTTTTTTTTAAAGTGGAGTGGCTATGGAATCGCACACATGTACTTGTTCACGGAACACGTTGTTGGATCGGTCCGGTGCCGAGTTACGGAGAAAGCGGTGACCCATTTCCTGTTCTTCCTTCTCTTCCTCCTAATACAGAAAACAGGGCGCTGGAGGCACGCGCTGGAGGGCTGTGGGCCTGCTGATGGCCGTCCAAATGTGTGCTCCCGACACGGGAAGTGGGGCGCTGGCACTCACTCGCTGGATTCCGTGCCGACCGGTTGTGCCCTCGCGATCTCTGACGACAGCGTAGCTCTAGTCGACTGGATTAGCCCTACGCCATCTCCTGTTACCGACAAGAGCTCTAGCGTCCTCGGACTCCTAAGACCGTGTTTCATCTAGCCTATCTTCTCTGTACTTCCGTCGTCGCTCGCTGTCCTTGCGCATCTCTCTCTCTCCCTCCCTCCCTCTCTCTCTCTCTCTCTCTCTCTCTATATATATATATATATATATATATATATATATATATATATACCTTTAATTCTATCCTTTTATCCCTTCTTACACGCATCCCGGGTCCCCACTGTACATAGCCTTCATAGATTACGAGAAGGCGTTTGATTCAGTAGAAATATCAGCCATCATGCAGACACTGTGGAATCAGGTCGTCGATGAGGTATATATAAACATCCTGGAAGAAATCTACAGGGGATCAACTGCTACCATAGTGCTTCATAAAGAAAGCAACAGAGTACCAATCAGACAGGGGGACAGAATCTCCCCAATGCTATTTACCGCGTGCTTACAGGAGGTTTTCAGAAACCTAGAATGGGAACAGTTAGGGATGAGAGTTAATGGAGAATACCTTAGTAACCTGCGCTTCACCGATGACATTGCAATGCTGAGTAACTCAGGGTACGAATTGCAACTTATGAATATGGAGTTAGACAAGGAGAGCAGAAAGGCGAGTCTTAATATGAATCTGCAGAAAACCAAAGTAATGTACAACAACCGAAAGTAATGTACAACAACTTGAAGTGCACTATTACCTACCTCGAAGCAGCGCTTCGAGATAGGTAATAGTGCACTTCAAGTTCTAAAAGACTATGTCTACTTAGGGCAGGTAATAACCGCGGAGCCGAACCACGAGATTGAAGTAACTAGAAGAATAAGAATGGGGTGGAGCACATTTGGCGGCACTCTCAAATTATGACAGGTAGATTGCCACTATCCCTCAAGAGGAAGGTATATAACAACTGTATCTTGCCGGTACTTAGCTACGGAGCAGAAACCTGGAGACTTACAAAGAGGGTTCAGCTTAAATTGAGGACGACGCAGCGAGCAATGGAAAGAAAAAAGGTAAGTCTAACCTTAAGAGACAAGAAGAGAGCAGAGTGGATTAGGGAACAAACGGGGGTTAAGGATTTCATAGCTGAAATCAAGAAGAAGAAATGGACATGGGCGGCCATGTAGCGCGTAGACAGGATAACCACTGGTCGTTAAGGGTAACTAACTGGATTCCCAGAGAAGGCAAGCGGGTTAGGGGGAGACAGAAGGTAAGGTGGGCAGATGAGATTAAGAAGTTAGCGGGTATAAATTGGCAGCAGCAAGCGCAGGACCGGGTTAACTGGCGGAACATGGGAGATGCCCTTGTCCTGCAGTGGACATAGTTAGGCTGATGATGATGATGACCCACATCAATTGTGAGCTACTGTTGAGGTGTCGCGCCAGATGCAGTTACGGGGCTCACTTTTCCCTTGTTTTCCCTTTTATAACCACATAAAAAAAGTGGGGCGCAATGCAGCCAGACGAGGCAAGGAGTTCGACGAAAACTATTGCAATAATTCCCGGTCACACCGCCCTGCTTGAGGAGAGCGGTGTCACGGCGTATGACAACCAGCCTTAATTAGGAAGGGACCGATACTTTACTGGTGATAGAATAAACTGCGAAAGAAAGCCAGCTTTACTATAAAGAAATGAATCGACGCACCCAAAAAACACATTGGCGGCGGCGGAGCGCCGATCAGCTGGCGTCGGCGGCGATGGCGTAGCGAAAACTGTCGGCGGCGGCCCGCCGATGTCTCGGCGCACACCTCTAGTCCTCTACTAACTTTGGCCAGGTGTTGGCTCGGCTACTAACGACCACGTTACCGTTCAAGTGACGCTACTTTATTTTAATGAAAAATGGTGCGTTTGTCAAAAGACTCGAATCTAAGTCGAAGCTGTAGTTTGATACAAAGAAATTCGAAAAAAATGCTATCGGCCTTGATTCGAATAAATACGGTAAGTTTTTTAGGGGGGGGGGAAGGATTTTTGTTTTCTAAACTCTTACTATGGTGGCTAGAAGGAGGCAGTGTGACGGTCACGAAGACTCACCATATGCACGCCGTGGCAGAGAGGCGCACATAACGCGATGATATTTTTTGCGCCACTAGGGGCGAAGCGGTCGTCAGGAGCGCGCGAGTTCTTCGCCGCTACAGCCATTGCTACAGCTGCAACAGCTACGTGTGTTTGGCACTGTGAGCAAACTTCCGCACGAGCAACAGTTTTTTGTGCGACTCCTGGACACGCACCATGTGAATGATTACGGATAGCGACACACTATTACCATGCCAGCGAAAGCAGGTAAGTGTTTTGTACCCGGTTGTAAAAGTGGGCACAAGTCGTGCCCGGCAAGGGTGTCGTCGTTTCGAGCTCTCAAGGATGCATAGAAACGGGAGCAGTGGGCCCGTAATATAAAACGGGGTGATAAGGAACTAACCAACGACTGCGTCGTTTGTGAACGTCACTTCGAGGCAACGTTTATACAGAGGAATTATCGTCATGTTATCAATGGTGAGGTGGTTGAAATTTCACGCGATCAGCCGCTGCTAACAGAGGACGCCGTTCCTACAATCTTCCCGGATGCGCCAAAATACCTCTCAAAGAAAACGCCCACTAGAAAGAAGGAGAGAAACCTGTGCGAACAAGGTGAGCCCCCGACTAAAAAAAGAAGGACTACCGTAAAGCAGCAGGCGCCGGAAGAAAATGAACAAGTAATAGAAGCACAACATGCTGCGGAATCGGAGTTTACTGAAGCTGTACAACACGCCAACACTCGCCGCCGCCTGGTAGCTGCTCAACGAAAGCTGCTGAATGTGCAGAGGGAACTCGACATGATGAAGTCTGCCAATGAGCTAATTGGAGACGAGGCACTGAATGAACGCATTAAAAAGTTGCCTCAGAAACAACAGATGGCAATTATAGCATGCTTCAGTGCAGCTAAAAGAAAATCGACATGTGGCATGCTGTATGAGAAGAATTGAATCCTAGAGTGTGTGCTGCTTCGCATGAGGAGTTCGAAGCTCCATCACCTTCGGAAGCAGAAAATTCTTGTCCTGCCAAGCCGAACTTGTCTACAGCGTTATGTGAGATGTGAGACGCCTCAGTCGGCTAATATCGATCATGACGTCAAGGTGTCCAAAGCGAGGACTTAGACCGTCATCACAAGATGTTGCTGAGCTGGAGGCTTTTTCGTCCTCCTAGACGTATGGAAAGAAGCTTCTAAAAAATGTTGAGGTGGCTTCATGAGCAAAGGTACTGCTTAGGGTATGAGAGTTACAATACGCAGTGCACTCTCACTTCTGCAGTATTTAACGTCGTCAGTGGCGTTTAAATTCTTGCCGACATCAAGATTAAGTCAAGACAAGTGGGAAAACTTGTTCGGTATAATAAGACAGTATTCAGGTACAAATGGCCACCCAAGCCCGGGGCAGTTTCTTATAAGTGTAAATTGTCTCAGTTTCTACAATCTTGTGCGACCACCAAAGTCTGGAAACTCCCCATCACAGGTTGTGAGCGCTCTGCTGGACACGACGTCTTCAGCCGGTGCAAGTAACAGTGCCGTTTTCGGACTAAGAGAGATTATTGAGGACATGCTCGAGGCTGGAAATATATATGGCGCTAGCGATGCCATTCAGTCTGCTTTTAGAAGCGACCACAGCAGCTATGTGGTAGAGAAAAGTGATAGCCGTTTGGTTTACTACCTGTCTGGTTATGTAGCTAGAAAGTCCAGGACCAAAAATTCTTGTGGCACATGTGCATCAAAGCTAGCCATGAAAAAAAAAAAACAGGATGTAGCAGAAAGTGCGGACAATGAATTCACCAAACATTTTGATCGAGGGGGTTTGTTATATCCTGGGGATAACTTGGCCATCCTTGTGGCAACATTAGAAGAAGCATTTAGTTTTTTTTTCTTTACCGAGAAGCTGCAGGCATTCAGTATTCATGATTTAATGTCATTTCTGAGTACCATTAAGCTTCATCAAGTTGACTCTGCCAATCACGGCAAAGAACTAACTTCAAAAATTGTGCAGTTTTTTTGTGCTCACGCGCCTGCACTTATATACTAAGTCGCTGAATAAAAACCGGTCTGTCCAACAGCAAAAACAGAAACACCTCAAGTTGCGAAGGTGCCAGTAAATTTTGTGGGTACTTTCACTTGAAATTCTCTGCTGTGCTGATTGATTTGCTTTTGTGCATTTTTTCGCACTGTGTTGGAACCGATGCATGAGCATGTCAAAAATAATATGTTTCTGAAGAACCAGCTGGATGCACCGTACAAACTTTTTACATTTTCAGAAACACTTGATCAATATACTTAGTGGTAGTAGAATGACCGGAGTGTTGTAGCCTTGTGCCACGCACAAGTTGTAAATGTTAAGGGAATGTAACGCCCCTCTTCAAAACATTCAAGTTGCAGCTGCGCAGTTAGTATAGTTTCCGCGCGAACCAGAGGTTGTTTTTTTTATTGAGTGCGGGGTGTAACTAGGGAGCAACAAGAATAAAATAATTTGAGGAGCACGTCGTAACCGGGACGAACGTGTAACACAAATTTACATAACATGGGCGACTGCCAACTACCCATTCGCCGTATGTATCGCATATCTCGCGCAGACTGGCAACTCAATAAAATTGCTCATTCGCAGCATACATGGGAAGTTTAGCGTGCAACAAATGCATGCCCCATAACGAACAAATATGAAAAGAAACATGTATATACATACTTGGCCCTCAGCCTCGCTCTACCAACACCACTGCACGCGCTCCCGACGTGCGCAGCGCCACCTAGACGTGCCGCTATGTTTCATTGAACGTATGTGCACCATCTGGCCCCTGCCCATTACACTGCCCCTTCTAGCCGCCATACTCTTGCTTTGAAAGCCTTCAGTTGCAAGGTGGTGTGAGAACAGCAGTGATAATTCCTATGCATTTAGTAGCCGCTTCTGCTCCCACTTTAATGGAAAATTGATGACGCAGCATATATATTCTGTGTAATCAATTTTCCATCAAAGTTGTTAGTGGCGTCTATGGTGTGTCTTTCCATGTGTCCGCTTTGTGCTTTCTCGCTACTCCATGATTATTAGCAAGCACCAACTAGTCCAACAACAAGTCCTTCTGCAAGACATCATACAGTTATGCCTTGTTAACTGCATGAAAAAAGCACAGAACACTGCATATCCACAAAGTGGATCATTATGAGTGGGCGAAGCAGTGGGATCATAATGCGTTACCATAAAGACATTGGCCACTTTTGCATGTAAATGAGTTACAAAGTGATGTACAGAAATATACAAGGTTTATCGGTAATAAATGGTATGTTGTGTTGAGTTGTGAATTTTAATTTGCCTGCATTATTGCTGCTTTTTGGTATCGGGTCTCGCTTGAAGTTGGCAGTAACAGGTCTGTGCACGTTCCCCTGGTGGTTGTTGGTTGTTTCCAGTCATTCGAAATGCGTCGGAGAGCATATCGAGACGTCATGTACTGCACAAGCCAGTCGTTGTTCGTGATGGTGGTCATCATCATCATCTTTGTCAACGTCATCATCATGGCTACCATGTACGCCAGTGCTGCCAACGGACAAGCTTCAACATTAAGAAGCGTTGTCCCTAAAACCCATATGATGTTTCGAACGTTTCTCTTTGAAACTATCGCAAGCGTAAAGGCTAAATAAATAGGTACTGGCTCTGTAACCTTTCAACAACCACAGCAGCTAGTGTCACGTAGCACATCCTCTCAGCCAGGTCTTGCCAATACTCTCACTTCGAAGTTGGAGCGTATGGGAGCATCCTGAGTGGAAGGCTGATGCTCTGAATGAAACATCTGAGCAAAGTCTGAGTGTTCGACTTGTACCAACCAAACACACGACCACTTTTAAGAGCCCTCTAGCGCACTCGGAAATGACCCTCTGAATTCGACATAACTATTATTTGTGATTAGCAGTAAATACAATTATCAACAGGTTAGAAACTGTACAATTTATGCTTTGCTTTGAGGTGTGTTTTTATTTTGTTTTGATAGTAATGAAGAACTTTTAAAATTCATGCAGGTTGAAAGAAGACTATTTGGCTGCTGTGAAAGGCATTCAGAAGTATTTGGTTAGACGCTCAGAGCCTGACAAGTTGCTTTTTATTAGAGAGCTTGTGCGTGGCCGCACCTTCTACCCAAAAAATGGTACGGTTGATTAAAATTAGCTTTCAGAAAATTTCAATAACGCAGTAAAACTTGAACATCAGCATGAAACACATATAAATATATGTAGCCATTTTATTAAGTTTAGGTGGTGTTAAATCAGTTCAATTTCAGATGAATGCGGCATCATAGTCAGTTTGACGTGCAATTACCTGGGAAGAAAAAAAAATTCGTGACTCAATTCAGCGTGCTATTATTATGAAAATTAATGCAGTATCAACAATGGTACAGAAGCTTTCTATGATCACCCCATATAAACAGTGTAGCAAATTTTTAAGGGGCCTCTGTGAGCTCATCACTTATGGTCATGTGTAGCAGACATAAAACCCTTGGTGTTCTCATGATTCAGCTTATAATACTCAAAATCCCTTTCTGCCTTTCGTTTTTTTAGCATGAAACCTCTGAATAATTTTGCCAAACTAGATTAAATCTTTCCTTCGTGACAGATGTTGTGGTTTTCAATATTTGCGTCCAGTAAATTGTTCATCTTGTTAATCTGCCTTTTTGTTTTTGACGATGATCCACTTACAGTTTTGCGTCCAGAGATTTTCGATCGCCCCAAGATTTTTGTGACTGTGATAGTTTTAGTCCTAAATGTGAACCTTGGATTTTAGGGGTGCTGCAACACTTTTGAAACATCATCAACAAAAACATTGCTTATCTGTAGTCGAGGCTCTTGTGAACATGTCATTCAAAAAATTATTGCACTGCTTTATACAGGGACATTGAAACTTTGTGTCAAAAACAGCCAAAAATTACATACTCCCTTTTTTGAAATGTGCTAACTACAGTGCAAGTGGGCCTAACAATGCAGCAAGTAGGTGAGACAAGTATTAGCTGCTTTCATGAATGGCATACGAGTGGATAGTCTCAGAAGCTACCGGTTGTGCCCTTGTAAGTGCTGCAGCCATCACATGTACACACTGTGCTTGTATGAATCAGCAGTAGCAACCAATGCATTGAAAGAAGTGCACTGTCATTCTTATATAAGCGAACACGTGATTGCGTGACCTGCTCTCTACAACAGCTGCCTGTAGTATCTTGCAGCGCTTGTCCAGCGGCCATAATTCGTTTTATTTCGTTTTATTTGCCAATAGACGACACTAAAAGCCACCCTCTTTTCTTTTGCTGTCATTTGATGATGGTCCTATAGGCAGCTGCCGCAGAGCGCAGGAGGCCACGCGCTCATGTGTTTCGTTTCATATTAGAAGACAGCGTACAGTAGACTCCCTTTAAAACGAACTCGAAAGAACCACGATCAGTTGTTCGTCTTATTAGGAGTTCGTCTCATCAGAAGTGCCCCCAAAACCAAATGCTAATATGCCAAGTACTCCCAAATATGTTGCTTGAAAACTCTGAATAAAGTATACTTATGATTGGGAGGAAAGGAACAAGAAAAAAAAAACATTGATTTGACTCGACTTGATCAAAAATATGCTTTTAAGTAGAGTATTCAGACTAATCCAACAGGTACTCGATTTCGGTAGTTCATTAAAGATATGCTCATGAATAAACTACTATCACATTTTAACCCGAAAACTTTAGCACAACCCTGTTTTGACTACTAGACAAGGATAAAAAGGGAAATACGGGCACATTTTTTCTTCAAAGAATGGAAAATTTATTCTTCTGGCTGTTCACATTCTGAGAAACTGTTTTACTGGCTTTGCTATCACTTTTGCATAACGCTACCTTGACAAAGCCAATACATATACGCAATACATATACCACAATACATATACCAAGTTGCTTATGAATCTACAAGTTTTTCTGTGAGGCTCGGACATTTTCTTGTTTTCAGCTCGCAGTAACTTTCCTTGAATGACATGCAACTGAAGATCTCCATTTACACTACTCATGACCACAAGCCTTGGGCACACAAACACACAAAAAACATGACGCAGCTATATTTAGTGTGAAAAATGACCTTCATTTGTGATGCACTTTCCTAATGAAAGTGGCGCATCGCAATTTGCTGCATTTCACTGAGAACAGAAAGACGTGCACAGGCCGTATGCAAAACAATGCAAAGTAACCACTACTTGTGCACAAGCGCCATTGTGTGACGGCGATGAGAATGCATCTGACTGCTCTGATGAGAGCGCTAGCGTCACATGTTATGTGGTTTCAGTTTCATGTGATTATAATGCACAGACAATCTTTGTTCCCATTTTCACTTTCCTTTGGTGTTTTTATTGCTCCCTTCTCTTGCATTTTTTTCTTTAGCAGTGGTGGGAAACCTGCGTCAGTTTCATCAACCTGCGACAGTTAGAAATTACTGTGCCATACTGCTTTAAAAGGTTTTTTTTTTGTCTAATTTGCACCATTGCTGCGCTACAAGGGGTTTTGGAATCGAAAGTAAAGTAAAATTGACAGCATGCATCGTGAGCTGTTATTACGTGATTGTCGCCGTCTTGTGGACGTGCGCTGTAGCATTTGCGTACTAGTTGTGCTGCTGCAAAAGCATGGAATCGGCCGATCACTTATTGTGACTTTCGAACGATTGCGGCGGTGCCTTTTCTGATAACCATTGGTAAAGAACAAAGGTAATCAGGTGACTACCAAAAGGCATGCCAGCATGACTTTTCGCAAACAAAAAGCCTATGTGTGTGGCGTGTGCCATCTTAAGCCTACTGCATGTTTTTAATAGTCTGCGATTACCTGAGAGCGCTGATCGCTGCCGCCTCAATCATTGTGCGGAACAGTGTTCAGCGTGCACTGCTTTACCGAAACGAAATGAGGTCGTTGTTGCGGAGTTGAACGTTGTGAATCGCGGGCACGGAGTCAGCAAGCGTAGCACACGCTTTCATGAGGCGGCAGCCCAAACACGCCTCCATTCACTGCCAGGACTGACAAAGCATCGCTTGCAGAAAGCTCGCATCGTCACATTAACGCAACAGGCTTCATGCCGCATCTGTGCACGTCTGAAGCGGAATGGGTGCAAGCGGCTCTGCACGGTGTGAACGCCAAGTAGGTGATGCGCTGCACGCAACTAGCCAGTTGACGATCAGCTCCCTGTGGCCTTACCACTTCTTGAAAAAAGAACTGTGTGGGTTTTAGCTAAGTAGCAGATCGCGCTACACATTTATTGCGGACAGCCAAATATGTGCATTTCGTTGCTATGCCAGGCGCTGCGATGGCTGCGTATTCCGGACCCACCATAGTTTTGAAATTCTCTTTGTGTCGTCACCACGTGCCATCGAACGGTCGTGCGAGAATTCCAACAATTTCTTAACATTGGCAAAAGGAAAGCAACAACTTCGCAGTGGTGGGCACTTTTGGCACTACTATAGTGCCAAAAGCGGCAATGGAGCATCTCTAATTGGTTCTTTGCCATAGGCGTATGCTAGGAGAGGGGGGGGGGGGTGCGAAGCCAGCCCCATGCATTGGCATATAATAGGGAGGGGGCGAGAGGGTGCACAAAGTCAGATCCATACATTGACGTGATAGGGAGAGGGGCGCTGCAACGAACCTTGCCCTCCCTCTCTCAAAGGGAACCCGGCTTCGTGGTTAATGCATGCAACGTTTTGTGCGCAGTTAGCCGCGTTCCCGGCATGTTCTCAGCATGTATGTACATATTAACGAGGTTTTACTGAATTTGTGTTCATGAGTGTGCGACTGTACGCACGGCTATGAACTTCATAACTTGTTCGTGCAGTATCCTTCACTATCTTAAGTCACCGCTTCTGTGCATAACCTTACGTGAGTTCATTTCCTGTGCTTTGCTTATTTTGCGGGCTTGCTGCTTCTGTATCAGCGATTATGTAAGGTGAGTGAAGGAAAGTGTAAATTTAAGGGCTCAATTTTCGTTAGATACATTTAATGAGAACTAACAGTAGAGCTCGCAATTAATAAGAACTAACAGTAGAATTTGTTTTAGGGCGAGTTGGTGCCTTAGTTTGCTGAACATCTCGTAACTGGCACAAAACTAAAAAAAAACATAAAAATGATGGGAGGAGGGAGGCAGATGGGCGCCAAAAACAACTATTTGTTGCCGGTTCAGGCTGAAGAAGAGGTAAACTTCGACACATGCGCAGCGGCGAGAAATAGTTACCACAGATCTGTCATAATGTTGAGTACCTATCTGTCTCTTTCCTGCCCTCATTTTCATGTTCCTAGTTTTGCACCAGTTACGAAATGAACGAACAGATAATAATGACAGGGAAAGCAAAGGGGTTGTTATTAGAATTATTTGTGATGCAAATGTAGAGAATGAAAATTGGATGAAAAGATAACTTGCCACTGGCAGGATCTGAACCTTCGACCACCAATTAACGTGTCCAATGCCTGATGACTCAGCTATATTAAACTAAATAAAAGCTAAAGTTGATTTCTCTGTGTACCATGAAAAGCCTGTGCGTGCTCCAATCACAGAGGTAGCTGCTCCAAGAGCAGATTTTGTCTGCTCCAGTAGCTGCTCCAAAATGCTGGAAGTCATTTAAACCACTACTCTAGCCAAGCTTTTGTGTTCTTCTGTTCCCTACGGGACTCCAGTTGAGAAACTGAAGGACACGAGGAGAGTATGAAAGGTGAAACGCTTTTTGTTGCTTTCTTTGCTGCTAAAGCCGGTCCTTTCTCCACCTACAGGCTAGGGGTAAGAGAGATGGCAGCTTTATGCGCTGACCTTTCTTTTTTACTTATTCAGCTTTTTTCCTCTACGTCACAATTCGCTTTCGATCTGTTTTGAATTTTTGCGTGAGGAAGTTTTTTTAAACTAAGTTTGCTTTCTCTTGTTCACCTAATGCCCCTCCACAAGACTATAATGTTCGTTGCACAGAATCCTCATAGTGGTTGGTCGCTGCGAGAGTTCGTCTTAACAAAAGAGGCTTGTTACGTAGTTTGTCTTAAGCAGCTTTGTTTGCATTGAGTGTATGGTAAGCTTTCGATTTGTTTTGAATCTTTGCGTGAGGAAGTTTTTTTAAATTCAGTTTGCTTTCTCTTGTTCACCTAATGGCCCTCCACAAGACTATAATGTTCGTTGCACAGAATCCTCATAGTGGTTGGTCACTGCGAGAGTTGGTTTTAACAGAAGAGGCCTGTTACGTAGTTTGTCTTAAGCAGATTTGTTTGCATTAAATCTATGGTAAACCAAACAAACATTCCCATTTTGTTCGTCTTAAGCAGGAATTTGTCTTAACCAAGTTCGACTTAACGGGAGTTTACTGTAAATATAAAAGTCACAGTTTCGCCAAAGGCCGAAGCAATGAATGCGATAGCAACATATTCGAATATTTTACGAAGCAAGGCTAGCAAATTGCAATGTTATACGAAGTGAGACTGGTAGTCAACTCATTTAGATCTGATCTCACGTAACTCTACAAAACGCTGGTGTAAAAGAACACGGCCGCTCCAGATACCCTTTTGGCACCGTTTCATCGTGTTGAGAGCGCAGCCCGTAGAAGCTCCCGCCTGCTCTGGGGGCACAAGTCGCGTGTTGATTGCTGCCTCGATAGCGCGGCAACGGTAAGTGTTCCTTTCCCCCTTGTTCGTTCACAAGATAAGAAGGCACTCAGACGACCCCGGCCGGAAAGGTGATGTTATATATATATATATATATATATATATATATATATATATATATATATATATATATATATATATATATATATATAGATGATCAGAGTTTCTTCCGGCTACCGTAATAAAAGTTATAAACTTCGAGAATAGTGCAGTATAGGAAACAAAACAATAAAATATTTATTTAATCCTAACAGTTTCGGCTGGTGGACCAACCTTCTTCGGAAGAAGGTTGGTCCACCAGCCGAAACTGTTAGGATTAAATAAATATTTTATTGTTTTGTTTCCTATACTGCACTATTCTCGAAGTTTATAACTATATATATATATATATATATATATATATATATATATATATATATATATATATATATATATATATATATATATATATATATATATATATATATATATATATATATATATATATATATATATATATGTGTGTGTGTGTGTGTGTGTGTGTGTGACGGCGGCGGCAACGACGACAGCAAAAACCAGCCGAGATTTTTCATATAATCGCTATCACAATAAAAGCGCAAGAGGGCAAGGCCGTGTGCAGCGATGCAACCTTCGGGTGGCTCATCACCCCCTTGCCATTATCCCCCCTATGTAGCTTCCAGTGCACTCATGACAATGAATAAAAAAAAGAAAGGGCTCAACTTACCTCAAAACTCTACCTCACAGATTTTAATAATTTTTTGGGCAAGAAATTTATGGGACAGGGTCTAATAGCAAGGTCATTCTGAATGAACTGAGAAACATGTTGCAGTGCCTCTATAAGGGAAAACTGTGGTTGTGAGAAAAAGACAAGAAAAAGAGCTGCTCTAAACTGTGGTGAAGATTGGAGTCATGTTTGTAGATAAGACTAGGGAGTGCATTGGCTGCCACTGTGATGTAATTGTATTGCTAATTGCAGGACCAGGTGGTGTGCTATTTCCCTGGGACACTGATGCTGGGCCATGTTGTTGGAGGAATGCCACAAGCTCACATGGAACTAGCTTTAGAACTTTTGGACACTTGTATACACATGTATTCAATCAACCCAACGTACTTGCCATCTGAAATTGCCCACTTCAACATGAAACCACAGGGTACTCGTGATATCTTGATAAAGGTTAGTGCACTGTTCCTCTTTTAAAGACGATAGTCTTTCTTGGGGACCTTCGACGCAAAAGTTTTGGTCTGTCTGTCTGTACATTTGTTTGTTTGTCCACTCTTAACGGCATCGGGTAGTTGAAACGGCCGACCCCATCCGCAGCGCCCATCAATGTTGCTCAAGGTTGAGCGTTCATGCTTGTGTAATTGTCAATTAAAAAGCAAATATTGCGCATGTCTGGGGCACCATAACAACACGTATATAATTTGCATGTGCGTCTTTTACTAGAAAAGACATACATAGGTAATTTTAAGGGCCGCAGCACTTATCACGCTGCGCTGACCATGCAACGCTTGCACGGAAAGACGAGTGTTTCTAACGCTTTGCAAAGACGATACGGTGGTGGCATCTACCCGTCGCCTTGCGTTCTACACCTTATCACCTCCGAGATGCACACGCACGCCGTCACGCTTCGTGTTTTAAGATAACTGCCAGATGGCGCTCATGTCTCACGTGTGACGTGACTTCATGCGCTCATTTGCCTCCGCTGCACGCTCGAGGCACTCTAACGCAGCGCCTCCAGAATACCATTCACCGATTTTCTTGCGCAGAACATCAAATAAATGTCTTGTTCACTCTCTCCACACGCAAGACTATTGTCTTTCGACGACGTTTGCAGATTAAATGCAGATACGGGGCCAATTTTTTTCTTTATAGCAAGATTGAATCCCGGCCTTGTCAGCTGCATTTAGGCAGAGATAAAATGCTTGAGGCTTATGTACTTATTAGGTGCACAAAAATTGGCAGATCTCACGTACCGTGGGAATCGATGATATGCGAAGCACGTTTGAGAAAGGTTGATATGTCTCTTTAAAATCAGCATAATGTTACGAGGTGGAAGCAAATGATGTCGTACATGACTTAAGTGTCATTATTATCATGTTTGGATGTCTCATTTACCTTCGTCATCTATTAAGTTACGTGATACCAAATTTGGTATATGTGGAGCTAGCGAAACGGCCACGAGCGCATCATGAGGGGCCCAGTATTCCCTAATGTAGCGTTGACGCACACGCACGCTGAGCACAGCGACGCTACGTTAGCGAAACGCCAGCACTCTATAGTTGACGCCAGGCGCGGCCCGACGGCAACCGGCGCGAAATGCGACATGCGGCATTTCGCGCCAATGCGTTACATAGATAACACTGCTTCTCCCTCTTTTCGTGACGGAGTGACGCCGGTTGGGCTGAAACGCGCATACGTCAAAGCAACGCGGCGCGGCGCGCGCCTGCGAGTATATGGCAGGACCGGCGCTTGGCGTGGCAGCGCCGGCGTGACGCCACCAAATGGAACGCCGAAATGTATTGGCGCGTTGACTGTGGCATGTAGTCATGTTCTCACATGACACACATATAATTATCATGTTTGCAACACTCACATACCTTCGTCGTCCATTGGCGTCACGTAATACCAAATATGGTATATGAGAAGCTGCAGCGAAAATGGCCGAGAGCGCATCATGAATGTGGCATGTAGTCATGCTGTTACATGACACGCATGCCGTGGTTATCATGTCTGAATGTGTCATTTACCTATGTCGTCCGTTCGCGTCGCGTAATACCGAGTTTGGTACATGTGAAGCTAGCGATACGGCCACGAGCGCGTCATGAGCGTCGCATGTAGTAATGTTGTTACATGAAACGCATCTCATGTTGTTACAAGCTGCCACTCTAGCGTCGCCAGCGCGAAGTCGGCGACGGGAATGACAGCAGGTCGGTTCGTTCCGTACGCAAGCAGAGACAGTGAAGAGATCAGAGACGTGAGAAAACAAAACAACTTTAATCTAGTGATATTGCAGCACACGGGATCTAATATAACACTTCAATACAACTAACAAAATACATCGACACTTGATACAACTAAAGAAATATATAACAGAGACAATAAATCAGCTTACGAGAGAGAACTATTACAAACTACACACACTAACAAGAATAGAAAGACGGAGGAGAAAGTACGAAGATATAAACAGGTGAAGGCATACGTGTGATGACCGGCAGCGTTGTGTCCCCGACGATCGGATGCGAGAAGTCGAAGAGAGTTCTGGCACGACTGCGATGTCGGCGGTGTTGCAACGCTGGTGGCTCCGGGAGGCTAGTGCTTGCAGGTGACTTCGAGCAGGTTGAGCTAACTCGAGGCGAAGTCCCGATGTCTACGTTGCAGACATTAATATCGCGTCACAACTAGACGAACGGCTAAGTTTAGGTGGCCAGCCGATACAGAGCCACACTAAAAACTTCTAGAAGAGATGCTTGTTGATCTGTTTCTACACCATGTGGGTCAGCGACTAGTCTGCCTAGCAGGGCAAAATCCTGCGCTTAAATTCCTCTCATGTCTCCTCGCTCTCTTCCTTGGGGACAAGAGACCTCTACCTGGGTCCAATCATGCGCGTTTAATTGATGGGAAACTCCGCCCCAAAAATATTTTGACCCCACCCCTTTTTAATTGGGAGAGGGCTTTCAACTAGCGAGAGTGACAACCTGTCGAGTTGTTGTCAAACGGCTTGGCCACCAGAGCGTTTCCCACGCTTTTCCCCGTGGGAACGGTCAACCATTTAGCTCTCAGCCGGGCGTCTCGTAGTCTAATCCTTGTTCGGGGTATACCGCGGCCTTCTACGACCTTGCAGACGCCGCCACAGTTACAAAAGGATTAACCGTCGGCGGCGACGTTCTAAGGAGAGCACCCCATTTTGCACTTATCGGTTCCCTTTCATGTGCCGCCGTTTCTCACGGTCAGTCGGGGAGTACGGCGCCCGTTAATTGCCGTGACGCGGTGTCGCCGAAAATAGCCGTCCGTGACATTGCCCCCCACTTTCAGAATGTTATTCATAACATTTGTTCGCACGGAGGGGAATTTTTTCGACAACAAGGAACAAAACACCACCAACAAGTGAGGCATGAGGACTGTCTTCTCATACACAACATAAGTAGGCAGAGTGCATCAAAGTAACAACAAAAGGAAAAACAAACAATGGTTAGAGTACCAGCTTCATTTACACGCAACAATATCAATGCGCCATACAAACAAGAAGAGGAAATAGCCGTGTACGGCAGCCATCAATACAGAATACACTGCACGAATGTATACTACCAAATAAAACGGAACAGGTGCGCTCCTCGACTGTAGTGCAATCCTTCAAGGTGCATTACAGCAAGTAAAACAACCAATGCACCAAGCAAAAAGAAATTAACTCAAAATACACTTCTTATACAATGAAATACGTGCATACAAACAGAAAACAACCGACGGAAGGGAAAAAAAAACATGCTCATAGACCTCAAGTCTCAATGCGCGCAACGACAACTGTACCGGGTCACGCCAATCTTAATCAATTTACGAAATCATTCGGTTTATGCTAACATCTTCCTCAAATGCTCATTCATGCCACATCCCCATGGCAGTGGAAGCATACGATGCCACACCAAACCTTTGAAACAACTAGAAAAATGACACATTTTCTCGGTTTTCATCTTATGCAAATTTTCGCACTCATGATTAAACTAATTCGATGCTAACTTTCAGCCTTTGGCTCGGCGGTTTTCCTTCTGAACAATTTACACCGCATCACGTAACTTGAAAAAATTATGACTGAAGTCTGCATCTGCAAAGCAACACTAAGTAACCATACTTAGCACGCACGTGCAACAATTCTTCAAACTGCCCGCCCCCCTTTTCTCAATTAGATTCACTTGAATCGCACACGATGGGGTCGCTTTCCCGGCGGCTTTCGAGCAGGCCAGAGGTTACAAAAAGCACGAACGCCAGGCTGTGTCCCGCTGTCACGCCTCATTCTGCCTTTCGGCCGGCTCCCCTCAGGAATGTGCAAAGGACGCCAGAAACTGGGGGGAAGCCTGGGTAATAGTGTCTTTGTGGTCGCCCCCACGCAGTACTTAGCCGTTGTGCCTTTTCGACTTTGAACCTTCGGGGAAGGCCGCTTTCCCGAAGTCGTCGAAATGAACCGCGCGTTTTGTTCGGGTGGCTTTCGTTCGGACGCACCTCCTTTTCCCCCTCTACACCTGGCTCGCCGCTTGTGTCTCCATGAACGCCACCATTGACGTTTCTTGAAACGGATGCATGGCCTAGCCTGTCGTCTTTGTTGGGAAGGAGTGGGACCTGCCCTAGGCTCACAAAGTGCCGAACGCCTCCGCTTCTTCCTTTTCCTGCGATGTTTGCTTGCCCCCTTTCTCTCAATGCCATCATCATGTCGCGCCGGGAACTGAGTGGTTGGGAAGCTCGTTGGAGCTTGTGCTACATTTTGCCCCACGCTCAAACATTTTGAACTCGGTGTCACGACGGACTGCCGGGCCAAATTATCTTTGTTAATGCTGATGAAACCATTAACCGGGCCCTCTCCGACGGCATCACTGCATTCCTGAAGCGTCGCGTCCTCGCTCTGCTTCGCCACTGTGCTAATCATGCCTACATTTGACGATGTCGAATCGTACTCTTGAGGCACGAAGGAGGTTTCCAGCATCTTACTGGGCCCATTAGGGCTGCTGGCACTCTCCTCATTCACGCAAGGAGCGTCTTTAGACATCGTCTCTACCTCCAGACCGGCCAAGGCCTCGTTCTCAGCATACTCTACCTTGATGCATTCTAGAATACGCGGGCCCTTTTCTGGCGCGATTTCTGATTCTAGCGCTTCCTGCCACACTTTTACGTCCATCGCTTTCCGACGCGCCTCGCTTTCAGACTGTTGTCTTTCTGTTTCGCGCTTTCTTTCAGACTCTTGTCTGAGCTGCTCTTCTTTTGTCCAGACAGAAGTTCCGGATATCCGGAACATCTCTACCTTAACTACCTCGTTGTTCGCGTTCTGCTGACTGAGTCGCGCAACAGCTTCACTTGCCTCGCAAGGCAGAACCGTGAGTAGCCCTTGACACCATGTGTCTCGCTCAAATGACAGTTTCTCGCCGGCATCGCCGTGCTCACTGCTGGATCGGCTAACCCTGCTACCCTCACTGAGGCGAATCTTTAATTGCAGTAACTGCACTTCTCGTTCTCCGGCTTTCCTTGCCGCTTCCCTTGCCGCTTCTCGTTCTTTCACCCTTTCTTTGCGTTCTCTTTCCTTTTCTTTTTCCTCCCGGGCCAGTGCCCGCTCTTCTCTGGCTAACGCCTGCGCCTGTTCCAGCTGCTCCTTAACCCATTGTCTCAGTTCGGCGCCCTCGAGGCCTAACTGTTTACCTTGCGCGATACACTTATCCAAATCTATACACTCCATACTGCAAACTGTCACTATAATTCCACTATAAAACCAGCGCAATCTTATGCAGGCTACAACCGCTTCAACTGTGCGGCTCTATCACCCCGCTGTCCGCACGGTCCTCGTTCACCCCTCACTGTCTTACTATTGTACGGAACGTCCTGTCTCGCGGACGCCAGTTTTGTTACAAGCTGCCACTCTAGCGTCGCCAGCGCGATGTCGGCGACGGGAATGACAGCAGGTCGGTTCGTTCCGTACGCAAGCAGAGACAGTGAAGAGATCAGAGACGTGAGAAAACAAAACAACTTTAATCTAGTGATATTGCAGCACACGGGATCTAATATAACACTTCAATACAACTAACAAAATACATCGACACTTGATACAACTAAAGAAATATATAACAGAGACAATAAATCAGCTTACGAGAGAGAACTATTACAAACTACACACACTAACAAGAATAGAAAGACGGACGAGAAAGTACGAAGATATAAACAGGTGAAGGCATACGTGTGATGACCGGCAGCGTTGTGTCCCCGACGATCGGATGCGAGAAGTCGAAGAGAGTTCTGGCACGACTGCGATGTCGGCGGTGTTGCAACGCTGGTGGCTCTGGGAGGCTAGTGCTTGCAGGTGACTTCGAGCAGGTTGAGCTAACTCGAGGCGAAGTCCCGATGTCTACGTTGCAGACATTAATATCGCGTCACAACTAGACGAACGGCTAAGTTTAGGTGGCCAGCCGATACAGAGCCACACTAAAAACTTCTAGAAGAGATGCTTGTTGATCTGTTTCTACACCATGTGGGTCAGCGACTAGTCTGCCTAGCAGGGCAAAATCCTGTGCTTAAATCCCTCTCATGTCTCCTCGCTCTCTTCCTTGGGGACAAGAGACCTCTACCTGGGTCCAATCATGCGCGTTTAATTGATGGGAAACTCCGCCCCAAAAATATTTTGACCCCACCCCTTTTTAATTGGGAGAGGGCTTTCAACTAGCGAGAGTGACAACCTGTCGAGTTGTTGTCATACGGCTTGGCCACCAGAGCGTTTCCCACGCTTTTCCCCGTGGGAACGGTCAACCATTTAGCTCTCAGCCGGGCGTCTCGTAGTCTAATCCTTGTTCGGGGCATACCGCGGCCTTCTACGACCTTGCAGACGCCGCCACAGTTACAAAAGGATTAACCGTCGGCGGCGACGTTCTAAGGAGAGCACCCCATTTTGCACTTATCGGTTCCCTTTCATGTGCCGCCGTTTCTCACGGTCAGTCGGGGAGTACGGCGCCCGTTAATTGCCGTGACGCGGTGTCGGCGAAAATAGCCGTCCGTGACACATGTTTATAATGTTTGCACCATTATCCTACCTTCATCATTCATTCACGTCCATAATACCAAATTTGGTATATGTGACGCTAGCAAAACGGCTGCCAGCGCATCATGAGCGTCGCTTGTAGTTATGTTACATGACACGCATGTCATGATTTTCATGTTAGGGTCTGTTGCTTGTGTTCGCCATGCAATCATGTCGTACCATACGAGTACTGAAACATGTCATGTGAACGAAACCACCGCAAGAGCAGCAGGATCATGAAATGTAAATCATGACATTCATGACATACATATCATGAGTTTCGTATTATGACTACTCAAATATGTTCTTCATACAGTCATGTTATGCCATACCAAGTTTGGTATTGATACCATTATCGAAACGGCCAGGAGAGCTAAAAGTCGTAGGCAGCTAGATAGATACGATCAAAGTCGCCGAAGTTCGCCAAGAAATGCTTCGCATTTAATAAACAACACATGATCAGCATTTGTGTAGGCCTCCTCAGTAGCATTCCTCATAATCATGTCGTGGTTTTGGGACCTAAAACCGCATAAATTATCATTATATTTTTTTCTTTATGCTTCGGATATAAGAAACAATGTTTTTTTTTGTTCCTCCTTGAAACATTGAATAGGTACATAGCATCATGCATTCAATTTAGGCTTGTGTAAATATTTGAGCGGTTAAAATATTCTAGTTGTAAAGAGGTTTATTGGGCGAACCAAACGGGCAGGTCGGAGATTGGAGATAGCGACAGGACGAGGAAGATGGAGGAGCTCGAGCGCCGATCTCGTGGTGCCTTATTCTGCGATGATGCTTGCTGTTTCCTTTTGTTATCATCATTCCTTCATTATAATTGCCCCCGTCGAGAAAGATCAAGCCATCCTGGCGATCTAACAAGTAGGAACGAGCGGGTCGAAGTACGGCTTCAAGCGATCCACGTGAACAATATCGTGTCCACGCCGACGATGGTCACCGGGTGGCGTAACCGGTTCGATGGCGTAATTGACGGGCGATGTGCACTCTAGCACGCGGTATGGGCCATGGTAATTTGAAAGTAGCTTGGTAGACAAACCAGGTGCACAGGGTGGTACATACAGCCATACAAGGGTTCCAGGGGCGAACTTGGCGGCAGGAGGGTGGTCGTCATCGCGGGCCTTTTTCTGGCGTTGCTGGTCAGCCGTAGTAAACTGCTTCGCTAGTTGGCGGCATTCTTCGGCGTGACGGGCGGCTTCAGACACGGTCGTGCACTCAGATACATCTGGTGCGTATGGCAGCAAAGTGTCAATTGTGTGCGATGGTTGACGTCCGTATAGAAGGTAGAATGGAGAAAAGCCGGTGGTGACTTGGGTAGCGGTGTTGTACGCGTAGGTCGCAAACGGAAGAACCAGGTCCCAGTTCGTTTGGTCAGATGCCACATGCGTCGCGAGCATGTCACCCAGGGTCCGATTAAACCGCTCAGTCAGGCCATTCGTCTGAGGGTGGTAAGCAGTACTCATCCGGTGTACAATATGGCACTGACGGAGAAGTGCTTGGATTACGTCGGATAGAAATACACGGCCCCGGTCACTGAGGAGCTCGCGAGGAGGGCCGTGACGCAACACAAACCGATGGAGGATGAAAGATGCGACGTCCTGAGCGGTCGCCGTAGGAAGAGCAGCGGTTTCGGCGTACCGTGTCAGGTGATCTACAGCAACGATAGCCCACCGGTTACCTGCTGTGGTCAATGGCAGTGGTCCATAAAGGTCGATTCCGACGCGATCGAATGGGCGGTCAGGGCACGCAAGCGGCTGTAGTGGAGCTGCTCCTGCATTCGGTGGCTGTTTTCGTCGCTGACACTCGTGGCAGCCGCGAATAAACTGTCGAACAAAAGTAAACATCCCACGCCAGTAGTACCGCTTCCTTAAACGCTCGTAGGTCTTGAAGAGACCGGCGTGAGCGCATTGCGGGTCGTAGTGAAACAATGCACAGATTGTAGAGCGCAGCTTTCGGGGAATAACGAGCAGCCCCTTCCTGCCGTCTGGTGAGTAATTGCGCCGGTACAAGAGGCCACCTCGAATGGTGAAGTGCGAAGCCTGGCGTCGCATTGCTCGAGTGATGGGAAGTGTCGGTACCCCAGATAAGACGTCCAGAAGCGAAGTTATCCATGGATCGTCGCGCTGTGCAGAGGTCATTGTGTCGATGTCAAGAGCGGACAGCGCGTGTTCCATAGAAGATATAGAGGCAGCCTCAGTCGACAGTGGTGATCGCGAGAGCGCATCAGCATCAGCATGTTGGCGGCCGGAACGGTACACGACGCGGATGTCATACTCTTGAAGTCGCAGAGCCCAACGAGCAAGGCGACCTGATGGATCCTTCAGCGACGACAACCAACATAAGGCATGATGGTCTGTAACTACAGCAAAGGTGCGGCCATATAAGTATGGGCGAAATTTCACAATTGCCCAAAGTATGGCTAAGCACTCTTTTTCGGTAACACTGTAGTTTACCTCAGCCTTGTTGAGCGTTCTGCTGGCGTAGGCGACGACATACTCAGGGGATCCAGGCTTTCGTTGAGCGAGAACTGCACCGAGACCGACACCGCTGGCGTCTGTATGGATTTCAGTTGCAGCCGTGGGATCATAGTGGCGCAATATAGGCGGTGATGTCAGGAGACGGCGAAGAGTGGTAAATGCGTGATCACATTCGGAAGACCATGATGAGATGTCGTTGGCACTGCTTAAAAGTTGGGTCAAAGGGGCAATTATGGAGGCAAAGTTGCGCACAAACCGACGAAAGTAGGAGCACAATCCTACGAAGCTGCGTAACTGTTTTACAGTCGTTGGTTTGGGGAATTCAGCAACAGCGCGTAGTTTAGCCGGGTCGGGAAGAACACCATCCTTTGATACGACGTGACCGAGAATGGTGAGCGTCCGTGCAGCGAAGTGGCATTTCTTTAGATTCAGTTGGAGCTGCGCATTGTTCAGACACGTGAGGACATGTTTCAGGCGTACAAGCTGTGTTGCGAAATCGGGTGCAAAGACGACGATATCGTCGAGGTAGCAGAGGCATATGTTCCATTTCAAACCCCGCAAAACCGAGTCCATCATGCGCTCGAATGTGGCCGGCGCTTTGCAGAGGCCGAAGGGCATGACATTGAACTCATATAGCCCGTCCGGTGTCACGAATGCTGTTTTTGGACGATCACCATCTGCTAAGGGCACCTGCCAATACCCCGAACGCAAATCTAACGACGAAAAAAACTCGGCACCTTGTAAGCAATCAAGGGCGTCATCAATCCTGGGCAAAGGGTATACGTCTTTGCGAGTGATCTTATTTACGCGCCTGTAATCAACGCAGAAGCGAATTGCACCATCCTTCTTCTTAACAAGAACGACAGGTGATGCCCATGGACTTTGGGAAGGTCGGATAACGTCGCGCTTGAGCATATCGTCAACGTGTTCGGTGATAACCTGGCGTTCTGTGGCGGAAACACGGTATGGTCGCTGTCGTACTGGCGCGTTGGAACCTGTGTCGATGCGGTGGAAAAAACTGGGAGTTCGGCCAAGGGTAGGTTGAGCAACGTCAAAGGATTCACGAAACTGGTAGAGCAGCTGAAGGAGCTCAGAGCGTTCAGATGGCGATAGTCCGTCGGCAATCGATGAATCGAAAAGCTCGCAAGGTGGTATATTGGAAGGGTTAAGGGCACTTATGGCGTCGTAGTCACCGGAACAATCTGGCGGCATGGTAAAAATTTGTTCTTTATCAATGGCATGCACGTGTCCAAGAGATTCACCTCGAAACAGTTCAACGGGATACGGAAGGGGATTGATGAGGCAAAGAGCACTGTTTCCTTCAGAAATAGAGAGGGTTGAATAAGGCAGAAGAAGTGATCTTCGACTAAGGAAGAGGCTTGATGGCTCAAAGAATGCAGCTTCGTTCCTAATGCCGTCACAGAACACGGGGAGCAACACAGCTGCTGTCGGGGGAATTTCAGTGCCTTCTTTGACGACGAGTTTGTGTACGGCGGGCTGAATGCGGCTGGTTGGTTGGTCGTAAAACGGGAAAAGTTCAAGCTCCGATCTTGCACAATCAATAACGGCATGGTTACGCGATAAAAAATCCCATCCAAGTATGATGTCGTGTGAGCATGACGACAGGACAATAAACTCAACAGTGTAGTGGTCATTCGCGATCATCAGTCGGACAGTACAGGCGGCTACAGGCTGAACCGGGTCCCCATTCGCTGTTTGCAAGGACATCATGTTAAGAGGCGTCGTCACTTTACGGAGCTTGCGGCAAAGTTTAGCGTCTATCACGGAAACGGCAGCACCAGTATCCACTAGAGCATATGCTCGAGTACCTTCTACAAAAACTTCGACAATATTCGACGGCAATGTCCGAGGACTTGAGCATTTCGACAGCGCAGTTCTTGCCTCCTGAACTGCGGCGGTTAGTTTCCCTCGTGTTCAGGAGCTGGCCGACGACGCATGGGTGACAGGGAGCGACGACGGGGTGAAGGTGAGCGACCAGACATAGTACGCGGACATTCCCGTGAAGACGAGCTTGACTGAGGGTCAGAATTTTCCAGACGGGATGGAGAAAGGTCCATGAAGCTGTTCTGTGTCCGGGCGTCTGTGTATCCCGGCACGCGACGACGGCAGTAACGGGCGATATGGCCAGGGCCGCCGCACGCAAAACAGATGGGCCGGTTATCGCGCGTTCTCCAAGTATTGGCGACGAGGGGACCAGTCCATGCGGCAGACGGGTGTGTCGAGGCTGTGGTGGCAATGGGAGGAACCCAGGCGGTGGACGGCTGAGTCGGGGCTGAGGTATACGGCAGTCCCTGGAACGACGGGGGGTGGTGTCGCTGCTGCCGCTTTAGTGCCTCAGCGTAAGTAAGAGGCGCGGTGACGGTGGGCTGCTGCAAGGGCACCGGCATAGCCTCGGAAATCTGCTCCTGGACCACATGTCGGAGCATGGGAGCCAATGGTGGTGGGTGTCGCAGTGGCTGTTGGTGCGAGAGCTCCTGGCGTTGAGCAAAAGGCAGCAGAGAAAGCTGCCGAGCCACTTCCTCTCGCACGAAGTCTTTCATTTGTGCGAGAAGGTTTGCCTGGTCAGCCATAGCGTCCAGTGCGGCCACTGGTTGGATTGTCTGGAATGAGCGTCGCGTCTGAGCTCGTTGCCTCCGCAATTCATCATAGCTTTGGCACAAAGTCACTACTTCTGCCACAGTGCTTGGAGACTTCGCGAGAAGCATCTGGAAAACGTCATCGTCGACGCCCTTCATAATGTGCTGTATCTTCGCACTCTCGCTCATGGAAGCATCGACGCGCCGGCAGAGATCAATCACATCTTCTATATATGATGTGAAAGTTTCACCTCGCTCCTGTGCCCGTGTGCGCAGACGTTGTTCGGCGCGTAGCTTCCGTAAGGCAGGACGACCAAAAACGGCACGTATTGCCTCCTTGAAGGCGGACCAATTCGCGAACTCGGTTTCGTGGTTCGTATACCACAGCTTGGCCACGTCGGTGAGATAAAAATTGACAGTGCCTAGCTTAGCAGCGTCATCCCACCTGTTGGGTCCACTGACTTTCTCGTATGACGACAGCCAGTCCTCGACGTCCTGGTCTTCGGTGCCGGCAAAGATCGGGGGGTCTCGCTGATGAACCGGGCCGGGGCAAGTAGTGGCCGCGAGAGGTATTGTTTGTTGGGCAGCGTCAACTTGCATGGTCGACGGCAGGGTGCGAGATCGGAGTTCCAGGTTGTAGGCGATGTGGTTACCCAGCACGATCCACCAAATGTAAAGAGGTTTATTGGGCGAACCAAACGGGCAGGTCGGAGATTGGAGATAGCGACAGGACGAGGAAGATGGAGGAGCTCGAGCGCCGATCTCGTGGTGCCTTATTCTGCGATGATGCTTGCTGTTTCCTTTTGTTATCATCATTCCTTCATTATATAGTGATTATTATAGCATTTGGATTTTGATTTGGCTCATATAATACGTCTGAAATTTTTCAGTATTTTAAGTGACCAAAAACACATTTCCCTCCTGTAATCTGCCTGAAAAAGTGGTTTTTCTCCAGTGCGAGGCCACAATGCCATGTTTGTTTGCCCTGCCATGAAGTTGCACTTTAAGGCGAAGTGGACATAATGTCTGTACCGTGATTACATTTTTGAAGCAGGTGTTAGCTTTAAGTAAGGCCAGTTTGAAAAATAACATTTCTTATAGTGTATAGCATTCTCATTACAACAGTCCAGGAAACAATATGTGTGTTTATAGTGCAGAAACAACTGTGTACAGTCATGAAAAAAATCCGTAAACAGAGGTTTGCTCAAGTGACGTTTTGACAAATGGACTTGTCTTCCTAAAGGCTAGAACTTATTTGCTTAGTGCTAGCGTCTTATTGCTAGCATATTTGCTTAGTGACGACTCCCTTCCACGCTTAGCCGTGTGTGGATGAGCTGTGTCCGGGGAAAAAGTGATCCTGGGGGTTGAGCCAATGCTGGGTGATTGGACTTTTAAGGCCCCCAGGCGGAGGCAACACATCCCTTTGGCCTTGGATTCACATAGACGGCACTTCTGGACTGACCCAACCAGAGAAAATTGGCAGTCACCTTTTCCCGTCTCCATGTATCCCCACGCCTTTGTCTTTGCGTCTTATTTTGTCTTTGCCTCTTATTTTTGATCGTTCCTGTCATTTCCTCACTTCTTTTTACTTCCACGTTTCTCGGCGTCAAGAGTTAACCTGGTGTACATATCCAACCTTTGGTAGATATGTTATAGCAGCCATGTACAGCTGGCACCTACGTTTCTACCGCGTCTCGTAGTTTCCCTAATTGGGCTCCGTGGTGTACGACTGGCATGGCTGCAGAATAAACAGTATAATTCATGGCATTGCCTAACCCATTTCGTACTGATCGTTTTTCACGGAGGTAGCACACCGGTGAAATCTTCGAACTTCTCCGCAACACAAAGCACAACCTAGTAAAATACCAGATAATTCACTGGGAAAGTAAAAAAAAAGGGAAAGCCAGAAACATCTCACCCTTTCTTGTCTCAAAATGCCTGATTGAAACAATATGCGTGGGCTACAAAGTCACCAAGACTGCCAGTTATGTTCTTTTACTTGAATTCGAAGACTATGTACAGTACCAGAGACCAGGCCATCACCATCACACCACACCGAACACTGAACACCGTCAAGAGTGCTGTGTCTGATGGCGACCTAATGGAATTATCCGATGAAAAACTGCTGGCAGGCTGGAAAGATGAAGCAAGGTGTGGGAGCAAGTTAGTTGGTATTCATTGGTTTTAAGAACTGAAGCGCAGAAAGGTAACAACGGACTAAGGGAACAATGAGGACAAGCGCTAACTTCCAGCTAATACACTAGTGCAAAGCACCAAGAATATATACCTGTCACATGACATCACAATCATATCAATCAATGCACTAAGTTGAAGACAAAAAAAACTAAGCAGCAGCAAATTTACATAGAAAAACCACGTGCCGGCAAATTTAAGTAATCTAGTTATTTTTTTTGTTAGTGTGACGGATGACTTGCTGACGCAGCTTCGAATTGCTATCGCCGCCGCCTTAATGATGAGCCTTACAATATCGTTATAGTGAGTAGCCAACACAGTTGTTTTATCAAATACCGGCTTGCATTGGCGTTCTGTGCAATGAGTCGCCAGGAAACCATCAGATCCCTTTTTTACTTTCTGGTTATATTGAAGTAATCGCACACTGAGACATCTGCCTGACTGTCCAACGTAACTTAGACTGCAGGTCAAGTTATGCAACAAAATTTTAGTTGGAAGTTAGCTCGTGTCCTCGTTCTCTTAGTTTGTTGTTACCGTTCTGCGCTTCAGCTGTTAAAAACATCGAAAGACGAGAGTGTCATCGGTATGCAATGCATAAAGATACGAAGAGGCAACAAAAAATTCTCACGAAACGCCTCATACTTGTATTGGGAACACTCTTCTAGGCTGGGCTGGGCGAGCAGGTCGCGCAAGCGAGACAAGTCACACCCGTCCCAAACAAGAACTGAACTTTTATTTCCATTGAACGACACAAAAAAGTCACATGGTTCCTTGTGCTTGTGCTGCCGGCATTCAGGCACAGAAGCGCCGTTCCATGGCGGGAGAAGACTCTCTTCTCAGTAACTGGGTCAACACCACCTTGTGGTTCATAAATTCATTCGCATCAGAGGTAGTGTGCGTCGTCCACTCTGCAGAACCTTTCGACGAATGGTTGGGCGGGTTCAGTCAGGTCTGCTGGTAGTCTTACTGGTTGTGGTAGAATTCGGTAGAATTATAAATGGGGCACTTCACTGTTGTCGTCCATGTGTGCTGGTTTTTGATGGTCAAGCGAAACCACGTCATGACGGCCTCCTCTGTCGATCGTGATGTGCTTTTCTCCCCATTTCACCACCTTGAATGGCCCATCATAAGGGGGCTGGAGTGGGCGCTGTACACTGTTGTGCCTGACGAACACGTGAGAGCAAGAGGAAAGATCACTGGGGACGGGGACAGGTCATGGTGCAGGTAGACGCAGAGGGACAGGGCGCAGCTTGCTGATAATGTCCTTCAGGAGCAGGGTGTTCTCGCTGTTGGCCTGGTTGTTTGCATTTTTGCTGTCGGTGAAGAACTCCCCCGAAGACGAAGTGTTGCTCCGTATACGAGTTCAGTCGAGCAGCTGCCAACGTCCACTTTCAGAGCTGGCCTAATTCCCAATAAAACCAGAGGTAGAGCCTCGACCGAGCTGCGGCTTGAAGTTGCTGTTAGGCTTGTCTTCAGTTGGCGATAAAACGTTTCTACCATGCCGCTGCCGATAGGATGGTAGGCCGCTGTTTGGATGCGCTGAATCCCTAGGAACTGCGGGATGTTCCCGTATTGGGCAGACTCGAATTGCGTTCTATGATCCGCTGTCACGGTCGATGGAACTCCGAATCCCACTACCCACTGCCAGATGAAAGAGTGGGCAACCATTTTGGCAGTGATATCTGGGATGGGGATGACCTCCAGCCATCGTGTGAAGTGGTCGAGGCAAGTTAGCAAATCTTTTTGCCTTTGACAATGTGGCAATGGTCCCACAATGTCCAAATGCTAATGGCAAAATCGAGTGTTTGGCTTATGGAAAGATCCTAGGGGGGCCGATCACAGTATGGCGCTGCACTTTGGAACGCTGACAGGATAGGCACTTTTGAGTCCATCGTCGGATATTCCGGTTTATTTTGGGCCATATGAGCCTAGCTGTGCAGAGCCACTGAGTGACTCGGATTCTCGAATGCGAGAGGCCATGCAGCGAAGATTAGAGAGTAGGAATAGTCTGGTCCTACCGGTGGACATGTAACAACATAAAGATCCTGCCGGTTCATCCACCCATTGCAGCTTCAAGGCGCTGGTTGTGGACTTCGGTAGGTGCTTCAACCCCGGATCGCTGCGTTGAGCCATTGTTAGTGTGGTAACTGATGGCGTTCACTGGGCTGCGCGAAAGAGCATCTGCCGCTGCATTGTCCTTGCTGCTGACATGGTGTTTGTGTCAGGAATTCCGCTATGTAAGACATTTGGCGAAGCTCTTGTGCCGCACGTGCACCCACATTTGACTCACGCAAGTCAGCGGCTTGTGATTCGGAAGCACAACAAATTCCCGACCTTCTACATAGTAGCGGAAATATCATATGGCTGCTCATATGGTCAGGAGCTCCCTACCAAAGGTGCTGTATCAGCGTTAAGCCAGGCTCAAGTTTTTGGAAAAGGAGGTAATGGGTTGCCGCTTTCTGCTTGACTTCTGCTGTAGCACAGCTCCAATTGCTGCGCCTGAGGCATCCACCATTGCGCATTGCGGTACCCTAGGTTGCGGGTATGCGAGCAGGGTGGCATTCGCGAGAGACTCCTTAATATGCCGAAATGTACTGATTGGTCGTTCCACTGAATGTCACTTGCCTTAGTTCCTGGAGCTGATAGTAGGCTGTGCAGCGGCTGTATAGATGTGGGCGCACTTTGGAACGAACCTACGGTAGAAGAGTCTTAGGGAATTTCGGAGCTGGTGGATGGTTTGTGGCTGTGGAAACCGTCGTACTACTTCGACTTTGTTCGGATGTGGTTGAACTCCCGAGCTTGAAATGCTGTGGCCCAAAAATGGTAGCAATGGTACCCTGAACGCGCATTTGGCCGTATTGATCGCGATGCCATGTTCTGCCAGTCACTGTAGCACGCAGCGAAGATGACGTTCGTGCTTTTCGAGTGTGCGGCTAGTAATGAGCAGGTCATTCAGGTAAACCTTGCCAAAGTCAAGGCCCCGAACAACGCCATCCATGAGTGAATGAAAAGTTTGCCCCGCATTGTGTAAGCCAAAAGGCACCCGTAGAAATTCAAACATTCCGAATGGCGCTGTTATTGCGGTCTTGTGAAAATCCTCTGATGGGTGCTACAGGTATGCTTTCACCAGATTCATTTGTGAGATATTCACGCCGTGCAGCACTGGGTAACGGTCCTGCACAGTCACACGGTTCAGTGCCCTATGAGCCCCGCAAGGCCGCCACTCACCATCTGTTGATTTGGGGACCATGTGAAGAAGCGGCGCATACGGGCTGGATGAAGGGCGTACTATGCCAAGTTCCATCATATGCAAACAATTACCTGTTGGGCTAGCCGTAGCTTCTTAGGTGAAAGGCGCCATGGCCACGCATAGACCGGTGATGCTTTGGTTTCTATGTGATGCTGAACATGATGCCTTACTTCGGCGAATGTCTCTTGCTGTTGCGTCAGCTCTGGGAACTCTTGTACTATGACGCTGGAGTGCGATTCTCCTGATGGACGGAGTAAGGTCGGGCTGAGTGGAGTACGCAAGCATGGCTTGCCTTGAACTGCTGCATGGCATACAGGATCTTGAAGTCGTTTGTGTCGAGCATCAACTATCAAACCAAAGTGCCGCAGAAAGTCGGAGCCCAGTATGACGAACTTGACATCAGCAGCTATGAAGACCCATTTGAATGTTCTATTGAAATCGAAGTGCAGTGTGAGTGAATGATGTCCGTATGTTTGTATCACCGTGTTATTGATGGCTCGGAATGTCGATGTAGTAGGGTTCTTCCTTTCGGTTTGTGTTGCGGGTATCACGCTCGCCTCGTCGCCTGTGTTGACTAAGAAACGAGGCCCGTTGTTGCAGTTGGTAACGAAAAATACTCAGGGATGACTGAAAGGCAGCGTAGAAGCACTGGTCGTCCTCAGTGCTTTCCGTGGTCGTTTCCCGAGTGCGCGCAGGGTGGGACGCAGTTACACGCAGCTTTTTCGAGCTGCTGATGATACCAGCATATATTTTGCCGCTGAGGTTGTGATAGCGACGTGTTTGTCTCGCTTGAATTTTCTGTTGTCCTGCTTCTACGTAAAGTTGATAACGTTTGGGTGAGTCGACAAGTATCTGCACGCATTTGGTGAAGTCCATCCCGAGTCCGTTGTTCTCGCACAGCTGCTAGTGATGTGGGCGTGGCAACCGCCATGAGCCGATGAACGAGCTCGGCAACGTCAGGTAGGTCTTTTGGCTATGACGCCTTCACAACCAAGCAAACACTTGACGGCAGCTTTTGCAAAAAGAATTCTCGAAACAATGCTCTGTCTAAGCTGTTTGTTGTTTCACCGAGCAATAGCTGCATGCGCCGCAACACTCGACAAGGAGTACGGTGGTCAAGGTTCGCGTTGTAAAGCAATTGCTGTTGTCGCTGCGATTCGGAGGCGCGACACGGCAATGAAAGTTTTTTTTACCGTTACGTATGCTTTTTAAGCAGGTGCGCCGCGTAAGAGATCCCGTATTTCACTGGCTATAGGTGGCGGGAGGTTCCTCATGACGTAATGGTGTTTGGTCAAGTCTGATATGACGCGTCATGCTGTGAACTGGGCTTCTACTTGAATAACACAGAGTGCTGGGTCCACAATTCAAATGGTGGCAGCTTACCGTCGAGTGAGGAGATTGTCGGGGTAGCGTCTGATGTGGACGTCGAAGTCATAGTCGCGGAGTAAGCCATTGAAATCGAAGTCATAGCGACGCTGATGCTCAACCCCGGTGGCTGAACCATAATTCCGGGTCACCAATGTTGGAATGCACTACTAGGCTGAGCTGGACAAGCAGGTCGCGCAAGCGAGATAAGCCACACGTGTCCGAAACAACAACTGAACTTTTATTTCCCTTGAATGGTACAAAAAAAGTCACGTGGTTCCCCGTGTTTGCACTGTTGGCATTCCCGCACAGAAGCGCCGTTTCACGGCGCTTCACTTGCCTTTGGATCTACCACGCTCCCCACTGAAATAACAGGTTATCTTAAACTGCCAGTGAGACTGTATATTCCAAACCTGCCGCGCTGCTTGAACTGCCAGAGGTTCGGCCATGGCTTCCAGAGTTGCCGAGGCCAGCTTACCTGCGCCAAATGCGCCACCACTGGACACTCCGCTGATGAAGAATGCAAATCCAAATTGCACTGCGTCGATTGTGAAGGTGACCATCGGACATACCAGGTCCTGCGTGGCCCGGAAGAGAGAGAAAGAAATCATAACAAAAATCAAACTGAACATAAGCTTTTGTGAAGTCCGGCAGCATGTTTGCCCATACTTTACAGGGAACACATAATATGCTGAAGTGGTGTGTGGAGGGTCAGCACTACTACGGCTTTCGGCAATGCCTTGGACAATGTCTAGGGTGTCAAGGCAAACGCCATCAGCCCCCTTGGGGGAGCAGCCCCGGATGCCCCGCCCTCTCTGTACACGGCCCCACCGAAGGGCCCTGTGGACCTTGGCAGCAGCCAGGGCAGCACACAAACTAAGGAAGTCTCATCGACTTCAGGCCGGGTGGGGTCGAAGGCTCCGTCCATCGTGGTGAAGCCAGCATACATTCATGACTGTCTGGTGTACACTGTGCCGAAGGAGCGACGAGATCCTCTCAGCCACTAAAAAACAACAACAACAGAACGCCAATCAGAAGGCCTGATAAACGCTGTCCGAAATAAGTCACGTTTTTCCTTCGAGACACACAGCACATACACATATCCAAGATGGAGTACTACAATGGAACGCTAAAGGACTCCACTCCTACACAACCTCGAGGATATACAAGAGCTCTTAAGAAAGTTTTGTCCAAAGGTGCTGTGTGGGCAGGAGACACACCTAAATTGACAACGCACAATTTTGCTTCGTCAATATGTCGTTTTTTTGCAAAGACCGCCAGGGCACTTTTGCATCATTTGGCGGTGTTGCAAATATACTCAATAGAAGTAACTTGCCAGCACATTCCACACCAAACGGCACTTGAGTCAATAGTCGTCTGAGCTCTAATTTCAAACAAACTCATTACTATCTGCTTAATATACACACTGCCACAATACCAGCTACACAAACACGAATTCAAATCACTTACGGATGAGTTGCCGGAGCCCTACCTTGTCCCCGGTGATTTTAACGCTCATTGTAGCCAGTGAGGCGACTCTCGCATTGACGCGCGAGGCATGCTCATTGAGAATTTTATCTTTTCCACATGTGAATGCCTGGTTAACAAGAAAGAACCCACATTTTTTAGCCTTGCAAACAACACATATTGCTCCATTGATCTTAGCCTCATCTCTCCATTCATTTTACCTGATTTTAACTTGAAAGTGGTTAAAAACCCTTATGGGAGTGACCACTTCCCTGTACTTCTCAAAACACAAAACCAATATGACTCTCCACCTCAAGTTCCACGGTGGAGTGTTGACAGAGTCAACTGGGATTTCACAGCCTCGCTAAGCTCTTGTGGGTGGATTTGTCTGGTTTTAGCATTGACACTGCTGTCGAGTATTTTATTCCTTTTATTATTAATGCAGCCACTAAATGTACACCAGAATCTAGCACCGCAAGTAGTCATTGTGTTTCCTGGTGGAATGATGACTGCGGCAAGGCTTGAAGAAAACCAAATAAAGCCTGGGACCATCTGTGCGATTCCCTCACAGCAGAAAACCTTGTCAATTTTAAGCAGGTCAAACTTCAAGGATGGAGGACACGCTGGTAGGCTCAAAAGCACAGTTGGGGAGGTTCATATTGGGTGTAAATTCTTTAGTACAGACGAAGATAAGACCTGGAAGAGCGTGAAAAAATATAAAGGTGCACCTACGCAATTCCACACCCTTAGTTAACGCCCAGGGGGAAAGCCTGGAAGACCAAGGTATGGCTCCCTGGGAGTGCATTTCGAATATGTATCCAGCTCTGCACACAGTTCAGACACCTTCCAAAGATATAAAACCAGATTGGAATGAAAAAGGCTAGACGGAATATCTACAAAAGATAAGGCCTATAATGAACCATACAACTTAGCATAGCTACAGGCAGCACTGAATTGCTGCAACGAATCTGCTCCAGGTTCTGACCGAATTGTATACGACATGTTAAAAAAGCACTCACTCCAGGAAACACTGAAAACCTTGCTTTCCTTGTGCAATGCCATCTGGTATTCCCGCAACATCCCCTCCTCTTGGAAAGAGGCCATCGTCATTCCTATACTGAAGTAGGGCAAGAATCCATCATCCATTGCAAGTAACAGGCCGATTGGGCTAACAATTTGCGTATGTAAACTTTTTGAAAAAATGATAAACTACTGACTAATACCATATTTACTTGCGTAATGAACCCACTCGAGTAATGAACACACCCTCTCATCTAGGTCCTTGCATAAAGAAAAAAAATTAACCCTTTGTTAGACACAGCAAAATAAAAGAAGTAGGCGATATTTTCTTTTAACACAAGCTTTTCTGAGCTGATTTTATTAGAAAGAAAACAAACTAGAAATAAAATCACCATTTGCAAAAAAAAAAAAAAATAGCGACAGGGTATGTCCCACATACCACATTCAGCAGATTCGCAAAGTGGGACAGGGTATGTCCCTCCATCCACTTAAGGCTAATGATGGCCGGTAGGTAAATGGACCAGAACACGCTACACAAAAAGGGCACATCGCACATTATGAAGATGTATCTGCTGCGAATTTCTTTCATCTCTGTGAAGCACAACTGGCACCGCAAACCTTTATCGGTGAACTTCGGATGGTGGCTATTTCCGGCGAACCGAAGCTTGTCGGGCACTCCACTCATGGCACGTCCATGTTTTTTTTGTTGTTCTGGTGAGCTTACATTGTAACACTTGATTTTCTAAAGCTGCTTTGCACAACCAGTTGGCGACCAAGTATCAAGCGGAACTGCAGATAATCAGTAGGCTCTACAAAACTCATTGGAATAAAAGCATTCACTACGGCTGCATTATAAAGTAAAATATGTGGCTTCACCAGCGTTTTGATCGGCGGTATGCGGGTTAGGCGTTTTTCTTCTAATCGAATTCATCAACACCTCCCATTCACGTGTTATAGTCTTTCACAACAGAGAAGCACTCAACAGCCATTTTCTTGCCATTTGGGAGTGTTCGTTGCACCTGCACAAGGTCTTCTGGATCATGGTAATTCGACATAAGTTGGACATTCCTTCAGTGTCTCTATTTATAGGTGACCCCCCTCTGCCTTTCTTCTCCAAATGTCGGACCCTTTTCGAGCTTATTTTCTTTGACTACTTGAGGTACATGCTTCTTGTTGACGCGAAACTTACCACAAGCAAGATTGTCTTTTTCCCGAAGCAAGTGACGTAATTTTTCAGAGCTAAAAATATTATCAAAAAATACTGTTTTATGCTCCAATGCCCTTTCAACAATATTATATTCTCATCTACGGCAAGATGACTCGATGGCGTGAAGCTAGCCAGAAACCTCTCGTTCATCATGTCGATCAAAAGTCAAACTTTGTAAGACTGATCGTAGTCCTTCGTGCCGTAATCTGGCATGAGGTCATTGTTGTTGAGGTGAAGGCAGTTGGTTATGAGCTGGAAGCATTTATAGGCCATCACCTGTGCAATTTCTTTTGCATGAAAGAAGCTGTCCGAGCCCTAATACATTTGCAAATAGTGAATACGATTGAAGCTCCTCAGAACGAGCAGTCCTATGTAAGCACAAAGTTCTAAGCAGGTCAGCGCCCATCCTGCGCAGTTTGTTTGTGCTGCGTATAAGTTCATTGATCGACCATATGCTTCATAACATCGTTATCAAAATACAGAGAGAATGTTTCAAGTACAGTGCTTCTCTACAAAAGCTTCTGTAATCCAAGTGCACTTTAATTTGTAGAAGTTGTGGCTACAAGCTTGGATGAGTCCCACTAGTTGTCCACTGTCTCTGTGGGAAATCCACGCTTTGGTGTTTAATGGCGCCAAATGAAAGAGACGCAAATCCGAGCATCCATGGTGAAAAATCATGTTCTATTTGTTCTTCGTTTTCTTCTTCCTATTTGTTCTCAGTCCTCCCTTGAGCACGCTATTTGCGCGGGAGGTTCAAGCAATTTACAACATCCTCCGTGCCCGACAAAGTTCAATCGCCCAATTCCAACGGGCACAAAAGTTGTACTGGCCTTGTAACTTCTGTACCTCCTGCCAAAATGATCTTGCAGGCTCTAACGTGGTTATCACTTGATAAGTACACCTCAGTCACTCTACCAACTTTCCAAAAGGTTATGGGCACCGTGTCTTCCTTAATGATGATACATCGTTAACCTTCAGCTGGTTGCTAGGCTGTACCGCCCTAATATGCGCACCTCTCAAGTACAAGAGGTATTCTTTATATCAACGCTTCCAAAAATCAGTTACTATTTGTTGGCTGTACTTCCAATGCTTTAAAGTATCGGATTGACTTCCCGAGGTTTCAGCAGTATTAGCATTAGGCAGTGTAGTAGACTTCCTACCGGTTAGAAAGTGCGAAGGTGTAAGTGCAGCTGGATTCGTAGCGTCAGCAGAGAGGTACGTTAGTGGCCGAGAATTCACTACATTTTCTACTTCGCTGAGGATGGTCTCAAGGTGCTCGAAATCAAAGCACCCTTTCCCTAGAATCTTCTGTAGGCAGCTTTTATAAGTGTGAATCATCCTTTCCCAAAATCCACCCCACCACAAACCTGCAATGAATATTCAAGTATTGTGGTCAGTAGAGCAAAAGTACTGTACTTGGAAGTCCCTAAAAGTTCGGTACATCACCTTTAAGTCACGACTGGCATAACGAAAAGCTAGAGCATTGTTGGAATAAATAACACTAGGCAAGCCATGTCGCGACACAAAATGACGGAAAGCCATTAACAATGACCCCGCTGTCATATCAGTGCACAACTCTAAGTAGATCGCTCACACGTAAAAATAACGATATAGGCTTTCACAGGACTGGTTCTTTTCACAAAAACAAGACCGGCAAAGTCAACAACCACAACTTGAAATGGGTGCGATCTCTCTACCCTGTCGATCGGCAGTGGTGCGGTAGTAGCTGATGCAAGTTGGAGCTTGAACATAGCACACACTTTGCATCTAGAGATTACTTTTTCACACACTGGCTGCCCTTAATCACCCAAAAATGCTCGCTAGCTCTGAAAGGGTATCGTTTACGTCACTGTGAAGCAGGCGCCGGTGCGTGTGGTTGACGATAAGATATGTGCAGTGGTGGTCAGCTGATAGTAGGATCATACACTTCACGTCTTCTGATGTTTTTATGTTGTCAAGTCGGGTCTTGATCCTTGAAATCCCGTCATTGTCCAGGAACGGATGCAGATCACGAATGCGGGACGCCTTAGGTACCGGTTTGTCTTTTAACAATGAGGTGAATTTAATGAGGTGCTCTGTGCAAGAAGTGCTATCTTCAACCATTTCAGCATGCCCGTCTATATTGCATTGACTGATAGCCATATCGTATGCTCGCATGGTTTCGTCGTTTGATGACAGTTACTGAACGATTCTGTGAAGCCTCGAAATGGCTACTTCCAGATTACCGGCCATGTCGACAAGCGGAAATTTCAGGGGTAATGCAACTTCATATTGTCCTCTTGGAATAACAGCAGTGTTGTTGAACTCGTCTTTGACATCTGCGGTGCGCTGAGACGTTGGCGTGTCAGACATTCCGATGTCTTCGAGGTGCCAAAATCTTTGTTATTGGAAAGCGACCTCGTCATTTTCTTGGAAACCCGTTCGCAGAACACATACTTGAGTGCTTGCTCTCTTACTTGCACTTACAAAGCCTGATAAGGGCTCTGGAGAGTCCAGCCCATCTTTGTGTTGATGGTGAGTAAGGCAGGATTTTCTTCGTCCCACTTCACTCGTGCTAAACATAAACTTCCAAAGCTGGTCTGATCCAAGGAGTACACTCACACCTGGCTCACACTCTACGCGTGGGTAAACGACTGTGTCCGCCAGATGTTTCCCTTCTTCTGCGATGATTGAATAAGACGATTCTAACTTGAGGCTTCAATCATTTCCTCACAAATAAAGGGCCGCTATGGCTTCAATGTCGAGGGTCAGGTTGTTGTGCTGACTGCGTAGCGTGACCTTGATCATTTTGAATCATCGTGTTGCGTCGCTGGCTCTACCAAAGGCACTGATGGCGAGTTCGGTGTCAGCAACAGCAGGTACACTTAGCTTGGAAGCGACGCTCTCAGTGACGAACGTTCGCTGGCTTCCATTGTCGAGAAGGAAGGAAGGAAGGAAGGAAGGAAGGAAAAAAACTTTATTCGCAAGGGTTCAAGACAAGGGTCATGAGCTTGATGGGTGGGGCCCCAAGTCCAGGGCTCCACTGGCAGCTGCCGCCTGCCTGACGTGACGCAGAAGTGCAAGCTGCACCTCTGGGTCAGAGCTGGTGAGCTGTGCCTTCCATTGCTCAAAAGTATTAGAAAGAACACCGTGCATACAGCAACAATGGAATGAAGTCGTTATCCAAGCTCAAAACATCTGGAGAAGAACATCATTTTTGAGGCGGGGAACTGAAGCTTTCTGAGTGGAAACTTGCACCGAAGCATTCGGTTTCTTCTGAGCATTAGTAAGTGATGGTGTTTCAGAACTACTATAATTTCACATTGAGGAGGCGTGTCTGGGCTTGCATGCTTGGAAGTGCACTCTCCACCAGCAATTATGGACCAGACGTCCTTTTGACGTGCACTGGAAGCATCAACCATCTGTCACAAGTTTGTTGCGCTTCTCTGTAAAAGTACTATCCCTCGTGCAGTCTTCCGTCGTGTCATTGGTAGCAGCGGAGAAAAAAACAGGACGACGTGGAAGGTAGTGTCTTGTTTTGAAGAACGGATGGTGTAGGAGTCGCAGACTGCTTCTCGAATGATCTATTTAATACAGGTACGCTGTTTGATGTCTTTGGCAGTGATTCCATTCCTGCGCCAAATGCGCCAAGCTGATACAAACGAGAATGCCTGCGCAATTCTGATAAAAATCTCGAAAATCGCGCCAAAATGCGTCGAATGGCTCTCGTGGGCCTTGGTGGTGTCAGCCAGCGCCACCACCACAACCTACAACGGGGTCTGAGGGCACCCATTCCTCCATGGCAACGATAAAACTATGAGAAGTGCAGCGGAGGACATCTAGCGGCAACATGCGCAGTACGGATTGAGTGATAGCGGAGATAGTGCTGCTGTAACTCCGGAAGTGAAGCGGGCAGTGCGCTGGTGAATCGATTGCTGGTGTCTCGGCTCGCCAGCACCAACGACTGTTGGACGACTCTTCATTACTACTACGCGCGTGTGCCGTCAGCGGTGGGATATGATGCGATGAAAAAAGGTAAGTTTCTGTTATCGACAATTTCTCTTAAGTGTGGCGTGTGAGCGTGGCGAAGTTGGTACTGCTTGGACCGCAGCGCGCAAAAAGCACCGTCTATTTGCGCGCTAAAACGGTAAAGCCTTTTTCACTTTCAGATTTTCATCCGGATCTTATCTGTGAAAAGATTCAATTGTATGGCGCAGATATTCCTAAATGAATGCTCTAGCGACTGCCGCTCATATTTTTGCGGCCGTCGTTAACCCTAAAAGGCCGGTTTCGTGGGAAAAGGCTGCTTTCGTGGGAATGACTTTTATGTTCTAATTGTATTCAGAAGCACTGAGCGGCAATGCGATATGCCCGATGACACGCGTAGTTGCATTCTAGGCTTGCACGACCGACCTTGAGCAGGCAGCTTCACGTAAAGAAAAACATTTTGTAGCAAGTCTATCTATAGAGTTGCGTGTCATTGTTGCGCAGAGCAGACATAGCGCGCGCTCACGCTGTGCTCGTGGTGACGGCAACTTCGCCCGCATGTGGCAATTGTCGCTATAGTTTCGCCTTCTCCCCGCCGTGATTGAGAAATGCTGATAAATGCTGTTAGATGTTGGCTGGCTGACACGTAGGGCGCCTGTACTGTTGTTGCACGATCGGCTCGTGCCGGACCTAGATTTGTGCATGGTGCGAATGACAGGGCCTTAATTTTTAAGTGAGCATTTCTTGTTTCGCCGTCGGATTTGTGTTTTAATCTTCCACATGTTCTCTCTTTTCCACAGCTCGGACTATCAGCTTTAATGCATCGGTGCTGGAAGATGTTGACAGCAATGGGGACAGCATAAAGACATGGTGCCGAGGTGGTCCACAAAGTTGGGAAGCAAGATGTGTCATTTGCGACGTAGTAATTTCGTGCGCACAGCATGGCACATCAGCTGTCAGGAGACATGCTTCTTCGAAAATGCACCTGAAGTCAAGGATGAAGTTCTGTGATGCAGAAGGAAAGTTTGTGAAGTCAAAATTGGCCCAACCAACTTTGACTTTCTCTGGAGGAGCAGCAACCCCTACCCTAGGTGACAGTGTGACCCAGGCGGAGGCTTTGTTCGCTATGTCCTTCACTGTGAAAGGAGTGCCATTTTCATTTGCATATACTACATCCAGGATGTTCCCTGTAATGTTTTCAGATTCCGAAATCGCTGAAAAGTTCTCTTGCGGCAAGAACTAAAGCGTCCTACATCATCTCTGATGGACTGGGTCCGCTGTTCAGAAAAAAGTGATAGAGGAGCTTTGCTGGCCAGATGTGTACTACTCGATTGAAGTTGATGAAACGCCCAAAGCAGACCAACATGTTAAACAACTGGACATTCTTGTGCGATATTTCTCTTAAACACAACAAAAAGTTGTTCAACATCTAGAGCCATTTAACCTTGGCTATGCATTCCTCGCCATATTGGACAACCTTGACAACTGATACCGGTTGCTCCAAACTGCACCAAAATTGACTTTTTGGTGCTCCAAAATGCTCCAAATTATAATTTTTGTGCTCCGAAAATTGCTCCAAATTGTGGTTCCTAAGTGGCATCACTGCTTTGGCAATTTGTTCACTAAAGAACTTTTTTCTCGGCATTCCACTTCGATGCAAAGAAACTTCATCAGTTGCTCAAGTTCGTGATCAGATGAAGCCTGGCTCGTTTCCGTCGCATTCTCCATACTGTCTTTTTTAAAGTATTCTACAACAATGTCAGCTGGTATGACTTTGAGCAGAACTTCATTCAGAATAGCCGCGTAGGATGACTCCGTGATTCCAAGACTATGCAGTCCCCTCCTGTTCAGTTGCACTGTGTCAAAAAGCTTGCGCAGAGCAGTGATATCGCTTGCTAATTGCACTGGTTTGAGCGTGCGCAAATTTTCTAGGTACTTCTGCTTAATGATTTTCTGGTTTCCAAACCGACGTTTCAAAACTTACGGGGCGTCATCATAACAACAATCCGTCACCTGAATATCTACGACGGCTTGAGCTGCAGGTCCATCCAGTAAGGAGATCAAGTAGTGAAACCGGTCTGTGTTGGAAAGCCTCAGGTTCTCATGTACGGTGTGCAAGAACATATCTCAGAAGGGTTTCCACTTAATGACAGTCCCATCAAAACGAAGAAGCTCGAACTTGGGAAGTCGTGCGCCGAACTCACGTGGAAGTCGTTCGTGTCCGCTCGGTGCACCCTCACAAGACCTTGCGCCCACGGCTGAAGTTGTAGATGACGCCGGTGTAGCAGAAATCTTCAGAACATCAGTGTGGTGCTCGAGTAACGCCAGAGTACTGTTCGTGGCGTCATCATATTGCATGACAACCTCATAGTCGTCTGCCGCCAAATTGTCAGTCATCAGGGCTTCAACCTCGCTGTTCAAGGCTTTGAGTTTGACGTTGCTGGCGTGTAGGCGGCCGTGCAGAATTCGAAGTCCAGAAAGCTCGAACTGATTGGACTGAAGCAGCTGGTTGATCTCGTTGATGATTCTCGCGTTCATCGATCGCTGCGAGGCCCGCTTGTTCTTCGCACGCTCCATGTCGGTCTAGCTCGAAGCGCAGCTCACCCCCACCAGGAATGAAATGCTTGGGTCATCGGCACCAAAATCGATGTAAGAAAATCACGCTTCGATGTTTAAAAGTGCCAAGTGAAAGAGACGCAAGTCTGAGCATCCATGGTAAAAAAGCGTGTTCTATTTATTCTTCGTTTTCTTCTTCCTTTTTGTTCTCAGTCCTCCCATGCACGCTCCAGTCACGCGGGAGGTTTAAACAATATACAAGTCTCGCCATCAAGATCTGCAGATGGCTTCTTGGATTTCTTTTGTTTTGTTTATTTACAACTATTGTTTTCGTCGGATTCTTTCGCGCTTGCTTGTACTCGGCCCTGATAGCGGCGGCAAAGTCTCGTCTTCCTTGTTGCTTTCATCAGGGGCAAGCACAAACTCTTCGTCTTGTGAACGTTCGCAGTACTTATCTGTACTGTCATTGAAACTGTCCGGTAAACTGAAAAACAGTTCTAAAGTTTTCTCTGGGCTCACGCGTTTTTGTTTTCCTGCATGGGAGAAGTAAATCACCCAATTAGGCACTGGTATCACGCCAGTGCACGCATGCGACTCAGTAAGCCTAACCCTGCGGGTGCGAAAACACAGGTGTTACACGAGATTCATACATGCAATGTTTTTTTTCCTATCGTAGGGTAACTTTTGTAGGCAATTCCATTTCTCAAAGGAATACTGTAATACCAGAAGAAATATTTCCCTTAGCAGTCGTTGAATATATATGTCCCTTCCAAAACAGATGACTCTGACGAGACAGGAACACAAAAACATAAAATGTAACGGGAGCGCCTCCAGCTTCACCTTAGGGCAAGGACAAAAAACTGCGTAGAGCGTTTTGCATAAATCTCCATAGATGCCGCCAAATGAAAATTTTGAATAATAATTCATGTGTAAGCATTTTAGAGCAAAAGAAGACTCCTCGAAAAGTGAGACCTATACTCTGTTTCAGAAGTTCCCTTCAGCACTGTGGAGGCCACATGGCCCCTCAATCAATAAGAAGGGTGATTAGCCCCTCGACATGTATTCATCCGCGCCATGTCGCCTGCTCACCGTCTTCACGGTGTCTGCTCGCCGAAATTTTCATACACACTCATTCCAGATAAGGCTGGTTTATTAACTTGAATATACAGTGAAACTGCGAAACAAGCAGTCACACCAGGCACTTAAAGCGTGGATTTGTTGTTCTGCTGAAGATTGGTAGACGCTCATGCTGGCAATCCGTCGCTTCTCCTGGCTCTCGTATAAATGCTTCTCCGCCGGTGCGTTCCTTCCCGTCTCTTGCTGCAATGCTTCTTCTCTCTCTCCCTTTTCTTTGTCCCCATCGGAGAAGGACCCGACGCTCACAAAACGCAGTACCATGTTGCATGTCCGTTGGAGATGCAGCCGTTCTCGGTCTGGCGACGTAGCCCAAGCACTGCCTCGGTGCGTTAGTCTTAGCAGGTGTGGCTAAGCAGGCAGCATATTTTGGTAATAACGACAAAACGTACCTGATGTTTTATCATCAGAGTAAGGTGAAACAAATTGATGGCGGATTTCACGATTCATTTGTGGCTGTCAGCGCAATGGGCGTGTAGCAAGTTCGAATCAAGGCGGCCGGTCACTTCTGCATGGGCGCTGCCAGGTTCATTTGTAAACACAGTTACTGGCAGTAAGTGACAAAAATAATTTCGTGCGTACGAACTAAATGCGAAGAATAAACGTATCACATATCAATGTGACGGAACAAACACCAAAGAAACGGCAATTTGAGTCAACCAGGTCAATTTTAAGGAACTTGTTATATGTCGGACTATGTTTTGCTGCGCAAGTGTGTAGCTTTGCTTACACCTCGTAGCTGTGGTAGTGCTGAAACAAAGTGGTGAAAAAAAAAGTATAGGTTCACATCGTCTATCAAAGGGTAATTGTATCTGTTCATATTATTTTGGTGTAATAGCCAGTGCTGTTAACGATCGAAACAATTAATCAAGCCGTTATATCACAAAATAACGTTCCAATAAAAGTCGAAACATAGTTAGACAACTATGCTAAACAGGTGCGAGTGCAGACGTCAATCAAAATGTCATGCCTTTTACAGTAGAGTGCCATCTGGTTAATGCAGGAGAAAATTTTTTGTTTATAGCGCCACGTAAGCACAGTGGCACAAAAACAAAGCAAGAAGCAAAGCGCATGGCCTCCTATATAACGGTCATGCGGCCTCTTTTTACGCCACGTGCTCTCCATCTCGGAGTTCATCCAAAGCACAACCGCGCCCACGCTGACGGCAACTTGTGCACCCGCAAAGTTTGTGCACCGCCACTTGACGCTGTGTTTTTGTTGTCGGGTTCGTCGTAGTGAATTTAGTTCAACACCTGCTGTGCAGAGCGCGTTCGGCCGTTACGCTAGCTAAACGGCTGCATGCGCTGGAGCATAAGAACCGAGCGGCTGGAAGACAGGCCTCAATTCGTGCGCATTTGTTACTGGAGAAAACAGGAAGAAGTTTGGGCTGCAAAAAGGATTCTTGGCCCATTTTGTGGGCCGATACAATCACGCGAAATTTTTGATGTAATAACTCCCGTAACTACTTTTTCCCGTGTAATGAACCCTCCTTCCAAATTTGCGTCAACTTTTCTGAAAAAAAGGCCGGTTCATTATGTGAGTAGGTACGGTACATCTCCTAGAGTCATGCTAACTTTTTGATCCACACCAGTGTGGCTTTCAAGAGGGTCGATCCACCACTGGTCAACTTGTACGCATTGAGGGGCAGATCCGTGTGGCCTTCGTACACAAACTATTCTTTTCTCTTTGTTCCTCGACATGGAAAAAGCATATGACACAATTTGGCGGTTAAGAATACTGGGATCTGTCCCATTTAGATGTACGAGGTAGAATGTTGGATTTAATAGAGAGTTACCTGTCTAATCGCACTTTCCGTGTCCGTGTGGAAAATGTGCTATCACAAACAATTCTTCAGGCGACAAGAGTACCACAAGGCGGTGTGTTCAGCTGCACATTATTTATTGTTAAAATGAATTTGCTGCGGCTGCGCATCCTAAAGAATGTGTTTTATTGCAGGTATGTGGATGATGTGCAGCTAAGATTGAGATCGTGCAACTTGGTGATGTGTGAGTGACGTTCAGCTTGGTTTGCAAGGTGGCAAAATGGGCGGATAAAAATAGTTTCTGCCTTAACCCTCAAAAAAAAGCACATGTGTCCTTTTCTTTTTCTTGAGAACCAGAGGCTTGCATCCTGATCCTGGCATAGACCTACAGGGTCGCCGTTTATCCGCGAGAACGGAGCATAAATTTTTAGGCTTAATCTTAGACACCTAGCTAACGATTGTGTCACACATCAAATATCTGGGAAATAAGTGTATGAGAGGGGTGAATGTCTTAAAGGTCCTTTCACGTACATCTTGGGGCAGTGACAGAAAATGTCTCTTAAACTTCTACAAGTCTCGTACGTACACGCTTAGACTATGAAGTCGTAGACTGCCAGTCTGCAACACCGAGCTCATTGGAAGATTCTGGATCCTGTCGATCATCTGGGCATTCGTCTCTCTACAGATGCATTTCGCACAAGCCCCGTAGAAAGCCTATAGACCCTTTCACTGTTTACAGAGCCCCTTGATGACATCCGGTTTCTTCCACCAATGTGCCAAAATAGCATCGCTGGGCAAGAAAAGCTTTAGAATATAGCCCGCTGATTTTCTACACTTTCTTTCCCACATTTGGCAAAATATATCCAAACAAATGTTCTTTTGAGCTAGATAAAAACTATAGGAGATTCCCTTGAACTTTACGCACATTTCTTTATTCTGAAAAAAACTAAAGAAAGACATTTCTTATAATTAAAAGGAGCTTGAGAACGTGCTTTTCGTTTCGACGTTAAGAGCTGGTAGATGAGGTGACCGGAAGTTTTCTGGGCTACAATGCTTGTGATTTTGAAACAGTCTATATGTAGAGTCAAACGAGTTGTCGCTCCACCTTCAGAGATCTTATATGTCTTTATTGTATTATTTCATAGTAAATGCAGATAAGAAACACGCCACACACTTCACAATTATTAATTTGTTCAGTTGTATTTTCTTTCGACAACTGCTCCTCGGAGAAACGACCTTTCGCACTTCACGTGAGGGGTCCAACTGAAGAAACCAGAGTCTTACTTCTTGAAAGCTATCTAATGACTCTCGCTTCACATCTACCATCGTGGCCGTGGGAGCTTATAGGTTGCGACGTATCTTTTATAGAAGTTACTAAGCACGCACCAAATGCTCATATCCATACTCACTTTCTCAAACTTTAACACAAGTACACCTGCCCAGAATTCTTTACAGATGCTTCAAAGTCTGACACTGGTGTGTCCTACGCAGCTGTTGTCCCATGCTTTTGTGATTTCGGCATTATTCATTCCGAAACAAGCATATTTACAGCAGAATCTTATGCAAAATATGTGGCTGTCAAGCATAAGTAATTACAACTACAATTAGCGGTTATATACACAGATTCACTGAGTGTCATAAAAGCTTTGTAAACATCGTGAGTCGATCCCAACATTGTTTTCTCCTGCTGCTAGACCCGTGACTCTGTCATAATGGCTTGCTCAACCAATTAATAATGATACCATACCTGGCATCGAGAAAAAAGACTATTTGTCGTCACCGGCTCTTAAGCAGCTCACACTACTTCTCTTGTATGAAAAATACCCAGACGTCATACATATATACACTTATGGATCGGTTTGGCCGAACAGCTCAACAGGAGCAGTCGTGATACCAAGGTTGGTCACGGCGAATAAATTCAAGACATTCCACGCAACAACATCAACGGCAGCAGAATTGGCAGCCGCTCGTACCGGGTTACAATTTGCATTGATCAACCTACACGCAAGCGAACTATTTTCTGCGACTCGAAGGCAGCACTGCAGTCTCTACTATCAGCCTTACGCCATGGGTGCACGAGCAGCTGGTAGTAGAGATAGCAGAAGTTATACACCACCTGACTGAGAAAGGGCACCAAATTACATTTCAGTGGTTACCCAGTCACTGCGGAATCATCAGGAATGAAGGGACCGTTCAAGCTGCCCGCTCAGCCCACGCAGAAGACCATGAACTGCTACTACGACTTTCTAGGACAGATGCTGCACGAAAGCTCCGCTGGCTTGCTCGCCAGCAAACCACGTCACAATGAAATCAGTCGCACTTCAAGCATGCCCGACTGTACTCGCTTGACCCTACATTAAGTCTTCAAGTCCCGTCGAGGCTTTGCCGAGAAGACCAGACCCTTTTATGTAGGCTATGGTTGGGCGTTGCGTTTACAAACGCCTACGCTTTTCGTATTGGGATGGCCGACACCGCAGCCTGTGGCCACTGGGGCAAAGAAGAAACCATCCGGCATATCTTTTGTGGCTGCCTAGAGTATAGTAGACAACTAACTATGATGCCTTCGTAAGGAACTTAGCAAATTAGATAATCAATATCTGTCCGAGAAAATAATTTCACAATATCGACAAAATGCAACTTCACAGAAATAGGCCCTGAAAGCGCTACAGCACTTTTTGAGATCGACCGGCCTTTCTGAACGGTTGTAGCCAGAACGCCGTTCGAGTGTGTGTTTTCGTTTTCTCATAAGTGCACGTGCATTTTTTTCCTCTCTATCTACACCCTTTTTCTTGCCACTATTTCCCCACCCCAGTGCTGGTTAGTGAACCGGATGCCAATATCTGGTTAACCTCCCGGCCTTCCTTCATCTCTCTGTCTGAAAAAAACATAAAACTCCTGTCCTTGCCTCGCTTTACTCTATTTTATGCAGGATATACACTCCTTAAGGACATGTAATACCGTGCTGGGTGCCAGGGCACCACGAGATTATTGGAAACATGTTGGCAGACCAGCCAGCTGCTTCCCCCCAAGACAAGGCTGCCACCAATACGTACCTGTGTGTCCCTGCACTTGACATGAAGCCCTTCCTTATACGAGAGCTCAGGACGTGTTGGCAGTGCCTACAGGACAAGCAAACACAAAACAAATTACATGTTGTTAAACCAAAATATGAAAATTGGCCAACAGTATCCAGATTACGTTACACTCAAGTAATACTTGCAAAGCTACAAATAGGACATACACACTCTACACATTTATACTTTTTATCTGGTGGGGATCCAACATTGTGTGAGAGATGTGGAGACCCACTGACAGTTCTCCGCATCCTCCTGCAGTGCAATGGGTTAGATGCTATCAGAAAGAAACACTTTTTATCACCATATCGACAACAGTTCGCTCTACATCTTTCCATGTTCATTGGTAAAGACATGCTTTTTACACATAAATTATTGTTTGCATTTTTAAGAGATGCACATTATTTTCACACCATATTCCGAGTTAATCCGTAGCACGGCCTCCAAACGGAGGTCGTGGCTGCGGTGGCTACATTGAACAAAGCACCTGCTTGCAGCCCTTGGGCCCAAGGGAGTTGAGGAGGCATTCGTGCTGTCGCCATACATCCCCAGTTTGTTACAATGAGCACCACCATTCATTCCCGCTACACGCATTTCACGTCACTGTTATGATTTTAGTACTTATATGTTTTAAAGAGGTCCTGCAACACTTTTTGAGCATGGTCAGAAAACGTTGCCGATCGGTAGTAGAGGCTTTTGACAATACACGAGCGAAATATTATAGTGCAGCGCGCAGCCCGGAATGCACAATAAATTGTCAAAGTCCGCAAAAAATTGCTTTCTCTTCTCTCGATAAACCACGGAAGATGCTCAAAAATCACTCGTGCAACGCCCATATATCAGCTATGTTCTGATTTGAACATGGCACGTTCGGTCGTTACAGAGACCACCGCAAGAGGCGGTGGTCTCTGTAATTTTATATATATTTATTTTATTAATATTATTTATTTTTATAACTTAATGTTATATATTATTTATATAATATATATATATATATATATATATATATATATATATATATATATATATATATATATATATATATATATATATATATATATATATATATATATATATATATATTTAATAATATATATTTATTCTAATAATTAATATATATATATATTATTTTATATATATTTATTTTATATATATTTATATATTTATTATATATATATATATATATATATATTTTATACACATTTCTTTATTATATATATATTTTATTTCCCCTGCCATCTCTCCCTGCTAATCTTTCATCGGGAAGAGAGGGGAGAGAATGCAATTGCAGCATGTGACAAATCTTTGTAACTCCACTTGCACTGGACGAATTCATAAAACTTTTGCGGCGTTGAATTCGTGAGGCAATAAGCTTTTCCAGTGAATTTTTACATGGTTACTTGAATAAGTGTTTCAGGGCCACTTTAACCCGCCTCTGGGCACAGAATTTGAGGACCCTTTACAGCCACGTAACATTATCATAGTTCATATGTGACATACTTTACATACCACCGTTAAGTCACAGATCATAGCCACTCTTTCATCCCCTTTTCACGGTGCTCTTTGAGAAAGCATCACACTTGCAGCATTAAAACCTACCCTGCTGTTATTTTCCCTCTATTTTCCTTCCTTCCTACCTACCTATCATCATCGTCGTCGTCGTCCAAGATGCAAGACTTGCGAATACCTTCGAAATGACAAGGTACTTAAAAGTACAAGTGATTACATCCAGCATATAAAATCTAATTTTACCTGCACTAGTTTGAACATTATCTACATAATTGAATGTTCATATCGTTATTAACAGTACATTGGCAAAACTTTACAGCCTGTTTGTGTTAGATTAAACGATCATTGCATGGACACAGCAAAAAAATTGCCGAAAGCTATAGCACAGCATTTGAATGTAGCGAGACACAACTTCGACGATGTCATACTTTACATGCTTCAGCCAATCTTCCACTCCGCAAGAGACAGAAAATATAGTCATATCTGATACGCAAGTTCAATGCACTCCAGCCAGCAGGCATAAACATTTCTTAGGGGGCTCTTGAATCCACTTGAAAGTACGTAAACAACGAAAACCAATGAGAGTTGAGCTCTCTTTCTGGGAATTTCAAACCTGCCAATATTCAGTGGTTCTTTTTCTGACAACCGTAATTCAGCGCATCGTCTTAACTCCTCCCCACTTCCTGCACCAAAGCATCCACAGTAGCCCTCTCTTTCTCCTTCGTTCAAATAGCCTTGAGGTAGGCAAATTCACTTGTTAAAACATCGGCTTGAGCGAACAACATCTGTTTATAGATTTTTTCATCACAAGCTTCTATCTTTCCCTTCCTGACATTTTGAGTACAACAATGTTTTGAACACTGTATCATAATCGATCTTTCTCAAATATTTTTGAAAGTTACCATTTTAAGCAGAGCTGGCGATAACGTAGTAACGAAAACATTACTGACTTTTAATGAAAAGTAACATTTCACCAGTAACGACATTACTTGTAGTGTGTTACCGGCAACACTGACATTCACAAATAACAATTAGAGGGGTTTCTTCTAGCTTTGTATATATTTGTACATACACTCATACTGGCAATAGTTATAAATGTTTAGGTAGTATTGTGTTCTGTTTTCAGGGCAATGATGCACACAACCTTCTTCGACCGAAGACATTGGAAAGCCTCTGGTACATGTACTATTTCACACGCAACGAGACTTATCGGGATTTGGCTTGGCGTATCTTCCAAGGGTTCGAGAAGTACTGCAAGGTTAGTAAGCATTTAATGGGAGCCCCTTTCTATCTGAACATAAGGTGGGCATTTGATATATGGATCTTGGGAAAACGCATGCAGAACAGCAGTGGAATCAGAACTGGGCCATTAAAAGACTTTTTCTATGGTAGTTCTCAAAACATCCTGCTCTGGTGACAAAAGTGAACTGCAGCATGATGGTTGCCGGTGTCCGACTTTGCAGTGAGCAGTCATTGATAAGACTATTCTAGAAGGCATTTAATACTGAAAGCAATCAGTGATAAGAATATGCTAGTAGATATTTAATTGGTACATCTGGCTGTTCGGTGTAGTAGTTGGCATTGAGGTAAATTGTCCTGCAAATGTGGGAAGTGTGCGAGCTGATGCTGAGTGCTTCCGCACCCTCACAGGGCCCGAGTAGCCCACCAGAGCATAAATGTCTGATGAGTACAATAGATTGCACGACTTTAGCTGCTGCCAGTTTAAATGAGCTCAAACAGTAGCTCTAGATTGTACCTATATGACTTGTTCTCCCTGGCCTAAACGAAAGTGTGGCTAACTTTAATGTACATTTGTTGGAGTTTATGCAATATGTAATGCCTTTGGAACCTAAAGGACTTTTAATAAATAAATAAATACATCTGTCTTCATGTGCTGCAAACTGCACCGAAGATCCTACACAGTGTCATCTCCAGATTCACAATGTGAGATGTTTATCATTGGTGGAAGAACTTGCATGGATATTTGTAAAACGGTTTTCTTTAATAACAAATGTATTCCACACATTTCTAAAGAAGTGCTGCATTGCAACCTTGAAGAAATTTTTTGGCACATGCTATCAAGTGATGTTCATATTCCTTGGACAGCTACTGCCAAAGATGCAATATGTTGCTGTAGTGTTGTATAAATGGTTATAAGGATTGTCTGCTGGCAAAACAAGCTTGCCTGCCCTTTTGAGCTGTCTCACTTTGGTTGTGCAGGTGCCCGGTGGTGGGTACGCAACAATCGGGAGTCTGCTGAACACGAAGCAAACTGGTCCACGTGATATGATGGGGAGCTTCTTTCTGGCTGAAACACAAAAATATCTTTACCTGCTCTTAATGAGGAGGATGTACTGAAGCGGTATTCTCGGAACAGATACCTATTTAATACCGAAGCCCATCTGCTCCTTTTGTACACATCCTGACACGTCACTTCAACTATAATTAGCATTTCCCATCTTGGCGATAGTTAATTTGAAGGAGTACTCCATCATTCGTGTTATCGTAGGCGCCACCGCTGCATAGATTGGTAGCCTTTGACTCACAACTTGCAGTGCAGATCTGAGCTTGTACTGGCCATGTCAATCCATGGGCAGCTTCAGTGGCAACATTGTATTTATGTAAAAGTGACATGACCTTTCGTTCTTATGGTCGTGAACATGCACCTTCTAGAGTGGTTCATTAGGTCCGCCTTGAATCTCCTACAGTAGTAGTTGCTATTTATGCATATGCTCAGCTTTAGGCCAGGCTTTGGGTTCAGCTGTACTACGGGTTGCCTTTGTCTTGCTTGCAAAGTTACCCAAAATACAGCTTTACCAAGGTAGTTATGCACAAGTGCTGTAAGTGAAGGGCTAGCATTAACCTTGAGCTCAGACATGTGTTAGCAGAACTTCCTGAAGCCTACCCGTCAAGATATCTGCAGAAAGTGAATAAGTGCAGTCATATTGATCTATTTTCGAGCAGGAATTACCTGCTCTCATGGGTGTTTGGGAATAAAAAAAAATGTTTTTGGAAACTGCGACTCAGTACAATATTTTAGGAATTTATTCAGACTGTCAGGATCGAACTCTTTATATATATATATATATATATATATATATATATATATATATATATATATATATATATATATATATATATATATATATATATATATATATATATATATATATATATATATATATATATATATATATATATATATATATATATATATATATTGTGGGCATTCGTTATGCGCTTCTTCTTGCTCTTGGTTTCAGTGCGCTTCGCCGGTGGTGGCGAGTCGTACGACGTGGACGATTCGCTGTCGCAGTCATTCTTTTCCTCCGAAGGTAACCAGCAGTGACGACTCGCTGCGAATTTCGCCTTCCGAAAGCTCACTCGCACAGTCGTCCTTATCGCTGGGGGACCTCAACGGACACTGCGAGTCTGTCCCCACGTTCTCGTTCTGAGCTTCGTTCTGATATGGTCGCGGTTTGTCTGTCAGTTTTTTAAGAGCTTCAATCTGATCCTTCCTCAATGCGGAATTAACGTCAGCTGGCAGGCCAATGTCCATTTTTTTCGTGTGTGCCTGCCCCGCAGTTACTTCGTCCTTGATCTGTTGCTTCTGCGTGTTTTTCTTGTTTCCTGGAACCAATTTAAAATTCTGATTGTTCGCAATGTTAATCATTGGTTTCTTTATGGTATTCTAGTGTTTGACAGCAGTAACAACCTTTGCCTTCTCTTGTGTTTTTTTTTCAGATCACACTTTGGTTTGCGTTCTGTGGTCTGCGTCTTCTGTGGCGGGCGCAGCTTTTTCTTCGGATGAAGCTGATGTCTTAATTTTTTTGGTCTGATATCTTCTTCGCGGGTGTATTTGGACTTTGCTATCCTTCATTTCAGCTTGTTAAATACAGTATCTGAGACAGGGTTTTTTGCTTTATCGGCAACATCGCAGTTGGAATCTTTCGGACATGGGCCTCCTCCTGTGGCGGTGGAAGCACGGTCACCTAAAGTTGACGAGGGATCACCTTTGGGAAAATCTTTTGAAGGGAGTGGTCCCTAAGTTTCCGTCCTGTTGGTAATGTTTGTCGTCATAGCATGCTTTTTAGACTCTATTTTTTTCGTCTCAAGGTGTAAGGGACGATTCTTCTGGGTCGGCCTTTCCGGCGATTTAGTTTCTTCCACGCGAGACCACTTGGAATAGTCCTTCGTGGTACATTTTTTTGTCTTCTTCTCAGGAGACGAAAGAATATTTATAAATAAATATGTATACTCACAAGTACCCGACCGTTTATGTGGAGGCCGAAAATTCGGACATGTCCGTTTATTCGGACATCTTCGTGGCACCGCCACTCGCTCCATTGATCCTGATAAAAACTCACGACCGAAAATTCGGACGCTCCGCTGTGCGCCATTCGATTATTCGGACTCCGATTGACTGACCGGATGCATCGCCACACGTCATTACACCACAGAACACCTATTACCACAGAACACCTCCTATTACACGCTGACAGTGACGTAACCACCTTCGTGGACGTTACTATGGTGCACGACCTCCTGCACGTTCACTCTGTGGATTATAAATCCACTTTCGTGTCGCAGTTGCCAGCGTGCCCAAAACTGCATGAAAGATTCGTGACGCTGCTGTCTCATGAATGCCAAAAAGCACTGCGATGACACTGAAAGGCAGTCTATGTTTCAAATTGAATAGAAATATTAAAAGTTTGTTAGGAAGGCTGACATCAGTTGTCTTATCCCTCACTTCAGACAGGAGACCTGATAGCAGTGCGAAAACAATTGTCACAAACACCGCAAAGGTCCTTCATTGCCCCAGGTGTCAAGGACACTGCGTCGAACCCCCCCCCCCCCCCCGAAAACACAATCTAGCACTTGGCCCCACAGCATGGTGTAGCAGAAATGGAAAATTCTCCGCGGATATGGTAGAACATGATGTGGCGATGTGGCTGCATCTTTGTGCTGGCACTTTTCTTTCTCAGTAGCACGCAACAATTCACCTTGCTGATCATCAGTGGACTCATCCTGAAAGTCACAAGTTAAAAATGAGGACCAAATATGAAGAAACCTCCACGAAAAAAGTGAACATACCAGCTCCAAGCTAATACTCTCATCCGTCAGGTCATGACATAGTTGCAGCTGATGAGAGCCTCCAGCTGAACTAGGGGTGTCCTTGACCTGTATATAATGGGGTAATGCTGTACCGTAGAATCTCTGAACTACAACAACCATAACTACCAACTTGCCTTTCCTTCTGAGGGCGACTTTGTTTGGTCCCGTGGTCTCTTTTGCCATCTGGTAGGGGAAAACATTGAAATTACACAGCATTTAACCGTATTGCAAGTGTGACTAGAGTGCTGAAACCAATGAACTATGAAATGCATTTTCCTAAAGCCAAAGCACAGAGAAACGAAAAAGAGGTAAGTGAAAGGGGCACGGGAAGAAGCAGCAGTGGTGTTTTGAGAGCTTGACACGTATACAGTAGGCAATGTTTAAAGGAAACATCTCGTCAGAATTCAAAACCTCATATCAGCTGTTCTTTAGATATAAAACTGGAAAATACAATCCGTCATTTATTTACCACATCATTATCTGTCATACGGTACACACATTTCCCGTGAGAGACTTATGCCGACTTGAATTCGAATGACGCGTTCTCCTAAAACATTGTGCACAATTTCTAGCGCAACAGCTTTTGAATTCAATGCTGACCTAGGGATTTATTCAGGCAGCGATTTTGCTCGCGGCAAGAGCGAGGCCCCGCTTATGATAGGGCAATACCAGAGGGCCGTGAAGGATGCTTGATGACTGTATAAAATCGGTAGTTCGTCAACGCCCGTTAACCGGATAAATAAACGCGCCCAGAGCAAATTTCCATCCGCCTCACGAGTGACGGAGAGGACTCCGCGCGGCGCAATATCTCTATGTAATATCACTACATTTGAGCACAAACCTCAACGACGACACGAAATTAAAAAAAAAAACACCGCTGAAAACGCTCTGTCGGGGCCGAAGGGTCGCAAGGAACCGTGCGGCGGTATGCTGACGGGAAAATAGTCAGCACGTATGCAGGGTGGTGCATGATATTGCTCCTTGCATTCCCTGAGAAGTGCCGGCTGCAAATTCTGGTGTTTGAATTTGGTTGCCAAGACTCTCCGTCAGGCCTGTCGAATGAATAAAGCGCGAATGTTGAAGCCTCCCCATCCCTTTTTTTTGCCAAACCTTAGAGTAAACAGCGCACTTACCCGGCGCGCCGAACAGCCTGTATCCAACGCTGCCGCCGCTCTAATTCGTACGGTCGTGAATCGAATGTATGAAAGGACACGCTGCTGTCAAAGCCTTCTTGGTTATGACATTTATAAACGCAGCAATATCGCCGGCTTCGAAGCTTCTTCTTCTTCGTTTTATCATCGCCTACTGCAGCGTGGTACACGGTAGCAGCCATTTGTGCTTGTTTGTACGCCCGGCAGCTTCTGAGAGTGTCCGGCAGGGCGGCGCACCCTGCCCGCGGAAAACTCCAGCCAACGCTTCCTCTAGACAATGCCTGGGGAATGGCTCGCGCTCCCAGCGGAGTTGGCCTGCCTTCAGTTTTGAGCAAGCGCCGCACGGTCATGCTCTCGACCGAGACTATTATCATGGCAGCGGACGGTACCAGCTAAGCGTTTTTCATCTACGGCCCATAGGGGCGCGTCAGTCGAGAGTTGTTCGAGACCTGCAACTGTGCATTACTGTTTCGGAGGCTATGCAAAGTGTTGCGTTGTTGCACCGTCCGCCACAGGTGATGCTAGCGACCGAAAACATTTTAAAATGAAAGAAAGAAAGAGTGTGGCAGTTGTTTTTCTGCTCATGCGACAGGCATCTTCGTAGAGGAGGCGTTACTCCAGCGCTCGTTCCCCATAGATTGGCGACCTGCTCATACCGGTTCTCTCTACGGCTGCGCTTCACTCCAACTTTGGAGGGTCACGTGTTTGTTTAGTTACAAAAGTGTCACGAGAGGCCGCCTCAACTTAACCCCATTGCCGCCGACGCGACAACTTGAAAAGTACGTAGCTCCATCGGAATGGTGCCCGCGTTTCGAGTGTTCCGCGGCAGGTATTTTTTTTCTTTTACCGTCAGAACGGTTTTTAATGTGCCGCGGCAGATATATTTTTCCTTCATTTAGTAACTTGCGTTATGATCTTGGAATTTTCTATTGAACTAGTGCGCAGAGACGAGGCCAAGAACGTGAAGTAGGCGCATTGACGGCATGCCTCGGCTCAGTGCAGTGGTCCCAACAATTACTCAACGCGGCTGCTGTGTGTGTGCTCTGTGAAAAAAACTTTCTGTGCCGCTGTGTGGTGAACATTCACCCGTCCTTCATCGCGACACCATCGTTAATAAAGTCGGCAATGTAATGAGAATGTCAATGGGAGCCTTGCCATGTGCGACTAGCGGTTTTCACAGGATGCCGCCGTTTAAATAACAAACATTGATGGCACTGGGTTCTTCAGACATGACATTTCAACGTCTTCATTGTCGAGGAGTCCGTCATTGTTCACTGAAGTAGAAACCTCTAAGGACTATTGTAGCTGTGCAATTTATTCCGCCCATCTGAACAAAGAGAAGTGCCGAAATTGCAATGCTCGAATTTTCGTTTCTCGTAGCACATTGAATCATCCGAGTCTCAGTTTCAGAGTTGGAAGCTTTTTAGCGCACGCATTACTACGAGATCACGAATTACGTGGAGTACGATTAGCTCCAGGCTTTTTATAAAGCAGCGTAAGCTTGGAACAATCATGACCATACTTAACACACCGTTTTTATGCATTACGTGGACCAAGTTGCTGAACTTACCATACATTTAGCCTGCTACAAGCAGCGGCACCTAATCATTTGTCCCATTGAAACCAGCACACTTATGTCACTTACAAAGGCAAAATTCAAATGCATTCTTTGTAACTGCAATTGACCCGAATCTTTCTGAAAATATATTTTGCTGCACTTCCCTTAGTAGAGCCTCTTAACTGCTGTGTCCCTGATTAACCCACTAATTAAATGCTTAAGCCCATTATTTCAGAAACTCGTCATTGTTATACTAAAGAAAATTCTCATGCATAAGAAACACACTTCATGAATTGTGAAATTGCAGTACATTTTATTTGTTTGCCAAGCTCAAACCTTGAGCACCTTTTGTGGCTGTGGCTTGGTGTGCAGCAACTTTCTTTTCGCATGAGTCTCGGTTACGTTGTTGGAAAAATTTGCCAGAGGGGGTCACAGAAACTTCAAGAGAATGAGCTTAACAAGTGCAGTTGTATGGGCTACACTGTCATTCAGTTCACATTTGAACAGGGGGTTTTAATGACAGATAGAAGCACGGCACACGTGAACTTCTGCAGTGGATGTGGTCGTTTGATCAGCAAAGGTGCCGCTCGTGAGGCAGCATATTTAAGCAGGCTGACGAAGCCAACAAATGCTATGCTCGGGTACGACATTCCACCCCTATCAATGCCTGCAATTATGGCAGTTGTCGCCGAGTGCGACTTCGGTGATTTAAGCTTCATGATTCAGTCTTCACACACTACGGTGTCTTGAACTGCTCGAACTAGAAACCCAGTGATCAAAGCAAGTGTGCAGGACCAGAGGCTTTGTTGTGGAGGATCTGGAAAAAATTTATGTAAAAATAAAATAACAGCACGTTCGCAACCGCACATTGGTGCAAAATTTTGAAGTAATCTGACATCGGTTAATGAAGGATCAGTTATTGCACACACGCCCTTATATAATTTTTAGTAACAGGTGCTTGCTGGTAATTGATATCTATCACTGTGGTGTCTCACTAGCACTGTCGTGTGCCACTAGCAAGCCATGAAAAGTGGACTTTAAGGCCACAAAAAATATTTTGGCACTACTATGGTAGCGATGATGTGTGCAGCTCAAAGTATTAAAAAATTTTTTACAATGCCTATATTTTAGTGGTCAGTAATGTGTATAATATTATAAGTAGCATACGTGGGTAGTGTTCCAGGAGCGTCATGTGCGGACGCAAGAACTTTTTGAAGTCAATATCGGAAGTGGCCTTTGTAAGAGCAAGAGGAGGCACTGTAGCCACGCTCAATTGTCCCACAACGCTCGCAACATTGCTGGATGGAGAGAAGTGAATGATTCCAGTGACAAGCACTTTCTGGAGCGCCGAGAGGGCAGCATATACATCAGTTTGATCATTTGAGCCATTAAGCTGTCTTATGGATGAGAACAGTGACTCAACATCATCACTTGAGTATCTTGCAGTGAGCACAAACTTAAAGCCTGTGCTGAGAAGGTGCCTGGTACAAAGGATTGTTGACATTGTTGTCACTCGCAACGCTTCATACGTCTCATTTGAAAGAAATTCCAACTTGTAGCTCGAGCTTTATTTCCATGATTCGAAGAAATTGCGGCATTCTTTCTCGAGCCAGACAAGTCTGAAAAATGATATAAAGTTTACAACACAATGAAAGAAAATTGTCCCTTTGAAATCATTTTCTTGGCTTTACTAAAGGTTTTTATGGTCTCTTATTACTTGTTTAATTACTACTCCTATGTTTTAACAGTGTAACTTATCCAACCGACATGGCAAGACAACAAATAAACTTAAGTGCATTGCTTTTACAAGCATTTTCTTAATTTTATTTCAGTGGTAAATAATAATTACTGCTACTCTAATATGCAGTATTCACCACTCATCGTCCTCGCCATAGAAAGGCATCCTCATGGCATCTCTGCTGGTCCAGTGCAACGTCGTGCTTTGGGTTTTATGCAACACAAACCACTTGTACACCATTTCCATGAATTCTACAGTTGGCAAACAGTCTTCAAAGCCATGAGTGCCTAAACGGTCTCCGTGCTGCTGGAGGAATCTCAAAACTGATGTCACCTAGAGGGGAACAGTGAAATAAAAAGGGTGTTACAGACTTTTGCTGAATGCAGTTTTAGAGTACATAACAAGTAGATGGTGTAAATGGTGTACAGACAGGCAAATATAACATTTCAGTTCAGTTCAGAAACATATAGGCACTGATCAGCTCTGTGATCAGTGCCATCAGTTTGACAGCAAGAGCGATTCAAGTGCACTTCTGCACAGGCACACTTTGGTACAAGTACACTGGCTGCATTGAACATTGCTTTACCTGCGGGGAAAATATGGGAACTGCTCTGCCAACACCCAGTTTTTGAAAATTGCGTGGCCAGAGGTGCTACTCTGTCAGGCACCACACCAGCTTGAAGGCACCTTGTTTTTCTTGCAGGTCATACAGGTTCCTGTCAGAGAACACCATATTAGTTAAATGAAACCCATTGGCAAGGCATTATGCTTACCTTAGGTAGTCTAGAAGGAGGAGAATGCCACTCTTCATGAAAATTTTCTTAACATCTAAAAATTGATTTCTGATGTTTTTGAGGATACGGCAGTAGTCAAATGAAATGCATAGGCTGCGGCTGGAATCAAGACAGTGCCTGGACAAGTTTTCAGATTATTATGGTTAACTGGAGATACACATTATCTTGAAGCCCAGCATAACATGCATGTCATGCGCTTCTTGACGCGCCAAGGTGCACTTACGTAATAACAGGTTTGATGCTGCCTCCAGACAACATTGCAAAAAACTTGTGGTTATCACAAACAAGTCGCGTCACTTTAAACCCGGCATCTTCTACACATTCCATAACCTTCAAGGCTAGCAGATGAAGCTGTTCACCATTCAAAGCTTTAGTAAAATAGTATCCCACAGGAAGCCTGTCGAAAAAACCACGGTCTTATAAGAAATACAGGCTTTCAGACTTTATCTGTTTAGTACGGTTCACATAGCTGTGTACATTCCTATAATGGGTAGACAAGCCTACAAAGATAAAGCACAGAAGATGTGTTGCAAGCTGGTTCTCTAGGCCATAGTCTTCTTCTGCACCCCCAAGGTTCACCAAACCATGAACAGTGTCAGAGTGCTTTTGATATGTCATTGCTGTTTTTATGAACATCTTGTCCTCGACAAGAGATCCGCAGCGTGCCTGAAAGAATGAGCAAAAACATGGCATGCTAGTTTGAGCAAAGCTCATGTTTTGCCTGTTCATTGTGAAGTTTAGCTTCAACATGAAGCCGCTTTTTGATGAAGGAGGACACCACTTGTCTTGTGCAAGCTCCAATATACCGCTTCAGTGTGTAACGGCTCGGCAGCACAAGTACCCCGCTCTCCCGAATCAAACGGTACCCAGATGGTGATTTGCCGTGCCAAAGCACACAGTTACTTATTGTTTCTTCATTCCAATGTTTCTTTTTAGCACTCAGTAAAACAAGCTGTTCCTGAAGAAACAAAGCCTTTGGGTCATTGTTGTCCATCTTCTCCTGAAGAAATTTCGAAATTTAGAAATAAAAAAGGCAGATAATTAGGCCGGTTGGTACGTAGCTGACATGAAGAACACAGGGCTCTAACAGAGCACAGAAACTAAACGATCACTGTGGCACCCTGTTTCCTCTCAAACTTTTTTTTTACCTATCAAACATTCAATTGCATATACGTAAATACAGCTCATTTTCAATGATCGCTTAAGAAGTTATGCACTTAATCTGAGTGACTGACACTTTACATACCTGGAGAATGGTTAAATTTGACTTCTTTATGCAGGCTTCCATTTTTTTCATCTGCTTTCTCAATGCAGATGCTTCTTCCTTCAGACTCTCATTGTTCTTAACCAGTCTCTGGCACTTCCTTGTCAATGTCTTCAGCTTCTTGTCGAGCTTCACTATTTTCGTGGAGTGAAGTCTTGTTTGCATCCCTCGTGTCCTGGCAGGCTTCTTCAGAACCAAGGAAGCCTTGCATGATGTTGCAGGTGCAAGAAGTAATATTGGTGGCATTTCTTGCAATGCACACTCTGTCAGTGTATCACTTATTGACTGCGCTAGTCGTAATCCTGTAGAACAAGCCTGTGCACTTTCGGGACCATGCTGTACTTGACCAGGCGCAATGTTAGGATCGATGGACTCTTCCATTGACATGGATTCCGGGTTGCCTTGTTCCTGCGCAGATGACACAATGTTAGGATCACTGGACTCTTACATTGACATAGATTCCGAGTTTCCTTGTTCCTGTGCAGATGAAGGTTCAAACAAGCCACAGCCTGTTTTGTGCCCACTTTCGACTTCCCTCCCTATCGAAAAAAAAACGAATGGTGGGCATGGTGGAAACCACCACCCACCATTATAGTGGATTAATGTAGTGGGTGAATGGTGGGAAACACCCACCATGGCGCATGGTGGGTATGATGGGTGCTGCAGAACCGGCAACACTTGAGCGCAAAATGACGTCAGAATCACCGTGACGAGCTGCCACAAAAAATAAAAAAGAATTCTATAAAAACGGTATAAAAAAACACTTGTCCCGTAAAAAAAAAAAAAACAAGGCGCCACGGAGGATCGAACGTGCACCCTGCGGATTTCCATTCGAAGACGCTAACCACTACGCCACACCAACATGACGATGGTAGCGTGTTAAATACTTAGTTGGCGTACAAACTTAAGGTTCAACTTAAGTTATGTTTGTTGTCTACACAACATAGACAAGATCTACACCTGCTACTAAAAATTGCACATTTATTAAACACAGGCAACTGCGCCCTGTAACGATTGCCACTATGTTATTGGCACTAGTGCTATTTTTCTTTTACAATTCACAACTTAAAGGAAAAAAAAAAACCAAGTGGACTGGGGAGCAGCAACAGTTTACCGGCGGGGTCTGCCAAGTTTAATATCCGTTTCGCGCTCGTTCTAAAGGGCGACATCTGCTCACGCTTTATGACGCTTCTAGGCTCATTTCATAGATACGCCCGCCTAATTTATTTGAGTGAGTATTGGGATGCTTTTCGCGCAATGTAGAGGGCGGTCGCGCCAGCGCAATGCTGTTGCTCTTTCGCTAAAGCAACAACTACATAACGGCTTGGCCAAAACGAATGCAGTGTACCGGAAACATTACGCTATCATAATGGTTCACCAAGCACACGAATTGCCACGTCTGCGTTCTCGTACAAAAGCTAGAGAAGTGCCGGCGAGTGAGACCGGCGGCTGTCGGTGAGAAGACACTAAATTACGTTCTCTGGGAGTGCTTTAATCGCGTCGCATCGATGTTTGTTGCTTCTTGAGCGAACAGCATACACAATGAAAAATGCTTCATTTAGGTTAATTGATGCCATATGGCTGCGCTGTATTGTCATACTTAATCGTCGTAATCGTGTATTCTGAAACCCGGAAGCACGGATAACACAATTGTACGGGCTCGGTTAGTAGGCCTAACTTTTGGTGGAAATCATGATGGTAGAACATGTAGTGTACAGATCCCAGCTTGGTACACTATATAATTTGCCCGCCATTATAACCCAACCCCTCATCTGCTTACTGCTTCCCAGCATTATCGCGATGGTGGGCAGAGCTTCTCAGCTTGGTACACCATGTGGCCCACCATAACAAGCAGCACCCATCATCTGCTTAGTGCTTCCCAGCATTATCGCAATGGTGGGAAGAGTTTCTCAGCTTGGTACACCATGTAGCCCACCATAATAAGCACCACCCACCATATGCTTAGGGCTTCCCAGCATTATCGCAATGGTGGGCAGAGTGTCCCATTATTGCCCACTATCTAGCCTCTGCTTTCCACCATCATTTCCACTTTACCCATCATCTGTACACCATACCACCCAGTATGTCCCGGCATAACCACCATATTTTCCACTACGTCCCACCATAGCCATCATATTTTCCACCATGCCCACTATTATTTCCACCATGCCCACTATTATTTCCACTACGCCCACCATGCTTTCCAGTATCCACCATGGCAATTTTTCCAATAGGGCTGCTTTGGTATTCATACTGAAAGTTGGAAGTTTCCAACCTGGAATGCAGACAACTTGTAAAGTCCATATGAGATATCAGAAAGAAATGTGAGAATTTATTGCCGCATTTGAAATGTAACTATGTAGGTCAGTGATATCGGAACAATACATTACATTGAGGCTGATTTTCGACTTACATTTTCCTTTTGGCATCCACATCAAGTCCGCCCGCAGGTGAAGAAAGTGGTCGGTGCTTTAAGTGTCTTCGCTCTTTCTTGGGATGCTGCTGCAGATACTCTGGATAGCTGGGAAATGTTGTTGGAATGGCATCTGGCTTCAGCCTTTTGGACTTCAGGCCCTGCTTATAATCCTCGGGCTTAAAATGAAGGCTGCATACTTCGCTTCTGTCACTTCGAACCCATGGCTGTTTTCCCGGCACTGCATGTAATTTGTGCGAGTAAGCCACATAGTAATTAAACTGGAAGATGTGAAAAGAGCCACGAAACGTCTCCTGCATGTCAATAAAACTCCACGCAAATTTAGGAAGAGTATGCGTTTGCTATGTTGCTATGTTACAATGCGTTTACTATGTTGCCAGCACTGACATGTTGCACTAGCTATAGATAGATGTCAGGCCAGTGTCAAAATGCATGCAAAAATCGCCCTTGTCAATCTCAAACACAAAGGAAAAAAATATTTTTTCTCTGTGATCTCAAAGACTATGTGTGGCGACATGTTTTTTTTAGCCACTCGAGCGGCCAAGCTAAGCCACCTACGGAGTCTGTGCGCTGTCACCATCCGCTAGAGGTGTGCGCCGAGTAGAGGTGTGCGCCGAGGCGATTTCGACCGGCGGCGGCGTGGGGGTCGTCCAGAGTCGGCGGCGGCGGCGTTGTCGGCGCACGCTGGTTTTTTCATTGGCGGCGGCGTGCGGCCAATTTCCGTCGGCGGCGGTGGCGTCGGCGGCGCAGAAACCGAAACTGAAAATTTAAAAGGCTCTTTTGCCACAGGTAACTGAATTCGTTGAAATTCAGGGATTTTCATCCAAATAGCATAAATGACACTACACAGATGTGTCGACATCCCGATGAATGCAAAGCGTTTTGTAAAGTAGTTTTTATTTTGCTTCATAAAAAATAACGCGTATTTCAATCTATGTCCATGTTCTACCGTAAATGTGCAGCACTTTGCTTTTTTTAATTTCAGATGCAGCAGTTTGTTGCTGTTGTATGAAATATTCTTTCATTGAACAATGAGCAAGCAGTGACACACGTCACTCATTTAGCTTTTTCCGAATCCGATCTTACTTTTACACTGTACGCTGCACAAAAAAGAAGTACCTCTGCTTCGAGTTTTCTTGTTGCGATTGCATGAAACCACTTTTCTGAGTATCTGTCATGCTTTGAATGTAACTTTCTTTCAAACGAATCAAAATACCTTCTTTTCACAATGTGAGAATCTTTTATGCAGTGGTATAGGATGCGGAAGGAAACAAATCTGCGCATTTATTCAACTAGCTCTCAGCACGGTGTTCAATGAATGAAGTGTTGACATGGGCGTGGGCGAGGCGGGTGGTGCAACACAGACACTTGAACCCTTCAAGCTCCACCAGCACTTGCTACCCACTCTAGCGACACGAACACGACCCGCTCCCTCAGTCGTGATGCAAGTTGAAAGAAGGGTTTGCATCCCCCCCAGACAAAAACCTGTCGATGGTCATATGTGCAGATGAGAGCAAATGCAATATTTGCTCAGATACACAGACCATACTGGTCACGAGCTGGGCGTCCGTTGACCACGCCTGCAGAGAACGTTGACTCTCCGACCCCTTGGTGTTTGGTCAGGGGAGGGGGACACCCCCTGCAAGTGGGTCCCATTGAAATTTCTCTTAAAAACGTCACAAATAAGAATGCTTGATAAGTATGTATAAAACATTCAACTTTTCAATGCTTTTTTATAGCGTGTACACGTGCTCGATACCCATCAGATGTGTGAGACAATCGAAATAGCAACTGCCACTCTCGACTTGTTCCGGAAAAGACTCGATAGAAGAATGCAATTACGAGTGCTGGGAACCTATGTTCGTTTGTATATTTGATTTCTAGACATGATTTAAAATCTTATATAAACAAAAATAAGACCTGCAACGTATTAAAAAAAAGGCTGCTATTGCAAGATGTGTGTTGCAAGACGTGATTTTTCTAGACTTACATCTCTGCAAGGCACATCTGGTGTCACAAACTTGCAAGTGTCCCCCCTTTTCCCCACGACATTTCCCGATCCCCCCCACCTCTCTAATAAAAAGGCACCAATGTAGGCCTCCGTAGGCCTCCGTGATTGCCTACTGGTACGTGGCGGGCCATTCCGGTGGCTAGGACCAACAGTGCCGATTTCGACTTGCTTTATTGCAGGTGCTGAAGGATCAAGAAAAGGCCGATATTTGTAAATTTCTTGAGAGTTCAGTGATAGTTTCTTTTTGAATACCGTGGGTTATTGAACCTCATTTTGAGTGTAATCCTCCAATGAAAAAAAATGGTTTCATCCTGTGTCACTGCAGAGTCAGAAGCCATCACATGTGCAGGCATCTTTAAGCTTATATATAACATTGCTAAGATTCAGTACATTTGTACAAATAATTCTCGTTAATTGAACATTTTAAGTATAATCCTTGCTTGGGTTAGTATGTGTGAAACATAAAGTTGAGTTTTAAAAATTCTCCTTGTGGGTTTCTGCAACAAAGACACAGTGATTAAAACTGATGACTTCGAAGCTACGGCAGAGGTAACAATCGTTATGTTTTTTTCGGTTACGGTAATGGTAACGCGTTACCTTTTTTATGTATTTATATAACGTGGAGCCGTGAAACGTTCCCCTTTTTCTTATTAGATAAACGAGTGAGGCATTTAGTTACTTTTTACTGTAACGGATACATCACTAAATAGACTTACAAGAGTGATGTCGGCCCACACCGCTAGTTGTTCTTGCGGTCTATAGGCTGGCTGTAAACATTACATGAGCCCCGCCGCGGTGGTCTAGTGGCTAAGGTACTCGGCTGCTGACCCGCAGGGCGCGGGTTCGAATCCCGGCTGCGGCGGCTGCATTTCCGATGGAGGCGGAAATGTTGTAGGCCCGTGTGCTCAGATTTGGGTGCACGTTAGAGAACCCCAGGTGGTCAAAATTTCCGGAGCCCTCCACTACGGCGTCTCTCATAATCATATCGTGGTTTTGGGACGTTAAACCCCACAAATCAATCAAACATTACATGAATATATTCCTTTCACCCAGCACGTGATAGGGAACGGTTGCCTGACCATTGAGGATTTCGACCTTTGAGAAATACACAACAGCTCCTTAATGATATGCATATCATCCCACCGAAGCGTGCACTTCGTTTCGTTAAAGTTTACAGTCAACGTGAGCGCTGTCGTCACGCCATATGTTTTAGGTAGAAATTTAGCCTACTCAAAATACCCAAAGACGTCCATCCACCTTGCAACGCGTGGCCACCCGCTGACGGTTCTGTATGAAAATGGCATTCACAGTGAAACATGTTGCATCTGCTGAAATTTTATCACAACATTATTATACTGCCACGCTCACTTGTATTTTCATGTCACTGTCTTGCGCAAAGGCACTGCCGTAGTGGTTCAGTAGCTAAGGTACTCGGCTGCTGACCCGCAGGTCGCGGGATCAAGTCCCACCTGTGGCTGCTTTATTTTCGAAAAAGGCGAAAATGCTGTAGGTCCATGTGCTGCAATTTGGGTGCATGTTAAAGAACCCCAGGTTGCCAAAACTTCTGGAGTCCTTCACTATACGGCATCTCTCATAATCATGTGGTGGTTTTGAAACGTTAAACAGCACATATTAATAAATTGCCTTGCGCAAAGAACGCTTCGCTGTCTGCGAAAACTCTAGATTATTTTCTGATAATTTTTTTTCGATAATTATTTTCTGATTTCTGATAAGCTTGAGACACCTACGATATGGATGCTACGTGTATAAATGGCGACGTACCTTCGCGCAGATCATATTACCAACGACAAATGCTCTGATTACCGCTATCTGTGTAAAGCACGAATTTCTAGTACTTTGCACTTTCCTCTGCACATGTTTACTCAATAAAAAGTGTCGTCTTGAGCAACCCACGTACCATCTTCTTTGACGTCGCAACCACGTGGCAATACCGTAAGTGAAATGAGAACGCTGAAACGTTCGATATAAAACAGTGAGATGGGGTGTAAGTGCACGCCCAAGTTTTATTTAAGATGCGTATACCACAAGCTATTTTCTTCTATAGAATCAATATAGAACCAATATAGAACCAATAGAACCAATATAGAACCAAGAAAAGAAGAACGCGAACTTAGAAAGAGACAGTGGAGACGAAAAGTCATAGGTATTGACGTAAAGTTTGATCGGTCATTCCATGCCAAACGTCCAAGGCGTTTTGGCGACTATCTCAGGTGTATTCGAGAAATGTCGGGCTGATTTACTGTATTGAAAGCAGTCTATTGCGAAAATGTTTTCCAGAGAAAAATGTTTTTGGTCACCTATATGTGACCGAAATTCCGGCAATAGGCTGGGCCCTATAACGAGTCCTAAGATAAAAGAACATTTACAGAGTGAGTCTATGTGGGCTCCATTTATTTTGCCGACCTATGGTTCCGAATATTTAAAACCTCCCACGATGGCGTGCCTTGTTGTCGTATTGACGTTCCGGCTTGTAAAGCCGAAAATTTTATTTTTCAAATGATAAGACTGTTCATATCTCCCCCCTCCCCGGAACTCGTTCTAGGGTTGGTCCTTTGATAAAAACCAGTCTTATATCTTAAAAAAAAAATGCTTGGATATCAACTATTCATAACTCTCATTAAAGATGTGGAAATGAAATGGCCATCACTAAATGACTGATGAGGTGGATTATTAACATTAAAAAACCTAGTAAACGTGACTAAAAAGCCAATTCTACAAAAACAGTGTAACCTGAACTAATGATGTCACCACACATCTAAAACCTCATGCAATGTATATTGCATACCTGCAAGGTGCAGTTATTCGAGCGCTTTTTGCAGTGAAATTTGGTCATGAAGTTAATCCCGTTCACGGTGGTGCTAATATTAAATTTAACGGTTGAATATATAACGAAGAATTAGGAAATTCTTTGCGTGAAACCCGTATTTTTTTTCAAAGTAATTGAGGATTGTATACATTGTGCTGGCACGAAGTTTAAAGCAGGTGATGTGTTTATAGAGTATACCGTTCGGTGACTGTGGTAAAATAGAAACAGCAATTTATGTTAATTCATGCTACAAAACTCACGTGACCTGCTCCCAAAGAACAGAAGAATTCATAACGAAGGGCGTTACTAACAAACGGAAGAATTAAATAATTCTCGGTCTTTAATGTTGTTTCTGTAGTCCAATCTACAAACGTTCGTATTAAACGAGCACGACGGTAGGAAGGCATGGAATTGGGTTCTGCAGCATGTTGTAACGCATAGTGCCACTTCAGGTCACCTTTATTACGTGACATTAGAATCCACACTGAGATGATCTATGATTGTGTACCTAATCAACGGAGAATGAGTGCTAAGCTCCGGTTTGATTATTAATGTGGCTTCAAAGACGAGAAAGCAGCACGATTCGCAAGCAATCGAGCACCCATTCTGTTTTTCTATTGCGTTGAACTGCTTGTGCCCTCAGATGCCACTTCAGTTTTTTCTTGAATAATTGTGGCGATTGGGAAACTTGTGAGTGCCAAACAAGACGTTAACAAAAACGAGAGAGACAGGACGGATGCTTGTGAACGTCGTGTGGTACCATTAGTTTGCGGTCAAAATTTCCCGATAGCAATGCGCCATCTTGCTGGATTTCAAGTTTTGTTAAAATGTGGCGATGGCACAGACCATGGGCTTTTGTCATGTCATTATTACCATTTAAACAGCGGTGGCGTAATTTAAGGTACTATGAAAATTATCCCGGTCATATTACAAAAAGGAAGGAGGCAGAAACGCACCGTTCATGCCATACGTGATCGTTCATCACATGCGGAAATAAATTTATTCAAGCTGTAACATGGTTGAAGAATTCTGGTACTTCTCGGCAATCAGAGAGGCTTTTAATTCTCGAGTCTCTTTATGAGATATTGCTGCCATCTTTTTCCAACAGGCCTGCAGTTTTGTTGTACCGACATAGCAACGCCCAAATTTTTGAAGATTTTTTTTTCATTCCCATTAAAAAACGATTCCATTCATACTCATTTTTGAAGCGCGGAAGAACTTCCTGTCATTCGTCACCCGTCGTTGCGTTCGTCCAGTACACACTGCAAAAGGCTTGATGGCAAAGTCGTTTTCCATGTTCAAGTTCCTCGTACCCATGTTTTCGCGCTCTTTGTGCACCTCAAGGAATGCAGATGGACTACAAAACAACGCAACGAGCTCTACACTGTGCCGTCGGGACTGGTATGCATGGCGCAAACATGTTGCGAGTGGTCTCGCAGTGTTCTGCCTTTGCACTCTGTTCGCTGTTCCCAGAGCTCAAGTTGGGTCGACACGCGGCGTCGTTGCGGCGCCATTGGTGTCGTGTCGTGTTTCCCGTGTCTTTTCTTATACACATTGTTCTGCGAATAAATGCCTCTGTTTAGCCGCTGGTGCCAAGGTCACGGATTACGTTTTTCCTTCTATCCTTCCGCAGCTGTGGTGACAATTGGTGGTTAGATTATCGGTTATTTCTTTATTTATTTTAGTTTTCTCGTTTAGCTAGTTTTCTATATTCTTGCCCAAGAAAGGTGATTCAGAACATTTTTTTCTCGTGGGAATGACCATAGGTATGTGCGTATGTGGTTGCAGCTCCACAGCGTTGTTTTGAGTGGGCACGGCGAGACAACAGCGACCATGTTGCTGACCACGAAGTTCTTCTTCGTTGTACAGGTTTCGCTGCTGACGGTCACAGGATTACCGAGCACGAATGACACGTGCACGCCGCCAGTTGACACCATCTACCTTTCCGTAGCAGATCTGCATGTGCGGACGCCGATGCTGACCTTCTGTATGAACGCTCCGACGCAGCGACAGTTGCGCATGTCCGTGACATCAGCGACCGAGGCTATAAAGCACCCACTGCAGCATTTCTTCGACAGTGGGCACGGCGAGATGACAGCGACCATGTTGCTGACCACGAAGTTCCTTCTTCGTTGTACAGGTTAGCTACTCTGCTTCCAACATGAAAACTAGTGATGAAGTCATGTTAGTAGTTGTGGCGTGCCCAAGAACCTGTTTAAGTATTGCATATGAGTGCTATTGTGCATGCAAAATGTTACTCTGTGGTGACGTTGAGACAAACCCAGGACCCTCGAACGCTGATTTATTACACAGTATTCTTCAGGGCCAAGCAGATATGAAGGCCGAAATACTGCTATTAAAATCGATGAACGAACAAATAATGTGCAACACGGACTTGCGATTTCGAGCAATTGAAGCCAAACTACAGGAACTTAAAGATAAATCACCGGAAGTTGCAGCTCTTGAATCCACTGCAGCTTCCTTTAAAACTGTGCTGTCATGGCAGAGCTCCAAGTTAATTGATCTCGAAGAACGAAGCCGTCGGGCAAACCTTATCATTCATGGTGTTCTCGAAAACACAAATGAAAATGACACCTGTCTTCGAACTGCTGTTGTAACTGATATATTCGAGAAAACATTGGGAGGGAAGTGCAAGTCCATAGCCCGCATTCACCGTCTTGACCGCCAAGGTAGTCGTAGGCCTGTCATAGCTTACTTTCAAGATTATATGGAGAAACAAGAAGTCTTAAAGAATTCAAATAAATTGAAGGGCTCTAATATTTATGTGCAAAATGATTATAGCCAGTGAACGCTGCGCAAGCGCCGGCTCCTTTGGGAAAGTGCAAAAGCTGAACGCGACAGCAGGAAACGGGTTACTCTTATTCACGACAAGATCAAAATTGGTGGCAAACTATTTGGCTGGGATGAAGCCAAAAATGTGCGTGTAGCCCTTAATCCGCAAGCTACAGGTTCTGATTGACCCACTCGACAGTGTGTGTCCAAACGTTTGAGAGTGCTTAACGTAAACGCGCAAAGCTTGTCAAATAAAGTTGACAAGCTCGAGTACCTTCTACTCACCTACGACCCTCACATTGCAATAATAACAGAAACCTGGCTGCACGAAGGTATAAATGATTCAGTACTAATTCCTCCGAGATAACAAATCTCCAGACGTGACCGGCCAACAAGAGGTGGTGGTGTAGCAATAGTTCTCAAAGATTGTATTAGTGCTCGGCCCCTTCAACAAATTCATGAGCACGAAAGTTTATTCCTTAAGGTAAGCTGCTGGGGCCATTACTTCACCGTATGTGCCATCTACAGACCACCCTCTTCAACACACGAATATCTGTCTAGACTATATGACCACATGTGCACGTTTAAAAATGATCGTCTGATTCTTGCAGGTGATTCTAACTTGCCCAATGTTGACTGGCGCGTTCCATGTTCTGGCTCTGATGTAACGACGTTAAACCCTCTCGCTGACATTGCCTTGATGTGCGATCTTGTGCAGATTGTTAATGAGTGCACCGGAGAGGCTGGAAACACCCGTTCTACACTCGACGTAGTCTTTTTAAATTCCGATGTATGCAAATACACGGTCTCTATTGAAGATGGCATTTCCGACCATAAAGCAGTATTTTTATTCTTCGGTATTGGTGAAAACAAAGCACACCGACAAGAGACCAGACATGTCATTAAGGATTACTCGAAGGCGGATGATCAGGCCATTTTGGATTATCTGTGGTTCTTATGTGATAATCTTTCTGATGATGTGTCGATCGCCTGGAACGAAATAGAAACTGCGATACATTACTGCACTGATAAGTTTGTGCCAAGCAAACGGGTTAGGAAAAACCGAAATAACCCATGGATTACTAGAGATATCATACATTTGCACCGCAAGCTAAAACGAGCTAGAAAAAAAAATACCCTGCAGGCTTATCTCGTTGAAGGCCCAGCTTGCAACTCGGCTAAGCGAAGCTAAGGCAAGATACTTCAATCACTCACTTCCTAACTTTTTGAAAACTAACCCGGATAGATTCTGGCGGTACTTGAGCGATGCGCACAAAACACTGAGCGAGATATCAGTAAATGGCTGTATTGTTAACGATCCATTCAAAATTGCAAACCCATTCAATCAGTATTTTCACTCAGCATTCACTCAGGGAGATCATACTGACACAAACATTATTTCTCTTTCTACTATATCTGCCGATTTCATAACTGTCGAAGGTGTCCTTTCACTGTTACTGAATGTTAAGACTAAATCTTCCGATGGTCCCGACGGCATACCTAATGCATTTTTGCAACGTTACGCCGAACCTATCGCGCATGTCTTCACCCATATTTTTCGTCTTTCGTTTCATAATTCAATTCTTCCCGATGATTGGCGTACGGCACGTGTTATTCCCGTGTTTAAAAAAGGTGATCGCCTAAATGTTGAAAACTACCGGCCAATATCATTAACTTCCGGTCCTTGTAAACTTCTTGAGCATATCATCACGCATTACATAATGTCATTTCTTGAAGAAAACAGTATTCTGACTCCTTTCCAGCATGGTTTTAGGAAGGGCCTCTCGACTACCACTCAACTTGTCACCACAATTCACGACTTCGCAATGGCACTTGATAAGGGCGACCAAATAGACGCCATCTTCTTAGATTTTAGAAAAGCTTTCGACTGTGTTTGCCATAGTAAATTACTCACCAAACTTTCAAACATTGGCCTACCCATTACTGTAATTAATTGGATCCGCTCCTACCTTACCAGCCGCAAACAGTTTGTCCAGGTCGAGGGCTGCTGCTTTGGGGTTCTACCTGTAACCTCGGGAGTTCCACAAGGCAGTGTCCTTGGCCCTGTCTTGTTTCTCATCTTTATCAATGACATCGTTTCATCAGTTGACACCTCCGCCATAAGCCTAAAGCTTATAGGACGCTTATAGCTCTCGTGTGCGTGTGTGTGCGGGGGGGGGGGGGGTAGAGAGAGGAGTACTGACGAATAAAATGTTGCATCTTGGTTTGTTTTTTTTTTCTGCACCAGGTAGCTAACGACCTAGTCATTATTTTATTTTTGAGGAAGCAGCATACAATACAGCACAATCATGCCCACCTAAAAGACGCAAACACAGGCGTTGTATTGCAACTGATGAGGTATTGTCGAAAGACTCAGCTTATGTAGGATAACACGTATATGTGCACTAACACTAGAGCATACAATGAAGACAAGTTTTTCTTGCAGTGTTCTGCAAGAAGACTTGATGAATGATGAACCATGAATGCACCTTTCCTGATTTGAAACTCGGGACAGGTAACAGACTTTTTAAAGAACGCGACCCTGTCAAGTCATGATTCTCAGATTTTATGCTGCAAAAATTTTATATTACACCATTCCGCACAATGACCAAATTACAAGCGTAGGCGAATGTATTGACCAGGATAGTATCACCAAATTTCAAAATAGCACAGGTATTTACAGCAGCCAATTCATGTGGTACTCATGTGGTACTCATTGTATATAGTGCTGTCAGCGCACATGTGCCTGTCGCGGAAATTGCATGTTATGTTAGGTTTCTCTTTAATATTAATATGTAGAGGCACGGGAAATAACTTGTTTTTGTATGTTGAAAGATTTTATATATATATATATATATATATATATATATATATATATATATATATATATATGTTGCTTTGCAATTGCAATTCTTTCACATGTGTTTTTTAATGGTGCTCCTTCGACGTTTATTGTATGAGCCGGACCACGTCGAATATTTTTAGTCCGAGTGAGTCTAAAGCAAAATAATTTTATATATGGTTATTGAGTTAGTCTGAGTGAGTTCCATTTATTTTGCCAACCTATGCCTGTAGTCTGAGTGTTGTTTGCGAAATTTACTATAACCTTGCTCGTTTGAATGGCGAATTTGGTTTTCATGTTAAGCGAAATCGTTTGTTCCAGGTGTTAAAAGCTGAACAATATTGCTGCTTTTTTTCTGTCATGAATGCATCTTACCTGATACGAAACTCGGGACAGGTAACATACTTTTTAAAGAACGCGACCCTGTCAAGTCATGGTTCTCAGATTTTCTGCTGACAAAAATTTTATACTACAGCATTCCGCACAATGATCAAATTACAAGCGTGGGCGAAGGTATATACCAGCATAGTATCACCAAATTTCAAAATAGCACAGGTATTGACAGCAGCCAATTCATATGGTACTTATTGTATTTAGTGCTGTCAGCGCGCATGTGCCTGTCGTGGAAATTGCATGTTATGTTAAGTTTCTCTTTAACATTATTATTTAGAGGCAGTAGAAATAACTTGTTTTTGTATGTTGAAAGCTATGGTATATATATATATATATATATATATATATATATATATATATATATATATATATATATATATATATATATATATATATTATATATAGGTTGCTTGGCAATTGCAATACTTTCACAACATGTGTTTTTCAATGGTGCTCCTTCGACGTTCATTGTACGAGCCGGACCAAGTCGAATATCGCTCATTTTGAGTCCAAGTGCGTCGGTTTTAGAAACATTTGGCGAGATTATCAGTCCGAGTGAGTCCGCTGGAGGAACGTTTTGATCAGTCTGAGTATGAGGGGGTATATTTGAGGAAAGTATTAGTGGATTCGGCTGACAAAAACATCGGTGAGTCTGAGTCTGAGTGAGTTTAAATAGAGAGAAATTTCGTTAGTCTCAGTCCGAGTGAGTCCAAAGCAAAATATTTTTATATATGGTTTCGTTACATCGACCGCACAGACAACATCATAGAGGCTTTCACTTGCCTTTTTCGCGCTCGCGATGATCAAGAGTTGCAATTTGGAACATCTGTGCACCGGGCCCCAGTGCATAAACCGGGTTTTCAGCAAAAATATGTCGCTTCTTTCAATCAAAATATGCCGAAGGGAAAATTCCTGGTGATCGAATGCTTGGTAGTCTGTAGGAAATCCTGTCACTGCGTTGATATGGCTAATTGTACACCATTCTTTAGAAGCAGCAGCGGGGCTTAACACTCATGAACCATGGAAAAGCGCAGACAGAGAACAAGTACTCCCACGTGCGAACTTAGTTTAAAAAATATTGGAGCGTTTTCCTTTTTTTTGCAGTATCATTTCCAGAATTCATGCGCGGCGAATAAATATTTGTAGTACTTTAACCCAAATACAGGCGAGTAACAACCGCCTCATACCTCGGCTATATAATGAAAATATACTAGAATTACAAGACTTTTAAAAAAAGCTATCGCATACACTGCACGCCTTTTTATAGCAGATGCGCGTTAGGTACGTCATCGCGACCACTACCAATTCCCTCTCGGAGTGAAACTGTGCGTGCTTATGTGCATGTGTCTGTAGAAGATGTTAAGATCGGCCTCCCTGGCTGGGCGCCTCTTGGACGTGGTGGACGATTGCAGCTAAGCCTACCCTGATTTGTTCCGGGTCAACGCTCTCGAGGTGCGCCAAAAGCGGCGACAACACGAAAGTCATACTTCAAATTCTTTAGGGCTGTTGGCTCCCCTCGTCAAAAACTCTTTGGACACGCCTGACTGACTGACGGCCTAGGAAGAGCTGTTTGAAATCGAGGCTGCTTGATTTGTTCGACGCGCCAAGAGACGCGCTGAACAATTAGCCGAGAGCTTGGGATCCTTCGTCAGGTATGTTTCCCACACTCTGTGGTGCTTGCAAGTCTTCCATTCTCACAAGCTCTAGCCTGCCTAGCGCTGCAGACCCTATTCTGCACATGCGATGCAATGTTATTGCACTGTGATGTGTTGTGCGTATTATTGCACTGTGACTTGCGTTATGTTTCTGTCTCGCCGTGTGACAAACTGAATGTGCACCTTCTCCCTTTCCTGGGTTGAAAAGAAGGTAGTGTTTGACTTTCTCTCTCTTTCTTCCTCTCTCGTTTTTTTAATCCTTATTTGCTGCTCCCTGCGCTCCCTGCTGGGCTGCAGAAATTAGGCACCTTCTTATAACCACTACCCCCCCCCCCCCACCCATTTGGCGGATGGAGATGAAGACGACAATTTGTTCGCACTGCCCTGAACTGAATTGACATGCAATCTGTCAGTTTACAGTGATCTGCAAGGCGGCTTTCCTGTAAGGTTTGTTTTTCAACCAAAAACTCTCGTTCACAGACTTCTTTTATTTCTCATTTTAAGCACGCGAGTACAACAAAATGTCACCTCTCCGAATTCAAGCGAAGGCACGCGAGCACAACAGGATCTCAAAAAAAGGAATGGCAAACATGAAATGAGCGAGAAAAGCAGCCTTTGAACGTGAGTTCTTGGTTGAAAAAGTAACCTTACAGAAAAGTTGCCTACCAGATTATTGTAAACTGTCCACTGTTTTCTCCTGCAGATAATTTTAGGAAGACCGGGGCATAAAGCGTGAGCACCGAGACGCTCTGAACCATCCCTGAGAAGCTCCCATCACGCTTCCATGATGCTACCATCAACATATAGCTACCTTTAGTGTGTAAATAGTGTATATAAACGTTCCCCTTATCAACCCCGGCTACTCTGCTCGACTTCTACCCGAGACTTGGCTAGCTCCTTCGAATACATCACGAGCAAGCAAAGGGGCACGGAGTTGTACAGGCGAATATGTGCGACATCACATCGCTTTTATTACGTGACATATTCGTTCTCCTCTGCATTCGCCCGCTCGTGTTCGCAGATAACGTTACAGTTTTATAGCGACGACACACCGTTGATTGCAGTCACGTCATTGAATATCAATTAAACAGAGGTTGCTGTCACAGGTCCCGTTAATTCGGGAGGCGATCGCCGGGTTTATTCCAAGGGTCGAAGTATCGGCCCCCCGAACCGCACCACGAAAGCGTGGACAATTTAAAAGTGGTCCTTTCTGGCGCGCCAGCGGACGCCGCCTGTGGCCCAAAGAACAAGTCAGAGCCGAGAGTTGATAAAAAACAAAATAATATTCTCAGTAATGGCAGATCAAAAACAATACACAAGTATGCACACTCCACAATAGTTGCATACAATATGTCACCAATCAAACAACGTACTACACAGTACAATCAGCCACACTCAAAACAACGGACACAGACAACAATACGCACTACAATGCTGTCGCATGCATTGAACAACCAAGACACTTAAAGACTAAAGAGATAGAAAACCTATTCAGTCCAAAGTTCGTGGAACAAAAGTCTGGATGATACTCTTCCGAGAATCACTCACTCAAAGTCCAGCGTTGTTGTTGTTCCGCAGCCCCCGAAGTTTCTCTTCTAGGAAACCTCGCGTCTTCACTTGGCCGCTCTCCAAGCTTCAAACTTCTTCGCCGGAAACACGTCGGCTTCACACTCGCAGCTGTTGCCACGCGTCTTTGCTCGATAGTGGTAGACTCACACTCTTGCCTGTAGCTCGAGTCGTCCCCCCTCAGGTGGAAATCCTCTTCTTCTCCTCCTTTGTCACGGCAGACAAAAGGCTTCGCCCACAAGGCGGTACACCCTACGCTCTTTGGCTCATACTTTCTTCTTCTACTGCTTTACCACAAAGGACAAAACCTTCACCGACAGACGCGGCGGGATACCCTACGCATTCTGGCGTTAACTTCCTTCTTCTCCTGATCTCCCATCTCCGCTGCTCGGTTAAATAACTTCCGCGCGCGATTCCAGAAAGTTCTCATCATTTCGTCGGCGCGATACGCAGCGAAGGCTGGGGAGAGGGCGAGACGGTTCGAAAGCCGTCTGCGACGGATGACTCAAGCTGGCATCCCCACGCCCCTTTCCATCGAGAATCTTATAGGGCCTGCTCGGCCGCTGATGCGAGGAGGTTTTGTCGGCGAACCTACACTTCCGAGGGGAGAAGGACGCGCGCCCGGGGAGTCTTTGGATGCTTGTTTTCTTCTTTTATCGTTGACCTCTCGGCGCTTCGTCGCGAGAATTTGGCGGCGCGCCCTTTTTGAAGCGCTCATTTTGTGACACTGCCCCCCACTTTAAGAATATTATCTCATAATATTCAAAACCACACAAACGAGCGCGAACAATCCCCACCCTCTAAAGGACTGTAACCTTGTCCGTCGCTCATGACACGTCTCACTCACAATAGATCACTTAATACAATTGTACATTGCAATTCAATCTCACAACACATAGAATATAGCCACAGGTACATGAATACAATACTCCATCACATACTTCAAGCAATACAAATGTACAAAGGACTGTCTTTGCAACAATTGTACCATGCTATACATCACATCACTGCAACAAACATTTTGATTTACTCGACATACAGTTGTGACACAGGACAACAACCACATTAACTTAACATATAGCACTGTCAAACACGTTCCGATTCGACCTCAACACCTATACCACGTCCTTCGAGCTGCGCTTGCGTCCTTTCTTGCGGTGCTCACTCGATCTCTTCTTGTTTTTCCTCGTTTTGTTCCAGTGAGCCCTTTCCACCGATGGTATCTGAGGCGGCGTCTCAGCCATCGTTGTCACTTCCGACATGGTCAGCGGGTCATAACGCTCAACCGATCCTGTCACCCGCTTGTTCATGTCACGACATTGGGCCTGGCTGGCCGACTCCGTCACCTTTACACTGTCGGTCGATTGAGGCCGTGCCGACGTAAGTCCAGCTGCCCAGCACGTAAACTCATTCAATACGATCATGTTCTCATTCACGGCCTCTTGCGCCCAGGCTTCACCTTGGGCTCGAGCGAAATCCTTCACGGGATTCTTCTCCGCTGTATCTCACGGTCCCAGTGTCGGTGGGGGCTCCATCTTTGGGTCTTCTCCCAAACATTCTGGATCGTTCGGCTCTCTCACCCCGTCGATGTTTCCGATGACGAGGTCGTACAGGGGGTCGTCATGCATAGAGCAGTAACCTTCCCGCTGAAGTACGGGATTTCAACCTCAATTTCTGCTTCGGGAAGCATCCGAACCGTACTGTCAATTAGGCAAACCGGTTTCGTTCTGCCTGTCAACTCACTTTCCCGTACCAAATTTCTCCGCACGATAACCGTGGAGCTATCGGTATCTCTTAACACCGTAACTTTTTTGCCCGCAACTTTTCCAGGCAGCGTTGGCATTCCCTTCGTAACACCGGTTGGCTGTTTTGTCATTACAGCACCCACAATAGGAAGTTTCTCCCCATTTTCAACTCTACGAATCTATTGGTGATGTCATCAACGGTTTTTGGTGCCACTTGCGCACAAAATACCTGGCGAGTTTGACTCGCTCTGTTACGACATGCGTCTGCCTTGTGCCCAGTCTGACCACATTTGAAACATTTTACAACCGTAGGGCTCGTGAAGTTAGTTCGACAGTAGTTCGCGCGATGACCCACTCAGTTACACAGAAAACATCACGGAACACTCTCCGGTTCACGCTTCTTCTGTTCGGTGCCGAGTTTTTCAAGTCTTCGGGACACTCCTTCTTGACTTTGGCCAAATTGGTGCCACCTTGCGCTTCCAAGAATTGATCAGCTAATTCAAGCATGCCTTCAAGTGACTTAGCTCTCCTCTCTTTTAAGTACAGCGACACGCTTGGGTGGCAACTAGTAAGAAATTGTTCTCTAATTAGGAGCTCTCTAAGCTCATCGTACTCCTGCGCTGTCCCTGAAAGTTCAATCCATCTGTCGAAATAATGGCAAAGTCGGGTGGCATACTGCGTAGCCGTCTCACCATCAGCTGGCTTTCCTGACCGAAATCTGTCCCGGAATTTTTTCACAGTAAATCTAAATCGCTTCAGAAAAGCAGCTTTCACTTTCGCATAGTTGGCTGCATCGGTCGGCGTCAGCCTGCCATACACACTGAGCGCTTCGCCACTCAAGCAAGTACTCAAAGCCGTTGCCCATTGATGTTCCGGCCAATTCTGGCTCCTCGCAATCGTCTCAAATCTGTGAAGGTACGCGTCGAGGTCGTCCTTCCTTTCATCAAACGCTACTAGTAGCTTGCTTGGGTTCAAGCGGAAGCCGTGGTCCTCCCGTTCGCTGCTTTCAACTCTAGCTTGGACCGGAGTTTCACTTCGCTGTTGCAAACGGAGCCGCTCGAGTTTCATCTCGTGCTGTCGCTGCCGTTCCCTTTCCTCTGTTTCTTCTTTCGCCCTCTCGGCTGCCAGTCTTTCTCTCTCCAGCTCCAACTTCAATTGCTGCTTCCTTTCTTCTCGCGCTCTCTCAGCTGCCAACCTCTCTCTCTCCAACTCAGCTGCTTTTTCTTTCTTGGCACTCTCCGCTGCCAATCTCTCTCTCTCCACCGCCTCTTTCTCCTTCTGGCTTACCCACTTCCGTAGTTCAGCGCCAGAAAGACCCATCTTCTCACCAAGAGTAACTAACTTTTCGAGATCCATGGTGTCTCGCAAATAAAACCTTGTGGCGTGCAAAAAAATATCTGCCTAAATCAGTAAATCGGAACACTCCCCCGGACTCGTTAACGAGAACACTGAACAACACACAAAATCGTTCCGATAGCACTATCAACCACTCGAGGTTCTTTCTCACTACTTTGGACACGCTGTGCACCAAAAAGGTCCTGTCCCGGACGCCAGATTAATTGTCACAGGTCCCGTTCATTCGGGAGGCGATCGCCTGGCTAATTCCAAGAGTCGAAGTATTGCCCCCCCGAACTGCACCACGAAAGCGTGGACAATTTAGAAGTGGTCTTTTTTGGCGCGCCAGCAGACGCCGGCTTTGGCCCAAAGAACAAGTCAGAGCCAAGAGTTGATAAATAAAACAGAATTATATTCTCAATAATGGCAGATCGAAAACAATACACAAGTATGCACACTCCACAATAGTTGCATACAATATGTCACCAATCAAACCACGTACTACACAGTACAATTAGCCACACTCGAAACAACCGACACAGACAACAATACGCACTACAATGCAGTCGCATGCATTGAACAACCAAGACACGTAAAGACTAAAGAGATACAAAACCTATTCAGTCCAAAGTTCTTGTAACAAAAGTCTGAATGATACTCTTCCGAGAATCACTCACTCAAAGTCAAGCGTTGTTGTCGTTCCACTGCCCCCGAAGTTTCTCTTCCAGGAAACCTCGTGTGTTCACTTGGCCGCTCTCCTAGCTTCAAACTTCTTCACCGGAAACACGTCGGCTTCACACTCGCAGTTGTTGCCACGCGTCTTCGCTCGATAGTGGTAGACTCACACTCTTGCCTGTAGCTCGAGTCGTCACCCCTCAGGTGGAAATCCTCTTCTTCTCCTCCTTTGTCACGGCAGACAAAAGGCTTCGCCCACAAGGTGGTACACCCTACGCTCTCTGGCGCATACTTTCTTCTTCTCCTGCTTTGCCACTAAAGACAAAACCTTCATCGACAGACGCGGCGGGATACCCTACGCACTCTGGCGTTAACTTCCTTCTTCTCCTGATATCCCATCTCCGCTGCTCGGTTAAATACCTTCCGCGTGCGATTCCAGAAAGTTCTCATCATTTCGTCGGCGCGATACGCAGCGAAGGCTGGGGAGAGGGCGAGACAGTTCGAAGGCCGTCCGCGACGGATGACTCAACCCGGCATCCCCCGCCCCTTTCCATCGAGAATCTTCTAGGGCCTGCTCGGCCGCCGATGCGAGGAGGTTTCGTCGGCGAACCTAGGCTTCCGAGGGGAGAAGGACGCGCGCCCGGAGAGTCTTTGGATGCTTGTTTTCTTTTTTTATCGTTGACCTCTCGGCGCTTCGTCGCGAGAATTTGGCGGCGCGCCATTTTTTAAGCGCTCGTTTTGTGACAGTTGCATTATTTATTTGCAAATTACTTCAACATAAAGTATGGAGAAGTAATTTATTACTTAGCCACCAGAGGAGCTTGTTAACTTGACTAACTTTTCATCAAGACGTTAATATAAAGTTAAGATTTATTTGGTTAATTCTGAGCATTACCTTCGCAACAGAAGTACATCACCACTGTCCACAACAATTATTATTCATCTTTCACAGTGCCAGTAGGTCCGTTCAATTTACGCGATGAAAACATGTTTGCTGGACTATGTCATATATGACATGTCGCTCAAGTGTCTGTCTCCGCATTATCGACGAATCCAGCCGTCTTTTGTAAACTTTTCTGGCAAGTTTTTTTAAAATTTTATTTTATTCTTTTTAAAACTGATGGCCTCAGACAAGCTTATTACGCCTCTGCTCACCACTTATATAGCGTCGTTACACGCGGCGCCTGGGCTGACGGGGGAGAGCGGCGTTCTTTGTTCGTCAAACAAGTCACCGAAGGGCTGCCAGCCTGCTGTCCACCGTGTTTTGTCCATCTTAGCCGGGAAGTGAGGTGGCATTCCGACACCATAAGCCGTTCGACGTGACGACCACAGTAGTTTCTTGGTGTCACAGGTGCAGTGTGGTGGCCACGCCCCAATCAAAGACGTTGACTTGAGCGAGTGTGAGCGGTACCGTCAGAAATGGTGTGTGTCCCCCGTGATTCAACAGCGCATTCTGGACCCATTCCCTCATTTAGTCAAAACGCACACTTTATAATGAGCCACCCAGCTCATTCGCAAGAGATCTCTCGCCCTGTCTGTACAGAACGTACTAAATCCTCTGTTAAGTTTGCCATCCTACTCCTGAGTGTACATGCGTTTTCTTTTCTGTCTCTCTACACCCCCTTTCTTGCCCCTATTTCTCCACCCCCAGTGCTGGGCAGCAAACCGGATGCCAAGATCTGGTTAATCCCCCAGCCTTCTTTTCTCTCTCTTGCCATCTTACTGCCTTGGCATCTTCATCCCGGATATCTGATGCGTGAATTAAAAGGCTTCAAATACTTTCTGCAGCATGTTGAGACGTTGCATATGAGTGGTCATCCTCGAAAATTATCAACTTTAACCACAGGGACAGGTGATGATATACCCTGAGTAGATTCGAGCATGTATTATGCCTCGACGTTTCTAATCTCCATTAAACTTCTCCCTTTCGATTTCATCCTTCGGGGATTTGTGTAGTTATTCACCTAACGCGCTGCATTCGTGCTGCACTGCTACCATTTCATTTCTTCTGTGTATACGCCCTGTTTCGGGCACGATCATAGGCTGCCGTCTTGGACTGATTATGATGCCGTTTTGCATCCATATGAATATTCGAATAGTGCTACGGTGAACTCGCACGCATCAACACGCTGGGCCAGTACATTCAACGTTGTATGACCAAAATCATTGCTAATTACGACATAGAAAACCAGCAAAAATTGATTTTAAGTCTAAGATGGCAGCGTCTATGCATTACTGCAACTGTTACATTTATTTTTTGTCAAGTTGTCCAATATGTCATTTCATGCAGCGGCCGCCCAACTTGTGCCGCTGTTCATAGTGGTACTCTCGGTCTCTGAAGCTGGAATAAGATAACTAAGAAGCCTGTTTTTTACTGGCTACATAAATGTGAAACGAAGCTATAAATCAAGATGAAAAAGAAAAAGACAAATTGGTAAAAATTCGGTACTGGTGTATAAATGGCGTGTCGATTGCACCGATGAAAAACGTCGTCGTCGGCGGCGGCGCGGCAAAAAACTCTCGGCGGCGGCACGCCGACCAGTCGGCGCACACCTCTACTTTCCGCTGTGGTCCTGTGGTCATGGTGGCTAGAGGTGTGCGCCGAAGGGTCGGCGCGCCGCCGTCGACAGTTTTTGCTACGCCGGCGTCGACGTATTTTCCTTGCGCGCCATTTAAAGAGCATTTTTTTTCAGCTAACCTCTGTTATTTTGCACATTCTGTCACCAGTCTGACCTTAATTCTGTCCACTTCACAAACGCATCAAAATTGGTTCACCTGCCATTTCAAGTTAAATAGGTGGACTATAAAAACTTGTTGAGTGCTCGTAATAATGTTGAATTAAATTTAAACGTGTACTTCAATATACTTTTGAGTTTATTGTATTTCAGCGAATCCTGGTCAGGGAGATGACTGTAGACATATTTTAGCTGACGAGAATGTGTAATATGTGAGGCGGGCTTTGAGCAATGATGAAAGGTGTGGAAAGTCGGCACTGGAATATTCATAATTGTGACAGTGAAAGTGAATCTAAGAACAAACGCAGCTCAAATGCGAAGGGTGGGGGCCAGAACCTCGGATGGTCAGGGTATGAGTGCAATGTGTATGGAAGATAATGGTATAACTTAGCAAAGGCTAGCTGCTTTAAAGCATATTTACCAAAAAATAAAACAGTTAAGAAACTGTACCACATGCATGACTTTTAATGAACAAAGAAAGCTAAAATGAAAATTATTATACGAAATGCTCTACCACAAACAGAACCGATCCCTATTGTATCGGCAGGTTGAGCAAGATCAACAATGTTTGACGATATGGTGATCACCATAAATTAAGTTTGTGTGAACTGTGAAGTAACGCACAAAAGATGAATGCGGACAAAACACTGAAGCGTGGGCTTGTATTTTCAACGTGCTTTGGACCGCACACCATGCGACGCTCCACGCCACGCTATCAAACCAAGTAATCTGCCTTTCCTTCACCAGTTTTTATCTCGGACTTAATTCAACGAACTATGAATGCAGATTTGTCGCAACCGTGTTTCAAAAAGGACACCACATATGTAGCTTACACTGCGAGTTGGTTTAGAATGTTTTTGAAAGAACAAACTGAGGAGCTCCACCTGACAGGACATCGAGCGAAAGGTTTATAGCGGAAAGTCCACATACCCGTGTACCAGAAGCACATTCATGAAAAATAGGCTGAAGCGTTCCACAGCTGCACACCTAACACTACAAAGGCAAGAAGCGTGTCAAAATGGTACAAACAGCACACTTCTATGATCAACGCCATCAGCACCCGCAATCTGGTAACGCGAACCTCTCATCTAGCTGTAAGAGAGAGAGAGAAGAAATGTAGGGAAGGTAGGGAGGTTAACTAGACTATGCGTCCAGTTTGCTACCCTACACATGGGGAGGGGTACAGGGGAGTAAAAAAAGGATCACTGAAGGATCTCTTAGACATGCGTTGCACGTAGCCCTCCCCTCCCCCTTTTTGTTCTTTTAAGGCTTCAAAATCTTCAAGTTCACTCTATTTCTTCCTTTGCCCATGACACTGATATATTGGGGATGCAGAGACTAGCGGAGAGGTCAGTTTTGTGGCTGAAGGATGTTAGGCCTCGATCCGTCTGATCTCTGTAGACACGGTCATGCGGCGGCATTTTAGTGCCGTTGCGACAGGTGGCGCTGGCGTCCCGTTGAAATCGGTTGAAAGCAGTGAGCGGAAGTGACCCTTGCTTCAGCCACGTGCGTTTGGTGTGTTTATGGAGCTGGCGCGTTACTTACGCCTGTACTTCGAGTTTAGACGAGTTATACTAAGGTACGAACTTTCTGCAGTGGATACCGTGAAGTGTCAGCAAAAATTTTCGTCATGCCGACGTGCAGCGCGCCGGGCTGCGAGTTTACAAAGGCGAGCGGATGGAGCCCCCCCACAATGCACCGCGGCCCAACGCTCTTGGAGGTTATGCATTTCCGCCGGCCTAACTGTGTCATCGCGCTGTCACTCCCCGCACTTTCGCATAGCGTTGCCGGGAGGCTGCCGCACCAGCGGGGGGCCTTGCTCGCAAAGGAAAGCCCTGCCAAGGCTTTTGGACCTGCGCCAAGTTGAGTTGGATACTCGCGAAGAAATCGTGTGCACCCACCTGTCGCCTCTCGTAACCGGAAGCCGACTCGTTCATGACGCAAGTGGGCACTGGAACGATGTGATCAAGAAAAGGAAAACCCTCTACGATCGACATCTCGCAATCGTTCATGTTTCAAGCAGTGCGAGCGCCTTGTATCGCCGCTGCGCTACGCTTATTTTTATTTATTTATTTATTTAGTATACTGCAGACCTTCTCAGTCCAAGCAGGAGTGGTACATAGGATATACAAATAACGATGTCACGTACAGAAAGGCACCGACACAATCAAAGAAAGGAAAAAAAACTATTGAATTCCAAGTAGCCAAAACTCTGCCCAAAGTTTTGCCCAAAGTTTTGCCGGCCTGTTATCAACGATGTAAGTTTGGATGTTTACTAAGTCGTATGAAATCAACACAAAACGACGCCATGACGTACTTGTTGCAAGCCTTGCCTCGTCGCTGGCCAGAAAGGGGGTTTCGGAAAAATCACACTCCGCTACGTCCCGGTCGTCACTTCAGCGTTAATTAGCTTTATCTGATGCTCAGTACTGACTTCTAAGCTACGCATTATGAATAGGGAACATGCCATGCAACACTAAGACCTTCCAAACGCCAGTGTGCGGCTTAAAACAAGTAAAGCTTCCGGCCTCGCCCGTTCGTATATTCAACGCCTCCTTGGTATATTACACGGACAAGATAATACGCCATCATTAAGACAAAAGAACGCCGCGGCTTAAATATTGCCTATCAGCTCAAAAAAAGTTCGAACAAAAACAAATTTTTTTCTCGTGCGTCCTGCAGAAAAAAGCGCCCGTGTTTTCTTTTCTTTTTTGGCGCTTCAGTGCAGCATGCATGTGTAATGCGGTGAAGCTGTGGGGGCACGCGCAACGTTATAATATGCGACCGAGCACCTCGACATGATGTTTTTCTTTTTTTTTCTACAACCCGCCCTTGTCCAACAAGCAGTCATGCAAACTTGATGGCAAGTAAAAAAAAAACATACCTGGTCACAAGTGCCACATAGTCGTCACATGAAATGGAAATAAAAGCAGAGTGCAGACCATGCATAGAGATACACTGGAGGATGTTCTAAAGCATAGACCATGCTCTGAATGAAACATAGGGAACTTTCATGCTAGTGTCTGTGGCAGCTGCAACGCACAGCACTTCAGCTAGCATGGCAGGGATGGGTAGTACACGAATGTGTCTAATGTTCGTTCTTTTACCTCCGTGTGGCCTGAATTCGCTTTGCCATAAGACAAAGTTTAGCAAAGGTTTAACATCAATGTATAGCTATAAACACAGCCACAAGTGCACGGCAAGCCTGCAAACACGAAAACTAGGCAAATCTGTGAAGTACCCATCATTCCCATGGCAACTGAACGCCTGCAGTGCCAGAGTTACTTTTAGGAAACTATGAGACCATAAAAGTCACCCAGGATGTTGCAATTACACCTTGTTTTATTTTTGCATCATTTAAAAACAATGCTTTGCTAGGGTGAAATGCCATTTGAAGTATCACAGGATTATTGCGTGCTTAAACCCCTCATCATCCAACCTTATATAGGTGAGAGCCAGTCTTTACGCATGTACCTGTTCAAATAAACATCCGTGCATATGACTGCCTGATATCTGCAAGGATTATAAGATGCAATAAGACTTCACAATTCAATAGTATACACTTTAGAAACAGATATTAAATTCAATGCAGCAACTAGTTCAACTGCCTCTTGCAACACAGCATATGCCAGGTAGAAAATGCTGCAAATGCAAAGATATTCTGGAAATTGTTTTGCAAAGCCTTCACAGGCATGGTGGCAAATATATCGGTTAATGCCAGCAATGTCTATTTTCTGCGAAGCTCTAAAAGCTCTTGCACGAGTTGTCTAAAATGCCTATGCACTTCTTCAGCCTATGAACTTGGCGTTTCACTGCAATGTAATGTTAAAATTAGAGGAAATAGTAAACCGGCTCTAAGATTTATAAGCTGTTGTAAAAAGAAGAAGCAATATATTTCTTAATTTTGAAGAAGCATTCTGAATAAAAGTAGACCAGCTGAGGCTGCCACAAGTGGCCTTGAAGATGTAAAAATACTTGCCAACGGAAGCTGCTGGTCAAATGTGGAGGCCACGCATTTCAGTCAGCTGTACACATTGATGCTAAGTCTTTGTAATGCTATGAAAATCTTCATAATAGCACCTATAGACACAGCATAATACACCCAGTCTATTATGTCGTTTGGCATTGAGGATAAAAGATAGCTTATTCCTTTGCATACATTTCTAATATTTTTGCAGTTATGAAGATTAGAAGCTTGACTACTGCTGGCATACTAGTTTATGTTTCTCAAAGAGATGTGGACATCTATAAATCCAGAAACCCCAAAATATAAATTTCGACAAGTGCGAGGATATCCAAATGCAGAGCTGTGAAATGTTATGCTCACACCTCTTATTTAATCTCTATACGAAGTTTCGATTCAGCAAGGCATTATAAAAGTATCGATGTTCATATGCCTCATGACTGGCATGCGTCTTTGCACAAGTTTTTCACTGCCATTCTGGGTTGTCGCAAGTATTGTACTGAGCATGTGTTCCTCTGTCCCCCTAAAATATCCCTGGTGACAGCACTGTTGCCAGCACCATAAATGAAGCAATGCAGGCAGTGACTACAGTGCCAAATGCATGAAACACCTCGACATTGAGGTCTCGTCATACAAACTAGCTAATCTCAAACTTTGCGAATGATTGGGCTACGGCCCAAGTGGCGCAAGGGTTTCTTGAGAGAAGAAAAAAAGTAATAAAGGTGAACTGGTATCTTAGCCCTTTCAGATACCACCTATGAAGAACTTTACGTACTTGTGTGAAACTGATATTTCAAGGCACTCGATATTTAATTGTAACAAAAATAGCAGCATAACACGAGGTGCATTCAAAAAGAAACCGAACTTTTGCTTTGCTGTAGTCTTTGACTTTGTTTCTCGGCCACAAGTATGGCCAAACAAAAATTTCATCTTGGAAATGTCACCTGCTGCCTTAGTCTATATCACAAATATGCGACATCTGGTGGAGGTGGTTTCTTTCATGTTCTGGGCGCCCCCATCAAGCCATGAACCCAGCTCCAGTGCCAAAAAAGATACCCGACGCCAACCTTGAGCCTGACATCATCAACTCCTTCAAACATTATTCTTTTTTAGATTACTGCGTAATTTTTAATAAAAGAACTAGTGGTAATGGCAGTTCATTCCTCCGATCTTACCTATTCTTTTTTTAGATTACTGCGTAATTTTCCATAAAGTAAGTAGTGGTAATGGCAGTTCATTTCTCCAATCTTATCTTAACACTGTAGCAGCTTGGTGCAGCACATGGCAAATAGATTTAAACATGCGTAAGTGTAAGCAAATGTGCATAAGAAGATATGCAGACATCTTGCTAACATACTAGGTAAATGTCCTACACATTCGGGTCAGCTCATATAAATAATTATGTGTTCTAATCACATTGAACTAACCTCAGGCACCTCACACTAAATATGTTACTAATAATGCCGATTACAGTTTAGGCTACATACATTGCAACTTCTCAAAACCACGATTTACACTAAAACTACTCCTATATGAAACATTATTACGTCCCAAACTTGAATATACCTCTTCTGTGCGAGACCCTTGCTACGACAACTTGATTCACTTGTTTGTACAGAATAACTCCATCCGCTTGAAACCTTCTCACTGTAATTGCATTGCTGTTATAACTTCAATGAAATCCAGCCGAAGCCTTGCTTCTTTTGCACCCCCTTGGAAAATAACCTATTTGGCTTCATTTCACGAATTATTCTGTCATACTACACTGCATGACCAACTAATCCTGAATCCTCAGTACATATCCCATTGCAGTGACCTCGTCATAAGGTTGGCATCGCATTATGCAACTCCCAGTGTTTTCATCTTGTACATTGGTACATTGAAACCAACTACCTGAACACATGTTACAATTAGTAATTGTTTTCCAATAAACTTTACTCGGTATTCTGTAATTATCCAAAATAGACTAACTAATATTCTATATTTACAGGCTGAAATATGTATTTTGTTTGTTTTCCTTACACAGCTAACATTGTGTAATGATGAGTTTATTCTTTGTTTAATAACTTTTCATGCTGCATTTTCCTTGTCTACTTTGTAACCAGTCCCCTCTATTAACGCCGTAAGGATTTTGGGAGTAAATAAAATAAAAATAAATATGCAACTGTATGCTGCAAAACGAAGTTATTTGAAGAGATTAAAAAGTCAATATATTTTGATGTTTCTTAGCCCCTACAAATACAAATAGAAAAATCAAGTGGTGTACACAATTGTGTACATAGCGTGTCAAACGGTTGACATTCACGCAGCATTCCTTGCAAGCACTGAAAGCCGATGCTTTAGTCCTTTTTATGCCAACTTAGTCGGATTTCAGGGGTGGGCACTCCTATAAGAAGTGGAGTTCGCTTGTTTGGGATTTAACAAAACCAACTTCATGCATCAAAAAGTAACATTTTTTAGGCAAAGTAACATGAAGTATATCAACATTTTCAGGTTTGCTCTTGTAATTGTTACAGTTCATTTATAATTTTAGTGAAGTAAAAGTTTAAATCATGTGACAGCTTTGTGTTAGTAACAACAACAAAGCATTCAGAAATACTACACAAAGGCAGCTGCTGTCCCTATCACAGTACATGTCCACAATGAGGAGAACGTTAGTATACCTTGTGTAGCACATGTGAGAAAAAAGCTTGACAGGTTTTCACACAAGCAATGTTTTCATTATTTTCTCTCCCCCTCGCGCTAGTATTGCTGCTGCATCGTACATGATCACGCGCACCCTCTTCTTCCATCACGACGCAATCCCCTCGCTGTTGGTGGCACTACAACCCAGTGGCATTCAAGCCCTTAGCACCGAGGTTCACATTGTTTTTGGTGGCCAGCCTGCAAGTACGAAAGATACAAAAGTGTTTTTAAGTACCGAGTTCTGCGACCTGATTTCAAGTCAATTTTTATTCTAGTTTCTCAGAACTTTGCAAGGAAATATAAGGAAATGAAAAGAGTCAGCAATCCTTTTTATTCTAGTTTCTCAGAACTTTGCAAGGAAATATAAGGAAATGAAAAGAGTCAGCAATCCTAGATGTATCAGAACTATAGTACAAGTCAAAAAGAAGGCAGGAACTTGAACACACAAAGAAGCACACAAGCAGCACAATAAAGAGGACCCCAAGACATAATGCATCCAACACTATGAGAAGTGCATTGTCGATGACAGATTTTATCACTAAGCTTACCAGATATATTTTCGGCAAGCAGCACACCTATAGTGTACTGCACATGGAGATGCATGTCAACTGTGGGCACACAGTATTGAGTTAACATGGCTCACATTTTTCTATGCTTCATGGGCATGTAGGACTGCCTTGTGGGGGTGCGTGGCAATGGATGGCGGAGCTTGTGCGCTGAGAAGCAGCAAAGGTGGCTCAATAAGGAATGAAAGCACCATTTGCAAGAAAAAAAAGAGAGAGTTCAATTATTTTGTATTAACGGTGTGTTACTATTATGTCCTTATTGTACCAAACTAATTAAAATGAACATTGGTGATTTTATTATTTACAAATAAGCAAATAAATACACAAGTGAAATAAAAACTGTTTGCATCATTTTTCACACACCCCATGGGCATCGAGAGGCTAGACGAGACCATCTGAAGCTTCTGGTGGGTAGGGTACAATGACGATAAATCTATTCTAGCTTTATTTAGTGCTCGTAAGTATTTAGGATGACTGCCAGTTGGGCGTGTTGATAAAGGTTCATGATGAAACAAGCGCAAACAAGTGCAGTGTCCTCTCCGAGTCTGGGCTCATAAGTAATTCAGTCATTCAAATGCAAGCTCTGAAGGCGAGAATGCAAGGCAGCACCCCAAGTAAGTCTTTCACTTTCAAGTGACTATGATAGTTCTCCGCTGCTTTCCTGTTTTGTATCGCAATAAAAAGCATACGTCGGAAGTGTCCAACATTCCAACGGTTTCTCTGGCAAGTGTGTAGAAATCCTGAGAAAAAAAATTTTTATTCTGCTTTCAGTCTTCTTCCATCGGTGTGATGAACGCCCAGAACGATGGCTGGTGGACGTGATCACAATGGTGTGAAAGTCTAAAACTGAAACCATGTGCAGTTTTTGCAAGGCCTTCACCAATAATACTACATACAACGTACTGGTCGCATAAAGCATGGAAATTGTCAGATAATGTATTACTGAAGTTTCTCCAGCTTGTTTATTTAGCCTCAAAAACCACCACAGTTGAGGAGAAGAGTTTGTTCCAGCAACACTGGTACGCCAGCATTGTGAAACGAACTGTAGTGGTTTTACTCCTGCCAAGTGTGCATGCAACTAAAACAAACATGAAATGTCCTTCACAAAACAGCAGAAGGTCCCAGCTATCTTGCAGTTGTGTTTAGGTGCTCTGCATTGCATATGGGATGAGACCCAGCATGGGCAACATGATTAAGCGAAACGTGATTGCAAAATGTTCTCCAATGTAGAACTTTGGTAAGTACTGTTGTGCACTTTCAGCGCAAAGTCTCGTGCAACATTACTAGATGACATTGGACCCACGGGCAAGGTTTGAAAGTTTACTGAAGTCAGTTGTGCTAATATTTGCCGAATACATTTTTTTTTGTTGAGAGCGGCGCCAGACGCAGCACTCGCTTTTCTCCGCCGTAGGCAAGCACGCAACCGTCTCGCCAGCAGTGCCACGGTTCCTCTTTGAACGCATGATAAAACAAGCAAAAATACTCTCTTGTGCAGTCTGAAGTTGCCTCAAGTGAATGAAATGCAATTTCAAGTTAAACATGTTTGTTTTGAAGCAAAATCAGCCTACTTGCGAGCATTTCTCTGTGGATAAATAGAACCACAACGCTGCTGGGTGGTGCCAGCAGTTGCTTCGTAGATTTTCAACATCAAAATTACTCCTTTTATATGGTACAAAAACATGCTCATTGGTGCTGATGAGATTAACAATCTTCTCATTTTCACCACGATGAGCAAAAAGTTCTGTGCACTAGACAGTCCCTTTAAAAAATTGTACCAGAACATTACAGCTTCATTGCACTAGAAATGCTGGAAATTGCTTACAAATGTCGAGCCCTCCTCACAGCGAATTCAGAATATGCATGAAACCTGGCAAGACAGCTTGTATATGCTTGGTAATCTTCAGTTCTACCATCCAACATTTGATTGAAAAATATAGGCCTCCAACAGTTCGCCTTGTCAGAAAACATGCATGTGATTTTCGGCCACAACTATTTCCACGCACCTGTCCAAAACAGCCAGAAGAAGCAAGAACTGCAAGGTTTAGTGATGGGCAAATAGTTATGTGAGGTTGAAAAAATAGTAGTTTGGTTGAATAATTTAAAATCAAGCATTTTTGTTATGATCCAATACCCTTAAAAATTTCACGAATAAGAACTAGGCTTCTACGGATATCACATGCGCTTGTGTAACTTCCTCGCCTCTTGACAGTGTCCTTTTCTGCTCTTATACCAGGAATGTCTTTTTCTTGTAGATATCAGCGAACTCACTTCAGAGTCTACTCACTCTAACTAGGATGGAGGCGCTAGTCTCAGAATGAAAGAGTCCAGTTTAACATTTCTGTGAGTGTGCGTCCAAATGAGTCCGTCTCTGGAACATTTTGGCAATTCTGAGTCCGAGAGAGTCCAAAGTGCAAGATACATTTCCCGAGGGAATCTGAGTTCGATTTTTGTTTGCCAAGCTGTGATGAGTTACGGACGTTCGTCACTATGCTTGCTTATAGCGGACGAGAAAGGATTAACATGAACAATTTATTTGATGGCATGGGTGGAACGGCTGACGGCTCACGGATACGCTACCGTGTGCAGCGCCGTTGAGTCGGACGTCGCGGCCAACCCAGCAGTCAGGGTCGCAACTCCGGAGGTCCAGGATCAGGCCACGGCTCACGAGGACCACACCCGGTAGGTCTCGCCCACGAACCTGCTCCCGGCCACTGCACCCAGGCAGGAGCCGTTCAGCAGGCACCGTCCTTGGACCTTGTACAGGCCGACGGACTCGACCTCGAACAGACACACCGGGGTTCGACCTGACCGACACGTACGGGTCCCACGTCCGGCTCAGGAACGCTGCCAGGAACTCGTCCTCTTGAGCGGCGCACCGCTTCGTCTGCCTTCGTGGCCTCAACCCTCGAGCCCTTTTTCCCACGTTCTTTCTTCTTGGCCAGGGCACCGCCAGGTACCCTCGGGTGCACACTGCAGCTCATGAGCTCGCGGCCCACGTCCGAGTATGGCGCGTCGCTCGGTACGGCTCGGCACTGCTCGGCGATCCTCGATTCAGCCAGAACTCCCCTGGCACCTGAATCCTCGGCCACCCTGAACCTCGCCCGGCTCCGTGGTCCTCCGTACACACGCCCGCGTGTCGCCCGGCAGAACGTCTTGCTCGTCCCTTGCCGATGTGCGACGCTCTGGTGACACCAGCGCTTGATGGCATGGGTGCGGCTACGGAGCAGTCAACCCGCATCGGAGACGCGATGCTCCATGCGGGGAATGGCCAGCCCGTCCAGCGAACAGCTTGCATCGAGACGCGATGCTCGGCGCAACCGTGACCATTAGCTAGGCCACGTTCATCGCTGTGCCGAACGGCTGACCGTGGAGACGCCTCGCCGAGATCCGCGATGCCCTCGGCAAGGAAGAGAACAGCAGGCCAGGCCGCGCCCCGAGATGCAGTACTCGTGCCGGCAATGCCGCCCCAGCTGGTGGTTGGAGGGCAGCAGCGTGGACGGCCGCGTTCCCTGGCCGGAACCTGGATCGCCTGCGTCCGACGCTTCGGCCCGCTGTCTTCCGTCCACCGCTGCTTCGGCTCGTCCCCAGCCACAAAGCCTACCGCCACGTAATGGTCACACGTGGCCTAATCGTGGCACGAAACCTCTATGAGCCACCACAGGTCATCAGCTGATTGGCGCACAGTTGCCTCGTAATCGCACGTGCCCTGTCCCGCACCTTCGACGTTGTTTTTCTCGAATCCTCACAATAACCCCCCACACAAGAAAGTTGTTTCCACAAAACAACTTTTCTCACACAACAAAGTGATGAGGGACAGAAAAACACGCAACTTCAAACAATATCCGGAGATGACACTAATGGAAAACCCGATCTGTTTTTACAATGATACAGTCCAGAAGAATGATAACTTTTAAAATTAAACATGCTTACGGGCAACCAAAAACCAATCAATGCACAAGATTTCATTTTCTTATGTACTAAACAGTATAGAGCTTCTTGGTCTACACTCATGATTTCTTACGCCAAGTAACTACCTTCTGTGAACAGAACGAATGAATGGAAACTGCTATGCGCCTACGCCAAACGCTAATTCACAATGTTAAGCGCTGTTCACTTACAATGGTCATATATACTCGTCTTCAGCATTACTATCTGCTTTACCTAGATCAGCGTTCATACTCGCGTCAATGCTCACATATTTCAAAGCCGTGTCTTTTATATACCATTTAATATTTATTGATTAGTGGCATGAATTACATGGTGGAAGGTCTTGACCTTTCCCTTACCATTGACAACTAAAGGAAGTTGGTGATGAATATATATTGCGCTGTCATCTCTTTTAAAAATGACCTTACTGGTTTATGAGCACTCATAACTCGTACTTGAAGGCACCATATGAAAAGGTGCCAAAAAGAGCATCGATTACATGAAATTTCAGTGTTAAAAAGCACTGGTATTGTGGTCGAAAAAGACAGTGAGTCCGAGCAAGTCCGGTTGAACAAATTTTCGTGATAGTGAGTACGGCTCCCAAAAATGTTTACTGAGTCCGAGTCTGAGCAAGCTCCACAAGTTTTTTTGACTTACGCTTTCTTGGGTTGAAGCAAAGTCGAAGCAAGTTTCTATTAAATGCATGATTTAAATATGACTACATTGCAGGTTGTACACAGTAAAATATTTGTGTCTAAAGGTTTTCTACTTGGCCCATAGAACAAGCTTTTAAACTTAATAGGACCCTCCAACACTTCGGAAAGTGCACTGTTGTAGCCAAACACCATCAGCAGCTAACATGAGAGATTATGGAGGCGAATGAAATGCAAATGCTGGGTGATCGATGTATCAGCCTGCCTTCGCTTGCTCTGACTAAAAAAGGAAGCGAGTTTCTGGCTTTGACACAATTGATTGTGAACTTGTGCAAGCTGTGGCGTTGTAACCATATAATGAGTTGATGATTGTCTTGCTATGATGCAATACATTGCGCGGTGGTGTTCCGTCATGAGTATATATTTCCAGCATTTTCGTTAATAAAACTTCAGATGAAGTAAGGGATCTTTCTGTTCTTGTCTCTTCTTCTGTAGTTACGTCGTAACTACTCGTAGTCTTGCGCTGTACAAATATGTTGATTCCCTATCACCAACTAGCCCAAGCATCTGTCTTATCAAGTTATGAAATAAAAACACTGTATGCCCCAAATTTCCAAAACAAAGAAAATTCAGAATATACATTTTGAGAATAGAGATGACCCAAGAACAGTACAACAAATTTATAAATGATGCATATGATGGTTCTATTCAAACAGACAAAGAAAGATGGAAGCGAGGTGCCACTATTGCTCGTGCCGTGTGGTATAAAGCATTGCTTGATTTTTTTTTTGTAACACACATGAACTCAGTTTTCTCGATAAATTTTTGTTCTTATTGCGATAAGAGCCCACAAGTGTTTTAATATAGATGGATGATATGATATGATCCCACTCTAAATACAAATGTCCAATGAACTTCGCTGTTTAAAATTAACAGGGTTGCAAGCACTATAACCTAACTCAGTCTTGAAAGGTCGCTTCACGGCATTGCGAATATCCCCAAAGTGGTTGGTTTCACCGCACATAGCGTTTATGCGGCAGTGAAACCACCTTTCAAATTGGTTGCACACGGTGAAGTATGTCTCACCGGCGCAGCCACTCGTTGATGTTCTGTGCAGGAAATTTTTGCTTTTTCGGGGAATTTTCGCCTGTCATTTTGAGCCCGAAGGAATCTTCGCGATATTGGAGGGTATTTCAGGAATGGTTAAATTCTCATATAACGACCGATAATTAGCGGTCACAGTGCGCCTTCATCTGCTGTAATCGGTTCTGGTGCATGCACCACGCTAGCAGAACCCTTGAGATTTGTTATACGCGGAGCGATTTTTAGTTCATTATTGGTGTTAGACTTGAAGCCCGCAATGTGCAGTGTATTATCACTATATGAATGAATATGCCATGGCTTTGTTGGGCGGCAGCGGATGGGCTAGTCATGATTTCAAAAGTGGCCAGTACGTCATACACGTGTAATTATGCGTAGATGAGGGCGGAAATTAGTACGGTTATGCAGGGAAATATGCTGGAACTTTCATCAACGTTAACAGGGAAAAATCCCCGAAATTGGGAATTTTCATGTCTATGAATGGGAATTCTTCGGCGTAGAACGAAATATCACTGGCCACAGTGTACATGCTGGATCGGCGGTGACGTCAGACCACTGACCCAGTCCATGAAGGCGATCGCTCCACGAAGTTCGTCCTACCACTGTGGTTGTGACCGTCAAGTTTCTACGAGTGCCGATCGCGTTGTTGCACAATATTGAGGCACAATGGAGGAGATGCGTCAGCCACTTGAGGTCGTAAGAGATGACCAGCAGTCTACTGAACAAGAGTCCGTGTTCCGAGCGAACTTGGCCGACGAAGACGCCGTGAATGAATGGATGGAAGCGTACAGCATACAGACCAACACTTCTTGGATTGTCTGGCGCGTCCAGAGTGTTGAGGAAAGGTGGGTTGTCCTGTCGATGCCATTCACTGCACTACAGCCGTTTGAGCGATCATTTACACAGGGCTTACAGCTGAAATCATAGTTTCAAAATTCCGCGCCGCAATACAAGGCGATTTTATTGATGTCATGGCGGCAGCTCCATTTGCGATGATGAGGTTGCTGCGGCGATTGCGCCGAGATGTGAAAACTGCGACATACTGAAACATTTCGACAGAAGAGGCACAATTAACGCTGAGTGTGCGCCTAGACGTCGTTTTCGCGGTCTTTCGGCGAAACAAAAAAAAAAAGTGGTAGGCGATCGAAACACGAGTGCTCGACCAATTTTCACCATGGCGAAAAAACGCGCTCTGTCCCTTGTCCTCTACGTGCCTACTTGCGCATCAAATTCAATTGTGCTGCCAATCGGTAGTCTAGGCTCCTCAGGGCATGTGAGCCAAACATAGCGCAGCACGTGAAACAGAATTTACAATTCTTAAACACCTTTAAATCGCTCGCTCTTCTCTCCCCCCAATGATGTCATCAACCTAACCGTGCCATAAACTCAAAGTGGACGGCCACTGGCTGATTCGACACCCCGTGATGGGCAATGTTACCGCGGCCGTCACAATATGCGGCGATGTGCGCTCGCTCGCGCTGCAAGTAGCTTAGCATTCCCAGAAAAAAAAAAGCGACGCGCGCTGGCAAACAGGTGTGCCTGATCTTGCCTTTTTTTTATACATGCTTGTGTAGCTTTCAGCCCAATCGCTAGTACAGAAAGCCCTTAAAAACTCAACCAACCCCATTAACTCTGGCCATACTTGACACTGAAAATTGTTGCGGCAGTCGATTCCTCCGACAATGAACTCCTTTAAATAGCCATTAGATGACTACTTGAAAAGTGTAGCAGTGTCTCTAAGTTACTGCTGTAAATTTTAGTGCTCATTGAACAACACAGGTAAGAGCTGCATAGTCCTAAAATCTCTCCAGGGCAACAACATCTAGGTGGGAATACCAACAGTGTAGTAGACACGTCACTTGGCAGCCTAGCATCCTTCCTGTCTCTGTCTTTTTTTGCCTTGGTTGCTTCTGCTTTCTGCTGATGCTGCTGGGGTTCCCACCAAGAATATATACCAACTTGCCCAACGAGCCATCTTAACTCAATAACTGAATACTAAACAGAGATTATTTGCTTGAGCAAATGATAACGAAGAGGCAATTGACAAAAGCCACCTAGCTCTTGGTTGAGCGCACAATATTCATGTATAACCACCATCTGTTCTGAAACTTTGCCTGCTGCAACTGGTCTTGCACTACTGCAATGACATGCACACACTGCAGTATCTTGTAAATGGCAACTTCAGCACCAAAGCATGTGCCCTACCAGAAAACCTTGCTTGGTGCATATAGATTGCAACATGATGTGTCATTTCTCCTAGCAGGCTCTGCAAAAGCTACAAGTGTTGGCCTAATCAGTGGTGCTGAAAAGGGTGGTAGCTGAACTTGCGATGTGTTGCAGCAGTCTCTTGGTATAAATACCCAACTTGATGTTAATGTCACGTTCATATACTGCCTGTCTCTATTCAATTCTGCCACAAATTCTAGATGCCTTTTTTTTCTGGCTCGGGAGGGGAAGAGGGGACTGTCGCAAACAATACCAACTACAACTTATTTAACACATTGTCAAGTCAGGCAAAAAAATATTCACTAAGTTGTGGAGTCCAAAATATGTCATAATTGGTGAAGTTAAAGGTTATTGTGAGTATTGAATAATTCTTTGTTGCTTTCAGTCAGCAGTCTGTACAAACAAACTGTTGCCTTCAGTCTGTCTGTACGTCCGTGCCTGCGTACATCTAGTGAACACTCCAAGTACCACCATCTACCATCCCCTGTGGCACATACCCACTCCGCGCGTCCATCCATCCGTCTGCTAGTCTGTCTGTCTGTCTGTGCGTCCATCTAGTGAACACTCCAAGTACCGCCACCTCCCACTTCGCATCCCGGTGGCTACGTACGACAACGATGGAGGATGGACAGACCCACGCTCTAAGGAGCTTCGCCCCCAACCATTAAAAGATTGTTATGTTGCTCCAAAGTGAGATTTCAGCTGCTCCAGAAGCTACACTGAAACTGCTTCGTTGATCACATCACTGAAAGTGACCATAACATACTGTACTGAGCTGATCATAAAAGCCGTCGCATCATGTTTGGGCAGTAATCTGAAAGCCACCTTGTTTCTTGGGAGATTCATAAATAGGCATAGAGGATGCCACAAAATGAAATTAAAGGATGTTTTAACAGCTCAGTTATTTAAAGATCAACTCCGGTGATTTTTTGACATCAATGGATCTCAATAGAATTCGGTGGGTACGTTCCTTCGCAGATTTTTGTCATTTATGCCAAATGACAGGATTGAGAGATGCACTGATTGTTTGCATATAAGTTTTTAGGCTTGCCTCGAAATTATCAACTGACTTGTCATAATTATTGGCAACACTGTCCGTGTAACATCACATTTGACATGTCAACTGAAGTCAGAGTTTCCTAAAATGAACTAGAGGAGACTCTAGCAGTACGATCGTTCGACGACTATGAGAATCATGAGTAGAACACGCATTTGCCTACTCTTCCTGCTTGCAGAACACGTATTTGCTTGCAGGTGGCGGACAAAGTTGTGTCTTTGTTTATTCCTGTGTTATAGTATTGTTTCGAAGGAAAGAACAAACAGTGTCTATGTGTGTTTGCAAGAGAAAGCGTAAAATGACCATTTTTGCCAAGCCCGACCGCCACTGCAGATCAAATAAAAAATGTTGCTGCGACGTAAAGTTCAACGAAAGAAAAAAATGCACATGCCGATGACCTGATGCCCGAACAGTACATGCCACTTAAACAGCAGCAATGTAACTAATGCGACTTTCCACTGAGTGCTGCAAAACAAACCCTATACTTGAAGTGGCTGAGTGGCATGTCTCTGCACCAGTGTCGCAAGCCAATGTCTCATTGCAAGGCTCACAAACAACACTTATCGCGGTAAGCTTCAATGGCCATTGCTGCTTCTGTGGCTCCAGCTGCTCTTGCTTTGCTGGTGCTAGCATCGGCGGCCGTGCAGTAAAGTCAGGCAATGTTGGGCAAGGCAATTATGTCAGGAGCCTCATTTTTTCAGGAGGGCAATTTGAAGCGCAATAACACCGTGCGGATCACTAAAACATGATCTTATTTCAAAGTCAGCATTTCCTTGGCACCAAAGTAGCACTACGACGCACTACTTCAGCAATCTACGCCAAGTTGATATTTACCGTTAACGTCTCTCTCATGTCTGGTGAGACCACTGTTGTAAATGTAGCCTTGTGGGTGCACAGCCATGGTAAGCTTGTGCACATATTCCCTCTAGTCTGGACATGTTCTAAGGCCACCCCAGTTGCCAATTACGCCTGCACTGATGGGGCTACTAACAGTGTCGTCTCCTGGCGTGCACCGAGCCAAACGATTGCTCCACACTACCATCATCTTCATGATGGCATGGCGGCTGAAGCACCTCTGGGGTCCCCCAGTCAAATGTGCGACAACCACTCATATGGTGCTCATACAATCGTACGGTGCCATGCCATTGCACAGAATACAACATACGAGCAGCCAGCTGCAAATGTGACAAAAGCATAGCTATTACAGCAGTGCAACTGTGAAGAGAGTTTTGTACTTCTAGTTATTCTTACTTAGATAGTTATATTTTACAAAGCAGTGCATTATGTAAGACCTTATCCCAATTTGCACCCATGTGTGTTATGCAGGATGACTTTTCACAAAATTTCCCGCTGCCAGCATCACACCAAGAACAAGAAGAGTGGCCCACGCGATGCCAAGTGCATGGCCAAAGTTGACGAAAAGATAAAACTGGTCACGTTTAACACCAAACGCAGGGGCAAGTATCTGCAGAGAGAGGTGCCTCTTTCTGCAGTGATATGAATCGACGATAGGCACAGCCACAGCACCAACTCAGTGGATGCTCTGCGGCTACTTCGCGGCACCAGGTCAACAATACAAACATTCCTGCGTTACTTAAGCGAAGGCATGACCCCTAGTGAAGCAAGGAGACTGCATGAGAGCAAGCTCTCTATGGAAGATGATGGCCCTGCAAAGCTGGCCAATGCGGCTTTAAATCCGCCTCAAAGAACAGTCTACCACTGGCACAGCGTTTGGAGGGAGGCCTGTTTTGGTGGTACTCACATCGACCCTGTGCTGAAACTGGAGGAAAAGGCTTCTTTGTATGCAGCTCAAGGTATGTCTAAACTTGTGGGAGAATCTGTCTTCTACAAAAACATTATTCATAAGCACTCATTTTCAAAGTGTGAATGGTCAAGTTGTAGCTGTGACAAATTACAGACACATTCAGCACAAAGCCTCATCTACTAGCCATTCATGCCAGTGGCTTGGTTGTACGTTGCACCTGCCAGCCAGAGCATACATTTACCATTATTTGCTTGGGAAGTAAGAAATTAAGTATTTGTTACTTTGAAACCCACAACTTTTTGATGAATTTATGTTCCTGTGAAACCAGAAACATCAAATACTTAAAGTAACCTTGAGTATGGCAAACTTAAAGCCCAAGAGGTGCACAGGTGGTCGAAGTTTAGAGTGGCAAAACCAAAAAACCAGATGAGATTGATAGGAAAACCAAAATGATCAAAAAAGGGGGGAAGAAGAACATATACATGACCAGATCAAAGAAATAACGAAAACGTTATTTATTTTCTTTGAATGTGACTCTGACATATTTTTAAAGGGTTTTTGTTTCAAGGCATAAGTTGACAATCTAAAACAACTGACTCGTTGCATGAGCATCAATTCACAGGGAACCAGCATTAATGAAGCTCGCGAGTCAGCCCATGGAAACAAATTGTGAAATATAAAACATGAAAAAAAGAGATGAGATGCCTCATACTGGCCGGCATATGTTTCAACGTAAGGATTTATCTTTGTCAAAAGCATTTTGTCCTTCTTGGCTGTTAGCTGAAAGGATTGGTTGTAAATGTCATTAAAGGAAGTGTTGAAATTTCGGAAAGCATGAAAACAGCAGCAACCAGAGCTGTACAGAGTGTCAGCCACACAGGTCAATATAGAGAGGCCATTAAAACTTCGGAGAAAACAAAAAAAAAGGAAAGAAGCGTAAAGCGCGAGAACGGGACAAAGGAAGGCGATACAAAAATAGGCGCTGACTGCCAACTGAAATTTTAATCGAGAAAATCAAGGATGCGCGGATACAAAAAAATGCTTAGATTACAAATCTTCAGTCATGTGCGTCACATCAAATTGATTTTTTTTCAAACAGATAAAGTAGCGGAGTGCTCACACATCTATGGCCCCCTTGGTGGATGGCAAACGCCTCACATATCTCCCGTGCGAGCCTTTGACAACAGCATTTTAGGACTGTAACATCCGACAGACGGAGGCATGCTGCACCCATGCCTAGCACAATGTGTGGCTAAATTAGTACAAACACCAATCTTTACATCAATTGACATGTTTGTGAGGCCTATAACTGATGCATCGCCCAGTCTGTGCCACAGACACACAGCCGCACGAACACTGAATTATGACATATGTTGATCACTGGATGAACGGCTTGATATGTTTCTTCGAACAGCTTGCTCCGCTTCCTTCCTGTTCATTCGCATGGCGGCACATTCCGCCTAGCTTGGTGGCACCGATTGCTCTTACTGTTCAGGAAGATGGTCACGTGTCTTAAACCTATCTTATCCTGGTCCTGGCGCCATACCATTGAAGACTGAGAAGCAGAGCCGAAACAGAGAACAGCTTATTTGACAGATGCGAAACTAACAAAAACAAATTCAGCAGATTCCATGTACTTTGGGAATTAACATTATGTGAAGCATGCGGAGGGAAGGTGGCCGTGTTGTAATTTTTTTATTCAGCGACATGTTATGAAATGATGCTAAATATATGTACAAATGTTGCAGAAACAGATGCATATTGAACAGTTGCAGATGTTTCTATAACCAGTTGTTTGCACTTGCACAATGGTGCCATCAGTAACATGAGTATTAGCAACACCAGAAGCGATAAGCTGATATGAAGGGTTTGTGCTTGCAAGGATGGTAGCCCTGGACACTGGTACATAAATCCACTTCTGCGCATGGCATCTAACTACAATGGACGTTTACACAACATAAAGGTTGTAGCATAAGAGTAAATATGTAATCTTTATGAGATTGCATAGCCAGCACTGCAACCACAATTGACGTTTAACGAACATTGCGGTCTACTTGAAAAATAGTTCTGAGATCTAGCATGGCTCTGTGGTAGAATTCTTGATTGCCTCGCATTATGCTTGGGTTCGACTCCTGCTGGCACCCTGATAGATTAATATGTGGAGTTTAACGTCCCAAAACCACCATATTGATACGCAACAGCCGGCACAGCCTGTCTGGAAGAAAGAGGAAGACGACGTTGGTGGCTGGTTGTTGATGAACTGTCGCCATCTTGTTCGCCGAGCACAGTGCATCGTATTTAATTTAATAAATAAGTTACCCGTAACATTATTGGTGGAGGTGGACGACTCCCGTACCTCGATGGAGACGCGCAGCGGTCGCGACACCGGGGACTCTTCGGCTACTTCAACTGCCAGTGCCTCATCCCCACCGGTCTCTCGATCAGAGTCGACAACCTACGTCACCCTGCCACCCCTGCGGGATCCTGGAACTTTCTCCGCTGACGGCACCATCGACGTTGACTCCTGGCTGCACCGGTACGAGCGAGTCAGTGCTACCCACCGCTGGGATTCCACGCTCATGCTCGCCAATGTTGTGTTCTACCTCGACGGCACGCCGCGGACATTGTTCGAAACCAACGAAGCCGAAATCACAACCTGGGATTTTTTCAAATTGAAGATCCGTGATCTTTTCGGCGATTCATCTGGTCGCCAGCTCGCTGCCAAGAAGACTCTCGCCACTCGCGCCCAGACGTCTACTGAATCGTACGTCTCATACATTCTTGACGTCTTGGCGCTTTGTAGCAAGGTTGATCAGCGCATGTCAGAAGAAGAAAAAGTTACCATGTCCTCAAAGGGATTGCTGACGATGCCTTCAACCTGCTGGTTTTTAATAATGTCACGACCATCGACACGATCCTGACAGAATGCCGCCGTCTAGAACAGGCTAAAGACCGCCGCGTCACCCACGGCATCACGCGCCTGCCGAACACAGCTGCTACTTCCTCTTGTGATGACTCCGTCCGCCCAGTTCTCTGATGTGACAACCTCACCCGCATCATTCGTCGTGAGGTCGAGGCAGCCAAACCAGTAGCTACTCCATTTCCAACGCCTGATCCTTCACCGACCACTATCTCACTGATACAAGCCGTCGTTCGTCAAGAATTATCGAACGTCGGCCTACACCCCGTTCAACCAGTCTACTCTGCAGAGCCTTTTTATCGTCGTCCATCCGCTCCTCGATATGGTTCCAACTACTTTCGACAGCGCAATTTGTCTGAATGGCGTACACTGGACGACAAGCCCATATGCTTCAACTGCCGACGTGTCGGTCATATTGCTCGCCACTGCCACAATCACTGGGCTCCGCCGGCACGCTATGGGCCTCTTACCCAAGCCACTTCTGACCACCAGTCGTCCTCAACATTTGATTTTGGTTCCCCTATGCCGACCACGTCCTCTGATTCTGCCGCACCTCTGACGAGACCTCGCTACGCCCGTCACCATCCCCTGCTCGCCGTCAATCTCGTTCGCCCCCACAACGCCGTCCTGCCTCTCCGACCTATTCGCAGCGCCCCCGACCGGAAAACTAGGCAGTGCAGCTTCTGGAGGTGAAGCTGAATTGACGACGACCTCTGCAAGAAATCCTCGTGTAACATTACCGACCACCCGGAATCTGTTGAACGTTACTTTAGACAATGTACCTGTGCGCGCGTTGATCGATACTGGCGCGCATGTGTCCACTATGAGTGCTGCTCTTCGTCGCCGCCCAAAGAAAGTTGTCACACCCGCCTTGAACCGAGCCGTTCGAGTCGCCGACGGGGGAACTGCCGCGATTATCGGCATGTGCTCCGCCCGTGTCACTATCGCCGATAGAAGCACTGCTGTTCTTTTCACCGTTATAGAAAACTGTCCTCATGAAGTAATTCTAGGAATGGATTTTCTCACCGCTCACTCGGCCCTTATAGATTGTTCAGCCGGCTGTCTTGACCTTGAAATGCCTCTACTTTCTGATCTGACCAACCCACCCCAAAGTCGCTTTTGCTGCATTGATTTCGCACGCCTTCCGCCTAACTGTGTCACACATATTGACCTCTTCTCTACACCACCTGTACCTGACGGCGATTACATGGTGGCACCAATTCATGCCATGATGCTTACGCATGGCGTCGCTATTCCGCACACCATTTTGACAATCGTTGAAAACCGCACATGCCTTCCTATTGTCAATTTTGCCCTCACTGCCCAAATTCTTCCACAAGGTATCTCCCTGGCCGAAATTACTGCTCTACAAGACCATACGGTTGAACCCTTCAGAGTGGATGATTGCTGCACCTCAGACAATGAACCAACTCTATCACGTTCATCGGGCGTCGACGTTGACCACATGGTACCATCAGACCTCGCTTCTGATCAAGCGGAAGCCCTTCGTCACGTCCTGGAGTCCTATAGTGACATTTTCGACTTCGCCAGCATGGCTTTAAGCCGAACGAGTGTTGTTACTCATCGCATCAATACTGGTGACGCTAGTCCCATTCACCGACGTCCATACCGTGTTTCCACGTCCGAGCGCACAGTCATACAACAGGAAGTCGAAAAGATGCTTGCAAAGGCATAATCGAACCCTCTTGTAGCCGCTGGGCTTCTCCTGTCGTCCTGATCAGAAAGAAGGATGAAACATGGCGCTTTTGTGTAGATTATAGGCATCTCAACAAAATTACGAAGAAAGATGTTTATCCGTTGCCTAGAATCGATGATTCCTTAGACTGCCTTTACGGTGCTACGTATTTTTTCACTATCAACCTTCGATCTGGCTATTGGCAGATCGCTGTGAATGAGATGGACCGTGAGAAGACCGCATTCGTCACTCCTGACGGGCTTTATCACTTCAAAGTTATGCCCTTTGGTCTCTGTAATGCGCCGGCCACATTCGAAAGATTGATGGACTCGTTGCTCCAAGGGTTTAAATGGTCAACCTGCTTATGTTATTTAGACGACGTTATCGTTTTCTCGCCCACATTCGACTCCCATCTCAAGCGTTTATCGGCGATTCTGGAAGTTTTTCGTCGAGCCGGACTTCAACTGAACTCGTCGAAATGCCACTTTGCTAGTCGTCAAATAACCGTACTTGGCCACATCGTCGATGCCGCAGGAGTCCGCTCGGATCCCGAGAAAATTCACGCCGTTACAGACTTTCCTGTTCCGAAGTCAACAAAGGACGTTCGCAGTTTTGTGGGCTTGTGCTCCTACTTTCGACAGTTTGTTAAGGACTTCGCCATCATTGCACGTCCACTCACAAAACTCCTGAAGAAGGACACCCCGTTTTTCTGGGGCGCTGATCAAGCCTCATCTTTTTCCCAGCTCACGACGCTCCTTACAACACCGCCGATTTTAGCCCATTTTGATCCATCAGCTCCAACCGAGGTTCGCACTGACGCTAGTGGGCATGGCATCGGGGCAATGCTAATGCAACATCAACGCGGACATGACCGTGTTATAGCATATGGAAGCCGCCTGCTATCTACAGCCGAGCGCAACTATTCAATCACGGAACGTGAGTGTCTCGCTCTCGTGTGGGCAGTCGCCAAGTTTCGCCCATACTTATACGGCGGTCCATTCCGGGTAGTCACTGATCATCACGCGCTCTGCTGGCTGGCCTCACTCAAGGATCCCACAGGATGCCTCGCTCGTTGGTCCCTACGATTACAAGAATACACGTTCACCGTAACGTACAAAACAGGGCGGTCACACCAAGATGCTGATTGCTTATCACGCTACCCTGTAGAAGAGGCTGCCCATACTGATACCTTTCCAGACCTTCTGTCTGTGATGCAGCTACTCAACCTTGGCCACGAACAACGCCTGGATGCTTCCCTGCGAAACATCATTGGCAAGCTTGAGTCAAGGCCTCGCGACGCATCTCTACAAATGTTCCGGGTAAAAGACGGCATCCTGTATCGCCGTAACCTCGATCCATATGGCTATGACTTGCTCCCCGTCATACCAGCACATCTTCGTGCGACTGTTCTCAACCAACTTCATGACGCTCTTTGGGCGGGCCACTTGGGCGTCTCTCGCACATACGACCGTGTACGTCGTCGTTTCTTTTGGCAGGGTCTTGCCCGCTCTGTTCGACGCTACGACGCCGCTTGTGAACTCTGCCAGCGCCGCAAAAAGCCATCTTCCCTACCAGCTGGATTCATTCAGCTGATCGACATTCCCATTGAACCTTTTTTTCGAGTTGGCCTCGACCTGCTTGGCCCATTCCCGATCTCCAGCTCAGGCAACAAATGGATCGCTGTCGCCACTGACTATGCGACACGGTACGCTATCACACGAGCACTTCCGACGAGTTGCGCAACCGATGTGGCGGACTTTCTGGTATATGATATAATTTTAGTACATGGAGCTGCACGCCAACTTCTCACTGACGGGGGCCGCACCTTCCTATCAGCTGTCGTTGAAGAAATCCTGCGCTCTTGCTCTGCAAAGCACAAGTTTGCCACTTCGTACCATCCGCAAACGAACGGTCTTACGGAGCGTTTCAACCGCACCATAACCGACATGCTTTCTAATTACGTAGCGGCCGACCACCAGGACTGGGACGTTCATTTGCCATTTGTGACGTTCGCATATAATTCGTCACGTCATGACACTGCCGGCTATTCACCATTCTATCTTCTATACGGCCGAGAACCCGCCCTACCATTTGACACTTTGCTGCCCTCGGTCACGGAGTATGCCGGCGAAGCCATCGCGCGAGCCGACCACGCACGCCAACTCGCCCGCAGCCGCCTGCAGGCTTCACAGGAGCACCAAAGACAGCTCTACGATTCCCATCATCGAAACGTGCACTTTTCACCGGGTTCCCTTGTCCTCCTCTGGTCCCCCAGTCGGCGTGTAGGGCTTTCTGAAAAACTGCTGTCAAGCTACACTGGACCATACCGCGTCGTTCGCCAGGTGACTGACGTTACATACGAGATCGTTCCAGCCGATTCAACGTCATCATCGTCACCTTCGAGTGACATCGTGCACATAGCTAGACTCAAGCCCTATCACCCTCCTTCTACCACATCCGAGTTGCTCAAGCACCGAGACGGTGCTTCTACTGCCGGGGGTTATGATACGCAAAAGCCGGCACAGCCTGTGTGGAAGAAAGAGGAAGACGATGTTGGTGGCTGGTTGTTGATGAACTGTCGCCATCTTGTTCGCCGAGCACAGTGCATCGTATTTAATTTAATAAATAAGTTACCCGTAACAATATGATTATGAGAGACGCTGTAGTGGAGGGCTCCGCAAAGTCCAACCACCTGCAGTTCTTTAACGTGCACCCTAATCTGAGCACACGAGCCTACAACACTTTTGCCAGCATCGCGACGTGAAAGTCAGCAACGTGAAAGTCAGCAGCCGAGTACCTTAGCCCCTAGACCACGGCGGCGGGGCCCTGCTGGCACCCTGACATTTTTCTTTGCGTTTGTCGAGTCAACGCTGCCGCTGTCAGTTTTGTCTTAAAGAGGCCCTGCAACACTTTTTGAGCATGACCAGAAAATGTTGCCAATTGGTAGAAGAGGCTCCCGAGAACACGCGAGCCAAATATTATAGTGCAGCACGCGGCTTGGAATTTGCAATAAATAAATGATCAAAGTCAGCTAAAAATTGCTTTCTCTCGTTTAAAGAAATGACGGAGGAAGCTGAAAAATCATTCAAAGGCCATCTATCAGCCATTCGCTGATATAAACATGGTGCGCTCGGTCCTTACAGGGATCGCCGCGAGAGGCCGCACCTTGTCCCCGCGTGCGCTCGCGATCACACAGAAAAGGCCACGTATTCAAAGCGAAAAAAGAAAAAGTTTTCAACGACAAAAGGCACGTGTGACGTATTTTTTTTTGCCCATGCCATACCCCCCCGGCTTAGCTCCCAGAGCTTTCGCCGGGATGAGAATGCGATTGCAGCATGACAAATCTTTGCGAGTCCGCTCATACTGGACGTATTCTTAAAATTTTTGCAGCGTTGAATTCGTGAGGCAATAAGCTCTTTTAGTAAATCCATTCCATGGTTACTTAAAAAAATTGCCCGCAGATTCCCTCGGGGGAACACTGAGGAGGATGCGGAGCATATAATTGGTTGACGGGGTGTTAAAGTGCGACTTACTTCGGTCGATGGCTAAATTGGTTAACGTGGTTGTGAAATGGGGTGTTAAATTGCGACTTACTTGGGTCGATGGCTAAATTGGTTAACGTGGTTGTAGGAGGGGGTGTTAAATGAGTGAACACGTACACACGTATGCGAAAGGGCGGCGCTGGTCGAAGGGACGTCGATCATTGTGTTTGTGGATTCGTTGGAATTCATTTCACCGCGACCTTGGACGTCGACGCGCCGTACAAACCAACCGACGAGCGGCAACTGAGCGAGCGAGCGCCGACCTTGAGTATATATACAGCGCGACGGCGCATGCACTGTCAGCTGTCGAATGTTCGAGAAGGGGGAGAAGCGCAACGGCGCATGCGCGCGCGTCAGCTGCCGATGTTGTCGAAGCGCGACGGCGCATGCGCGCGCGTCAGCTGCCGATGTTCTCGAAGCGTGACGGTGCATGCGCGCTACATTATACAGCTAGCGAATGTTCGTGAAGAGGAGAAGCGCACGCGGTGTGTAGAGGAGGAAGGGTGCACAGATGGTGGAGGAGTGAAGCGCGCGCGGTGTGTAGAGGAGGAAGGGATGCACAGATGGTGGAAGAAGGAGGAGGAAGCTTGCGGACGGCGCCGCACTACAAGCCTCGAGTATTAGATGCTCCGCATCTAAAAGGTGTTTCAGGGTCCCTTTAACGGTCACGCGTTACAATGGCCCATGTGTGTTCTCATCTTTTTTTGGGTAGATACCAAGTGTCAAACAGCTGTGGCACATACCCACCCACATGTGTGTGCCACTGTTTAACTGTTTAACAAGAAGGTTTTAACAATGTATGTAATGTTATTTGTGTTTTGACCAGCGTGTCATAATAATCAAACCCTCTCATACTAATTTAGGTTCCCACCAAGTTAAGGATATTATCACGAGAGCACCCGGACGTAAGCGGCTAGATGGATAGATAGATAGATAGATAGATAGATACATAGAAATAGATATACATACAGATAGATAGATGCCACCACCACAACCAGGATTCGATCCCGCATCCTGTGAGACAGCAGTCGAGTACCTTAGCCACTAGACCACCGTGGCAGGGCTTAGATAGATAGATAGATAAATAGATAGATAGATAATATATATATATATATATATATATATATATATATATATATATATATATATATATATATATATATATATATATATATATATATATATATATATATATATATATATATATATATAGGTAGATAGATAGATAGATAGATACCGAAAGTGCATGCAGTACGCAAAGAAATGCTCCGCATTTATAAGGGAATGTGGGCACCTGCATGGGTACATGCTCTCTTTATTTTGCTCATCTTCCCTGCTCTATTTGATACTAATATTTAACAATGCTCGCGGATGTAGCTTCTTCCCCTTTGTCATTAATCGCTGTGTAGCTGACAGTGTGCTCGTGGAGAATCAATAAATGAAATACAAAAAGCTTGCAGTAAACCTGTACTCCACTCGTACTTCAAGGAGTCCAAATATTTTTGCTGCAATTGATTTGTGAGGCAACAAACTCCGACAATGAGGTAATGTTATAATTGCTTGAAAAAAGCCTGCAGGACGTTTTTAAAAGGCAAGATGAAGCTAGAACTAAAAATTATTTTGCAGAAACACTTTGCACTATACAGAGAGCAAAATGGTCAGTCAAAGTCATGCGCCTGAAGATTGTTCTTAAAAGACCACTTGCCATTCCACATAACTTTCCAGGCACTCATACAAGTGTGACCCGTGGTGGCAGCAGTGCCTGCTGGGCAGTGGTCATGGTTACCCCCATCATGCGACGAGCTCATAACCTCGACCTGGCAAGGGAGATCGTCTTTGTCGATTCGACTGCCTCATGCGACACCACCAAATGCACAGTAACAGTGGTGCTGACTGCGACCAAGACTGGTGCTGTCCCACTCGCAGTACTAATTCACAAGGAGCAGAGCACGGATGGCTACCTGGCTGCTTTCAAGCTCCTCAAGGAAGCCCATCCTCTCTGCTTTGGAGGCCAACCAGTAAGTAAGGAAGTAGGCACAAAATTGCAAATTTTGTGCACAGTGAATTGTTATGTATTAATGCCATCCCAATGCTCTACAATAGCGTTGTTAACACAAACTTACAAGAGCAACTAGTGAAGAAAATGTAGAGGCGAGTGCTCAATGCATGGCTTGAATATAATTCAGTGTCCAAACTACAGGTTTTCCCGCCCACTTTAATCCAAGTGCCAGCTTAAATAATCTGCACGCCATTGAAATAATCTGAGCGCCGAGCTATTTATTCCATGTGCCAAACATTTAATCCAAGCGCCAACTCAATGAGGCAGCATGCCAGTGAGTTTAATCCAATTGCCAACCACTAATGAAAGTGCTAGTCATTTTAATCCATGCACTAGAAACACAAGTTTGCCGCTTTATACAGTATAAATGTGAGAATAACGTAAACATGAAGTCACAGGAAGAACTTTTCCTTCGCCTACACATGCTTGCGCTTATGAAATGAAGCGCGCATTGCTATTTCCTCCTAACATTTTGGTGTCATAGCTTCAAAATAAAAAAAGAACAGTGCGTGTTAATTGCATTTATGGGTACTAAAAGTATTTGCTCATAGAGTCCATGTTAGTCTATGGTTCGTCGCTACTTCATTATTCTGGCTAACCATGTACACCATCGCATATGCATAGATTCGTGTCGTCTGCTAAGCAGACAGCTTTCGGCTACTTATTCGCTGAGGCATTCGCAGTCGTCTGCTCAGCCCGGTAATAACGGTGATAAACAGATGGTCACCAGGGCCTTTGTCAAGCCCTTCTCGCGGCTTTTAGCCTTGGCGATTCTCCAGTTTTTGTCTGGTAAATAAATAAAGTTTGATTTAATTTAATATTCATTCGTTCTTGAAATCAGAAACAACCATTTAAAATTCAAGTTGCATTTCTTTCGGTTCATGTGGAATTAAGTTTTTTATAAAAGCATCAAAGGAGATACTCCTGTTTTCATGCAAAAAGACGAGCTAGTATTACTGAAGCGTGTTTGCTTGAAACGCGCGTTCATCGAATACACATAATTTTGTTTGAATAAAAAGATAACAACTAATATGAATATAAAATATGACTTCCGTTTTTCACATCAGGGTCACGAGTTTTCGTCTTATGTGCCCTGCAGGACGAAAGCCTCTTAAATGATTTCTAATTTGCTCTGCCTTGTGATGGCCCCCTAATTTATTGAGAATGTACCTGTTTCTGACTCATCACTGCCCAAAATCAAGTTCTTCATATCTTGTTATGCATCCCGGCACTCCAATAACAATATTATGTCTGCCGCATTACATGACCTGGCCCAGACATCTAATGCTATACAAATCTAATTATGAGCTTTGTTGACGAACACAAAATATTCTTGCTTTTTTCTTTCGTTGCTATTAAAATGACTCCACCTGGGCCAAGGACTCATCTACAAACTTGTGCATAGCACAGTATAAGCAGTCCAAACATGGCTCACGCGAACCACGGAATTTTTGTTTCCACGAATACTAGCGGTGAATACTAATAATGATTTATTCTACTTTCAGACTATAGTATTTTATATTGTAGAAACTGCATTTCAAATGCACTGCTGTTTTTACGCCCGGTATTGTGCTTTTTGTGCATGGATTAAACTGACTGGCACCTGAATTGAAGCCATTGGTGATTGAAAAAAACACGATGGCACTTGGATTAAAATCACTGGCACGCGGCCTGATTGAATTGGCGCTTGGATTAAATATGTTGGGGCTTGGATTAAATGTTTGGCACATGAATTAAAGAGGTTGGCGCTCAGATTATTTCAATGGCATGCAGATTATCCAACCTGCCACTTGGATCAAAGTGAGCGGGAAAACCTGTAGTTTCCCATAGAACTTCTGTAACTACTTTTGAAGACATTTCTGAATTCGCATAGTGTTAGTAATGGCACAATAGCAAATAGGCTTATTAAGCTGGACCAAAAAAAAGTTGTACCAGGACAGAAATTATTTGTGACAAAAACAAAAGTAAATATTACTGCACAGACTAAGCCACAGGAGAGGGCCTTTGTGGCTCTTGTGGCCATTTATAGAAATCACCTACATGCTCTTATCATCATCATCTTACATTTGGCTATGAATTCTAATCTTTCCCATGTGACACCATCATTGTGGGTGAAGTGTGCCTGTTCTGTGCATTGCACTCAGGCTAGATAAGCATTTCTCCAGCTAAAACATGTGCCCACACCATAGGTCGGCATAACTTTTGGAACTCACTCAGGCTCATTCATGAAATATATGTCTGTTCAATTTGCCTGCACCACGTGAACCAGTTCACGATGTTCTGCGCCTTGCCATTCGTTTCAGCGGTGCAGCATTGACGACCTCTGTACCCTGCCATTCATTTCTAAAGGTACAGAAGAGGTACAGCGCTGGTTCACGATTTTCCCGCCCCTCCCACACTGACAGCGCCGGCTTGGTGCAGCCGCGCGTGCAGCTGAGCAGACGACGCAACACTTTGGTGTAGGCACCGTACCTGCCTCCACTAACACGATGTGTTTTTTTGCAAAGAAGTTTGTGCCTCATAAACTGTATGCATAATCATTTCGCCATCGGTCAGTGTTAGCTTAACGGTGCTAACTAAGCGAACAGAAATAAGGCCTGCATCAGCACATCATCATTCGTTTTGGGTGTTGCACTGTGCCTGCACCACTGAACTTGCGCTTCACAATTTCTGAACTTTGCATGCACAGCCGTGAACCGGTTTCAATTGGTGCAGGTAAATCAAATGGACCTTGTATTTTGAACTTTGGACTCATTGTACTCAGACTCACAAAAATTTTTCTGACCTGAACTCACTCAAACTCTCGTTCACTCATATTTATTTATTTAACAATGCTGTAAGCCTTTGTACAGGCCCATACAGGTTCTTAAGCCGGGCTCACTCAGACTCAAACTCACCAAAACATTACTCAACCGCACACACTCAGCTTCAGACTCACGGCTGGACTTGAGTCTGAGTGAGTACTACTGAGTCAACTCATGAGTTCATCAGCCTAGAATTAGCTTCTTTGATTTTGGTGTTAATGCTCTTTAACACCCATATCTGACGTAATCGGTGCTCTTCTTGATGCCGCTTCACACAGCATCTTTAAAAACGAGTTCCGAGTGCTTCCAAACCAGTAAAGTCATTTTTCTTGGAGGAGATGATAAGATATAATAGTCAAGAAATTCCATGGAAGACTTAGTTCAGGACTGTCAAGGCGCCTCCTTGTATAATTCACACATCTAATTAATGAATATTGAAACGGTGTATGAACAACACTGCTTTGGAATACCTGTGAATAGATGTGAGTATAAATGTGAATCTAGGTAAGGCTGAGTAATGCTGAAAATGCCTAGGTGGAACCTCAAGTCGGCAAAAGAAAGTGGAAATCACTCAAGAAATATATTTTGTGCTTTAGACTCACTCGGACTCAGACTCTCCAAAATTTTGCTTAGCCAAACCCGCTCGGACTCACACTCACTAAAATTTTTTTCAAACAAACTCTCTCGAACTTCGACTCACAAAAATATTGCTTATCCAGACTGGGACTCATAATGTGAGCCTGAGTGAGTCCATGTGAGTTGGTCAATGAGTGAGTTCGTCAACCTATTGCCCACACTCTCTCCTTTTTTAAAAATACTGGTAACAGATGCAAACTTACACTTGTCTTTAACCTTGAAACTTACCATAAATGTTACTGCTCTCTATAATTTAATAAAGAGCAACTAGCGAACCGAAATTCAATAGAAAATTATTAGCCAAGGCTAATAATATTTTTAGATTCACCCACGAAAAATGTTCTCACAACAGCCATGACTTTTCTATGCCTTTATAACTATGGACAGCTTTCAACTTAATTGCATTGTCTGCCAGGCCATACAGGTACTCATGAGTGACAATTAAAGTGCTGAGAAGGCCGCCCTGCAGCAGACATGGCCGTCAGCAAGGCAGCTTTTGTGCCATTTTCATGTGGCACAAGCGGAGTGGCGCTGGCTGACGACATCTCACAACTCTGTCGACAAAGACCAGAGGACACGATTCATGTCTGCCTTCCAGCTGGCAAGTTTTTTTTGCAATTTAGTTGTAACTCTAGCTCTAAGATACGAAGTGAATTTGTTGCATCTGCACTTAGTCAACAAATTCACAATGGTCTGTGATTCTGGCATTCGTTTCGTGTTTCCAACATGATGGCGCTGGCATTGCAGCATAGGTGTATAAAAAGCACAGCTGTCATGCAAGGCTAGTTCAATTACCTTCACTTCCTCGTGATATAATTTGGAGTGTATGCCGCTCAAGATGCCCTAATCTGCAGATGACAACGCTGACAGCATTTGTGTTCATTTTAATCACTTTTAAAAAGTACACCAGTAAACGTCTGGTGGGTTCAAATGATTTCAAATGCCATAAAATTAGGCTTGTACAAATATTTAAATGCTTCGAATATTCAAACGAATAATGCAGTAATCAAATTTGCTTTGAATCGAAGTTATCTTGTTGAAAATTTTGAATTATTCGAAACGAACAAATAGGTGCATACTAATCCACATGTAACACTCTGTAAAGGTGGTTTCACGGCAGTGGAGGAATGCTAAACCATGAAAGCACTTACTTAAGCATATTAGACCACATGTAAAAGTGGTTTCACTGCAGTGAATTGGTGCTAAACAGTCAAAACACGTATTCAAGAGAAATTCGCACTGCAGCAAAGCCCCACTTCAAGGTTTTTATAAAGAATTACCCTGACATCAATTCTGCTTTTTTTTTGTTTTCAGTTGAAAAGCTCGTTACACAGACTTATATGCTCTAAGTAAAAAAAAATGAAAACGCAGCATATTTTACTGGCTACTACTTGGACTGTACCAAAAGTCGAATGCTGCTACAATTCAAAGTTGTTGCCACTTCCTTTGATAAAAAAAAAAATAGCCTTTGCATAGGCCCTGTTTCAATTTTTAAAGATCTGTGCAAGTTTGTTTGGCCATGACAAATATGCCCCTTTTTGTTTATAATATGCAATATATATACTATTACAATTCAGTTAGAAATTATTCGACCAAAATCACTGTTCGCTTCGAATTCACTTCAAACCTAAAATTCCCTATTCGCACAAGCGTACAGAAAATGTCAGCAGCATCAACTTTTACAGACCACCGCTTGGCAATTCGTAGAGCAGACCGCGGCAATCAATTTCCAGATTACAGCGCTGCGCACCGTGCACAGCCTCCATTTCAAAAAACAATTCCCGCGCTCCTTTCCTACACCTGACCAATCCTCCTTTCATGCGCAGTGACACAAATTCGCCGACCGGCGACTTTACGAAGCACGCAGCTTATCGATTGGGTTAAACCAGTCACGACGGCAGGCTACGCTTTTTCCTCCCTTTGAAAGAGAAGGGTGGCGAGACCGCGTGAAAATTTGAAACTAGCTGAAACCAATGTTCTAACCCCTGTGAATTCCTTAATAAAGCATTCGCAAAATCCTTGAGGCAGCATGTTCACGGAGCAAAGGTGCACATATTTTTGATTTTTGGTCCTTAGGGGTTGTTTACGGGCCCTTCAAACTGCGGAAAGCATGTGCAGTTGAAAAAAAAAGTGAAAATATGCAAATAAGAGCACCTCATTGAAAAATTTCTTGCTATCTGCAGGTCATGTATGCAGACACAGCAGAAAAACTAGAAGCTGCCACTGCCGAACTGAAGGCCCTACAACACGAGGCCTTCGTGTCTAGAGTTCTGACATTCTTGCGCTGACAAGAAAAGTGGGTGCAGCTCGACCGTTTGGACGTATTGACAAGGGGCCACAACACCAACAATTTTGCGGAGGCAACCATACGCGTGCTCAAAGGCATTATACTGAACAGAGTCGAAGCATTTAACGCAGCCGCACTCGTAGACTCGGTGGCTCTGGTGTGGGAGAAATACTTTGAAAGCCGTATCCTCCGCCACGCCTACAACCGTGTTGCAGCCCATCAACTGCTGTACAAGCGGCTGCTGTCGAGAATGCCAAAAGACCCAGCCGAGGCCATACAAGTGGTAGGCCAGGGACAGTACATTGTGCCTATTGCCACCCACCCCAGCTCCAGTTATGAAGTCTATGCCGACATAGGATTATGCACGTGTCTTTTTGGTAAACAAGGGGCATTTTGTAAGCACCAGGCTTTGGTACAGAAAAAGTTCAGAGGACTGTTTGCAAATGCTCCGGCACTGAGTACTGACGACTGCTACCAACTAGGACAGCTGGCCCTGGGCGAGAAGTGTCCCCCCCCCCCCCAGGATATTTTTCGAACCCTTCCAAGAGGAGGAGCCCAGCAATAGTGCCAGAACCACGGAAGGTACCAGTGCCCAGCAGGAGGAGCCAGACGAACTGCAACCAATGCGAGGCACCAGCACGCAAGAGGCCACACACATTGCACCTGTACCATCGGTGCCTGATGCAGCCCAACTTGCCCAGGTAGGACAAGCCCTTCGAAAGGGCCCTGAAATACCTTTCAATTAAACATAGGGAATGCTACTGAACAGTAGTCAAGGCTTCTGTATTCCTGTAAGCTTATTACTGTGCTCCACCGCACTAACGAATTTACAATTTCATATTGGTGGATGTCATCATTCTGAGGGCGATTTCAAGATTTCAACAATACCGGTGTCGTATTGTTCCATGTTTGGGACTACAGGTCACCAATTGTTGGTATTAGCAGCACATGCACTAGCAGAATAGTCAAAACAGGTGACAGGAAAAACTTGACTTAAACTGACTCCTCAACTTGAGCTTTATTCCCGAGCAGTTGTCTGCAGTTAGTAGCAAAATAAATGTGCAGTTCTTGTTGGTGTGCTGTACATGTGAAGTATATTTCTTTCACCACTTTTGGTGCAGGCCCAAGAACATGCATATGAGTTCCTGGAGGTCCAGTTGCAGCGTGTGCATTCGATGAACGCACACAATCCAGCTTACCTTGATATCGTGAAGGGCCTTGGAGAGAAGCTTGCTCGTGTTCAGAACAGCAGCGATGGGACAGGACTGATGCTGGCACTCAAGGCTACCGCTGCAGCAAGACGTTGCCGGGCCCGTCACATAAGGGTGCAACCGACCAGCACTGCTAGGCGTAGGCCAGGGCTTACAAGGGGGTCCAAGAGTGTCCCTACAGGGCGCCCAGCAGTTGAGCCAGCTGCCAAGAGAGCAAAGAAGAGGCCCCATTTTTTGAGCCACAACATAGAGAAAAATGTGCCTGGTGCAAGGCTGCACTGAATGGCAGCTGCCTCCCACCAACTGGGCGCACGACAGTTCTAGGCAAAGAGCCAACTTAGTTTCAAACATAATTTTTAGGGTTTTATGTGGCGAAACGACAATATGATTGTGAAGCACACTGCAGTGGGCGACTGATGATATGTGGGGTTTAACGTCCCAAAAACCACCATATGATTATGAGAGACGCCGTAGTGGAGGGCTCCGGAAATTTCGACCACCTGGTATTCTTTAACGGGCTCCCAAATCTGGGCACACTGGCACTGGCCTACACCATTTACGCCGCCATCGGAAATGTAGTCACACCAGCCGGAATTCAATCCCACGGCCTTCGGGTCAGCAGCCAAGTATTTTAGCCACTAGACCACCGCGACGGGGCCCACAGTGGGTGACTTCGGATCAAATTAGGCCATGTGGGATTCTTTAAAGTGCACCTAAATCTAAGTGAAGGAGCAGCTCATCGCCACCGCTGCACTTGATGCTTCATCTTTCATTGAACCAAAGCGAGAACGACTCCTCGCATTAGCTGTAATATTATAACCTTACAATTGGTCACCTTAGCCACAGGCAGAAGCATTTGGCTTTGCACTACTACCTCAGTATCATGCATACAGCCTTGTCAAAGCTGATGTTACAGAATGGTGCCCACTAACCTCACTAGTCCCTTGGATCCACCAGGTGTGGCCCTTACAAGTCACAATCAGATACTCATCAATGTTGTGCAGTAACATTGTGCTATTCCACCATGAGTGACTTTTGTTTCGCCTTACCGTCAGGAGTTATGAGGTCTTCAATTGCGTTTTTTGAGGGGTGGGGGGGGGGGTAATGTCCCAAAACCACGACACTGAAAGTATTGTTATGTTCTGCTTACCTAGAAAACGAAGAAGTGAGAAGACTAGGTGGTGCCTGTCCTGGCCATCCTGGTTGTTTTTACCCGCAGTACTGTTACTGTGAGTATTGTAAATACACTCGTTTTCTGTCATCTCTCCGTAACATCTTTAGTGGAGGTGCTGGGCACATCAGGAGCACACAAAGGAACTTCGCAGCGGGTGTATTCTAGGACAGTCCATCATGCCGGCAAAAAATTCTGCTGATCCAGCCCCCGCTATGCCGAATGCACCCAGTCACGTTGTCGTGACCCACCTCCGAGACCCAGGACCATTCTGCGGGACTGATAACGGTCATGTGGAAAAGTGGCTGGCCAACCAAGATTGCAGCAGCAAGACCAATCGCTGGGATTTGATTTCGATGCTTGCAAACGTCAGGTATTACCTCAGGGGTAGGGCCAGTGTGTGGTTCGACACACACGAGGAGAATTTAAACGTACGTAACAAAAAAGACGTATGAAAACAAAAAAAAGAAACACCTTTTTGGAAAGCCCATTGCACGCCAAGAGAAAGAACTCTCGTGCCGTGCCCAAACCTCAAAGGAGCTGCACATGGTTTACATACAAGATGTCTTAGCCTTGTGCCGGCAAGGTGATAGCCAAATGGCCGAAGCCAACAAACTCACCCACATTAATGAAGGCATCGCTCACGACTCCCTTCACTTGCTCGTGTACAAAGACTGCTCCACCATTTATGACATTATCAGGGAGTGCTCAAGGTTCAAAGAAGCAAAAAGCCGACATGTCACGCAGCAATTTGTTCAGCTCCCTAACACTGCTGCCACGTCGTCGTGCAAAGACGTCTAGATCCAGCCGCCGTCCAGTACCAAAAACTTCCTGCGTCTCGTGCGGCGTAAGATCGAGGCAGCAACTCCATCTGCTCCCTAGGCTAATTCTCACGAGGAGGCCCGCCCGACAGTGTCATTAATCTAGGCCGCCGTGCGCGAAGAACTGGCGAATGCAGGCATCCAGCCTGTATGTGCCCAAAGTCGTTCTACGTCAGCCCTGCTCCATACTACCAGCCACAACTGACTTATTCCAGGTACCATGATTCGAACCAGTGGCGCACGCGAGATGATGGGTTGATATGCTTCAACTGCAATGGCACCGGTCACATTTCCCTTTATAGTCGCTATTGTCGGCCATCGTCTCCTCGTGCACCATACCGTCCAGACGACACTTCATCCTCCCCTTTGCACGGCAATCCACTGAACACTAATGCCCGAACATCGACCCCACATTATGACCTGTCGCCGTCTCCCCAAACCCAACGACTTTCTCGGTTGCTTATGTCTCGTCGCTCCCCCTCGCCGTCCCTCCTCGGGAAAACAGACCAGTGCAGCTCCCGGAAGGTGATGCTGCCTTGACTAATTGATTCGAAAATCATCTGTTAACACTGGCATCTAGACAAAAGCTCATGGATGTAGATGTAGAGGGCATGCCTGTTTCAGCGCTCATCCACACAAGGGCCCAATCATCATTCCTGAGTGCTCACCTTTCTCGTCGTCTCGGTGAAGTTGTTACACCTGCCTCATCACCTGTTGTTCGCGTAGCCAATAGCCGTACACCTACCGTCCTTTGAATGTGCTTTGCGCATGTGAGCTTCGATGACCGCAACACCTCAGTTCTCTTTGCTGTTCTGGACGTTGCTTCTTGGACGGTCTACTGACACGAAGATTAGTTTTGCCTCACTCTCTTGTGACTGTTTCTGCGAACAACTTTTGCTGACCTGTCCTGAACTTTGTACGCTGCACACAACTGCTTCCTGAAGGTATCACGCTGGGCACAATATCACCTTTAGACGCAAACAACCCTGGTGCTCTTGCCATTGATGCCCCACAGTCGCCTCAAGGCAGCCCTGCTGCTGGCCCGACACCTGATGACACATTCGAAAACATGATTGCCCCGGACCCTGACCCTTCTAAAAGCCAGGACCTATGCCTTCACTTGGAGTCATACCGGGGCTTTTGATTTCACTTCACCCAAACTTGGACAAACATATCTAGTGAGGCATCGAATTGACAACGCGGAGGCAACATCCATTCATCGGCACCCTTAGCATGTCTCGGCGACCGAGCGCAGCGTCATTGAAACGGAAGTTGACGAAATACTCGCTAAGGACACAATTGAGGCATTTTCGAGCCCTTGAGCGTCGCCCGTGGTATTTGTAAAAAACAAAGACAACACCTGGCAGTTCTGCGTCGATTACCAGCATTTCACCGGCACATCAACAAAATAAAAAAATACTTCTACCCATTGCTGCAAATAGACGACGCCATTGATTCCCTTCTGGTGCACGGTACTTTTCTTCCATCGACCTTCGTTTGGGCTATTGGCAAATAGCTGTCGATGAAAATGATTGGGAGTTAAGTCATGTTCTTTGGGTTGTGTAATGCGCCAGGAACATTTTGAGCGTGTGATGGACTCTCTACTGAGGGGTTTCAAGTGGTCCATATGCCTCTGCAAAAAGGCCCTGCCTTTTTGCCTCACCCGGCCTTGTCGGCCGGGTGAGGCAAATCGCCCAGTGATGCGCTCAACAAAGGGTTTGAGTTTATTCCCTCTTTAGATATGGCGTCACCCAAGAAATGAATTTCAGTCAGCCTGAACTAGCATTTATCAGCATTGAACGCCAAACCAGCCTGTCTGGCTAATTGTAAAGCATGACGGAGGCACGCATCGTGTTCGTCTTTAGTAGTTCCATATATGAGGACATCGTCAACATACACGTGCACTCCTGCTGCGCGGTCGAAGATTTCGCTCATCGCCTTCTGGAAAACTTCTGGAGCGGAAGCTATACCGAATGGGAGCCTGAGAAAACGGTATCGCCCGAACGGTGTGCTGAACGTGCACATATTGGACGTTGCATTGTCTAAAGGGATTTGGTGAAAGCCGGAGTTTGCATCAAGGCGCGAGAAATATTTGGCCTCTGCTAACTCAGCCTCAATATCTTCTCGCTTTGGCATTTGATAATGTTCTAGCTTTAGACAATCATTGATGTTCCTAGGATCCATGCACAAACGCAGCTTTCCGTTTTTCCTTTTTACGATTACTAGAGGGCTCACCTAGTCTGTTGGCGCGTTGACCTTTTTTATGATGCCGCCTTTTTCCATCCGGTCGAGCTCATCTCGTAGTGGTCCTCGCAGTGCCAATGGTACACGCCGCGCTGGCATTACTACCGGTGCTGAATCCTTGCGCAAAACCATGTAGGTGGTTTTGGGACGTTAAACCCCACGTATGAATAAATCAATGAAAACAAACGTGGTCACCAGTGATAATTCTCGAATGTTCGACGCCGCATGTATAAATGCCGACGTGCCTTGCCGCGGATCAGTTCATCGACAGCCGACGCTCTGTTCACCGCTATCAGTGCCAGTGTGTATTGGTATAATCTGACATTCGATTTATCGGTGACAAGTACGGCCAAATAAATAAGTTCATGTTGAACATACCTACTGCAGCCTTCGTCAACTTCACGACCACGTGACAATAAAATCAAGCGATGATTTGATTGATATGTGGGGTTTAACGTCCCAAAACCACCATATGATTATGAGAGACGCCGTAGTGGAGGGCTCCGGAAATTTCGACCACCTGGGGTTCTTTAACGTGCGCCCAAATCTGAGGACACGGGCCTACAACATTTCCGCCTCCATCGGAAATGCAGCCGCCGCTGCCGGGATTTGATTCCGCGACCTGCGGGTCAGCAGCCGAGTACCTTAGCCACAAGACCACCGCAGCGGGGCTAAAATCAAGCGAGTACGTGGCACATGTGTGCTTAATTCATGTATGTGGCATGACGCACACAGGTGTTCATCGATGGAGGGAAGACACGACGAATACAACCTAGTGTTCTTTGACATGTCCCTTGGCATCGCACAGCACAAGCTTCTACCACTTTGTCTCTATCGGAATGCGACCGCCACGGCCGGGATTGAACCCACGACCTTCGGGTGAGCAGCCGAGCACCCTACAGCCACTGTTCCATAAAAGTAGAGGCTGGAGTGATTGTTTGGGTGATCGTAGTAGCCGTAATCAACGGCGAAATACCGCTCTTGAAAACCAGAGAACTGATACACCTTCGGCACTTCGCGTTCGGTGGGAGTCGCCAAGGCGTGCATAAACTATGCGGCTTCTATATACCTGATGAGTTCTTGAGCATTTTCATACAGGCTGCAGCCTCTTCAGTAGTGTATAAAGAAAGTGTGGGCTTCTTTTGCGCCCCGCTTTCTTTTTGCGTCGTTCGAGCACCTGTTATATTCTCAGTTATACGCGGCGTTAAATTGACTGGGACTAGGAGATACAATTTGTGAAACTTACCGCAGAAAAATATCTCTTTTGTAGCTTCATATCCTATATATAGCCTCTCATTTCAGTTAGACCAACATCATAGAAGATTTATATCTATGCAGATCCTATCTACTTCATGTGTCTTTGGGTACAAGCAACATCATAGAAGATTTATATCTATGCAGATCCTATCTACTTCATGTGTCTTTGGGTACAAGCAACACTGTCTGGCAACTACACATCTCAGTGTGCTTTCCAAGGCCGTGCGTAACCGCATTTTGTCCCTATCGGCAGAAATATCGCTAGTCCGCTTTTCTGCTGCAGATGAGGCGGAAAACTGTCCCCGTTCAATGCTAACCTTGGGAAGTCGCCCAATTCAACTAGCCGCCAGCTTTCGGAATTGCTGTTACGTTAGAAAGGAAGCTGCAGCCCAAACGACACGCACGCTTCCAAACGCGCGCTTGTGTCCACGCGGCCAGTTATATGCGCAAACGACTCTAGCTCCTCTGAACGGGCAAGGTACGCGGACATCATTGATTGCTTTGTGGGGTTTAGCGCCCCAAAACCACCATATGATTATGAAAGACGCTGTAGTCGAGGGCTCCGGAAATTTTGACCACCTGGGGTTCTTTACCATGCACCCAAATGTATACGCGGAAATCAGTTGCAGCTGCTAATATAGTCAATCCGAGGCTCCCCGCAGGCGCGAACAGCAGGTTATGTACCACTGCTGCCCATATACACTTCGTTATACGAATATACACTGTGATTTTATGATAAGCAGGCTATTCACTTATTTACTTCGATCACCGTCGGACGGGGGGTGTGGACGATTGCAAACAGTGTTTCCGCCGTGAACCACGTCGGCCTGGAATAGGTGCTGTGTAATGGCTGGTCTCAGTCATGACACCTCAGATTGAGATCTTTCAGACAACTCAGGTCAACTCAGGCATTGTGAACATGCAGTTTTTGATGATTATGATGACCACGTAGCTCTGACGTCGCATGCGAAGAACTATTTGCTTGCCACCTTTAGCCTCGCAAAGCCGAGTAACGAAGGCCGGTCATTGTGAGAAGCTTTCATCACTTTGATTTCATGTTTGCATTTATAGCGAAGCTTGCTTTCTATCGAACTCGACAAAAAGGAGGCTGGGGATTCTGCGGGAACACTTCTCTCGCTCTAATGAGGAACTCTGCGCACGCCTATGGGCACGCGTGACTGCACGTGTGCTTTGTTGTGTATGTACGATAAAGAACGTTGACGTCTTGACGCAGAACACAAGAAATCGCAAGGTACGAAGAATACATGGAAAGAAACGGGCAGTGCTCGGACATGTCGCGCAAACAAAAAAAAGGCGCCATTACATTATTAGTGAAGAAAAATGATTGAACACGTATTGTTGCTCTGTCTCATGTCCTTTATTGTGGTTTTTTTTCCGCACCTAAAGCACATAATAATGTTACTGTGGCTGGTTAGCGTTTCAATAATATGACTCGTCTTCGTTGGGACGTGCCCTGATAAATGCAAGTCTGTCATAACCTTGACTGCTGCTGCATTCCCCGTTCTACGGCTTAATATAACTCCAAGACTATCCTTTCCCTTCCCCCTACCCCAACTATTTTTGTTTGTTATTTTAGTAGTAGAAATTTTAGATTCGCCATCTTCGATTCCACCTTCGTTTTCTAAACACATTTCCAATCCCCTAGTGGTGGTATGAGCTACAGTTTATAGGGTGTACTCTACTCTACTCTACTCCACTCCACAACAAGACGCGGCTATTATTTCCTTTCCTTCCCACTAAGGGTGAAGCTCTTTGAAGTTTTTTTGCTGCGCGAGGCAGTGCGAACTAGAATTATCATCCTTATAGCCCCGCCGCGGTGGTCAAGTGGGTAAGGTACTTGGCTACTGACCCCCAGGTCGCGTGATGGAATTCCGGCTGCGGCGGCTGCATTTCCGATGGAGGCGGAGCTGTTGTAGGCCCGTGTGCTCAGATTTGGGTGCACGTTGAAAAACCCCAGGTGGTCGAAATTTCCGGAGCCTTCCAATACGGCGTCTCTCATAATCATATGGTGGATTTGGAACGTTAATCCCCACAAATTAATCAATCAATCGGCACCATTGTATGACTAACATGACTAACCGGTGACGATATCAATAACTGGACATGTTTGCTTTTTACGCCAACATTAAGAATGACAACATGTTGTGCTCACAGCACGCTCGCAGCAGCTATGGTGCCGTAGTTGCGCGACTCTAAACAATATACTTGCATTTTATCTAAATACATGAGTGCGCATAACATTCTACTTGTGTTTACTGTGTACTACATTCATGCACCCGGTAACGTTGCGCTGATTTTAAAGTGACATGTCAACCTTCTTCCTTCATGCTTCTCATTACATCGATTCCCACTGTACGTGGGATCTGGCATTTTTTTCTTAACACTCACCCGTATATCCGTCGTAGTGGTTCTTGGGTAGATGTAAACTGTCAAGCACCTGTGGCACATACACGCATATCTGTGGCAAGCACCCACCCGCAGGCATGTGCCACACGTCTGGCCGAAAGGGTTTGACGTACGACGTGACGGGATCATGACATTACCCATGCCACGACCGGAAAGTTATATTGGTTAGACCATCTTACCCTCCCGTACCAATTTCGGTTTGCCCCAGTTAGGAGCGAGAGCACAGAAACTATATATATATATATATATATATATATATATATATATATATATATATATATATATATATATATATATATATATATATATATATATATATATATATATATATATATATATTGTGAAGTCTTGGTTTGGATTACCTTTTATTAGGCCCGAGGAACCGGCAGCCGACAGCTACGATGAATGAGCCAAGATGATGATGCTACGCGACAACGATGAGGATGCATGAGCCACACATGATAATGATGATAATGTACCGGTGAAGAGGATGCGTATACTAAATGCCCACACTGATTCCCCCCACGTGAGAGCGGCCAGCCTGGCCGCGGCAAGTCAAGGGGACAAAGAACGTCGCATGAAGGGCTTCATACGGGAGACATGGACGACCTCTGTAGTTCGATAACGGCGATCTGCTGGGGCTACAAGTGGCGTCACGCGATAATTCACTGGTGAAGTCTCTTCAAGAACTGTGTACGGCCCAATAAACCGAGGCTGAAATTTGTCGCACAAACCAGGTGTGCGAACAGGCGTCAAAAGGAGCACTTCGTCTGCAGGTTGGAAGGATACATCACGATGCGATTCATCATAAACTAGCTTTCTGTCTTGCTGGCGGGCTTCAGTGTTTATACGAGCTCGTTGGCGGCACTGTGCGAGTCGTGAAACGTATTCCTCTGAAGAGGATGGAGATGAATTCGCTTGGTGGGTAAAGAAGGAGACGTCCAGGAAAGAAGTAGGGGAGCGTCCATAAACTAGGTAAAATGGCGAGTAGCCGGTTGTTCGCTGAATGGACGTATTGTAGGCGAAAGTGACGAATGGTAGAACAACGTCCCAGTTTTTGTGGTCTGGTTAAATATAGGTGGCGATCATGTCAGCAAGAGCGCGGTGGAATCGCTCAGTGAGGCCGTTAGTCTGGGGATGATAACTAGAGGCAGTCTTGTGAGTTGTGCCGGAGGCCTGAAGAAGTTCGTTCACTAGTTGTGAAAGAAAGGCCCTTCCACGGTCACTGAGCAACACACGTGGAGCACCATGACGCAGTTTAATGGCTCGGAGGATGAAATCGGCAATCTCAGAAGCTGAACCTGTAGTAATGGATGCCGTCTCGGCGTAGCGCGTCAAATGGTCAATGGCTGTTACTATCCACCGGTTTCCAGCAGCACTGACTGGGAGGGGGCCATAAAGATCGACGCCTACAACTTCGAATGGTGTGGCTGGGCACGGAAGAGGTTGTAGTTTACCGGCGGGAGCAGATGTTGGTAGTTTTCTACATTGGCAGGTAGTGCAGGACCCGACGTACCGAGCTACACTAGTGGTAATGCCTGGCCAATAAAACCGACTTCCAAGGCGATCGTAGGTTTTATGGCAACCAAGGTGACCAGCAGTCGGATGGTCATGAAGTGCCCTGAGGACTTCGGACCGAAGCGATCGGGGTAGAACGGGAACCCAGCGCTGACCGTCAGGATGGTAAATTTTGCGGTACAGCACCGAGTTGTCCAGCTTAAATTGCGAGAGTTGGCGACGGAGCCTCGCATTAGGTGGACGGGAACTGCCAGTGAGAGAGCCTATAATACGTCGACAGTATGGGTCAGCCAGCTGTCGAGAAGAAAAATCGTGCGGGTCGTCCGAAGGCAGCTGGTCCATAGAGGCGAGAGAGGAAACCGCCGTAGACGTGGTCTCCGAGGGCGTGTTGTGCAAAGTGATTGCGGAAACGCTGAGGGGAGCCGCTGGTAGTGGGCAGCGAGAAAGAGCATCGACGTCACTATGCTTCCTGCCACACTTGTACACGATCTCAAAATCATATTCTTGGAGGCGCAGAATCCAGCGTCCGAGGCGTCCCGACAAGTTCTTGAGTGTCGAAAGCCAACATAAAGCATGGTGGTCGGTCACAATGGTGAAATGGCGGCCATGCAGATATGGACGAAATTTCTGTACTGACCAAACGATGGCGAGGCACTCCTGCTCGGTGATCATGTAGTTCCTCTCGGCTGCGGAGAGGACGCGGCTGGCGTATGCAACGACTCGCTCTTGCGAAGAGTTGTCGCGTTGCAGGAGCACGGCTCCTAAACCGCGGCCGCTAGCGTCTGTGTGCAGGAAGGTCGGTGCATCATCGTGAAAATGAGCAAGTACAGGGTTGGTCGTGAGGGCACTCTTCAACCTGTCGAAAGCCGATTCACATTCCTGAGACCACTGAAAGGGCATAGCGGAAGCAAGTAGCTTATGAAATGGTGCGGCTATGGAGGCAAAGTTTTGTATGAATCGCCGAAAGTAAGAGGCGAGACCAAGGAAACTTCGCCAATCTTTTGGTTTGTCAGGGCGAGGGAAGCGAAGCACTGCAGCAGTTTTATCAGGGTCTGGGCAAATTCCGTACCCAGCACCTCCACCACGTATGAAGTCTTGGTTTGGATTACCTTTTAATAGGCCCGAGGAACCGGCAGCCGACAGCTACGATGAATGAGCCAAGATGATGATGCTACGCGACAACGATGAGGATGCATGAGCCACACATGATAATGATGATAATGTACCGGTGAAGAGGATGCGTATACTAAATGCCCACAATATATATATATATATATATATATATATATATATATATATATATATATATATATATATATATATATATATATATAGATAGATAGATAGATAGATAGATAGATAGATATATATATATAGATGCTCAATTTGCCTGCAGTGCGCAAAGAAATGCTTCGCATTGAATACTCTACTATACTAGACTGCTAAGCTGCTATAATATAGACTGCTAAGCGATATGCCTAGCTTCGATTCCGGTTGGAATTGCGTCTTTATTTTTTGCTTCTATCAGAATTTTACGTGACATGGGCCTCATAAAGCTATCTTGTGAATATTAGAAAAGCCCATTATCACTGTTGCTGCGTTGACAGACTGTAAATACGTGTGACTCATACCCGCATTCCACGAGCCGTGGTAGGCGGATATCTGTCACACATGACTGAGGGAAAGGATTTCATTACGTACGCGACATTCATATCATTTTGTTCACAGCATCAACTACTAATCATGTCCTTGTGCCCTCATGTCTTTCTGTGCTAATTTTGTTTCATGTCATGTTTAGGAGGCGGCCACGAGAGCGCCTATACATTGGCGGCGAGATAGAAACGGTCGAAGCTCTTTTGGTTAGCAAAGAAATGCTTCGCAATTAAAATTCATTTTTTTGTGCTTGAATCGGAAGTACGCGTTCTGCGTGGCTCTCAAGTATTTTACTTCAAAACCATACCAATGCCTAAAACTGCTTCGAAAACCTGTGTCTTGCATTCATCATGACACGGAACTACGTTAAAAGATTTTATATTGCGTGGAAGAAGCGGTGAGCTGCACCAGGCGTCACGCCACCAGAATTACTTAATGATTGGGACCGTGTTTAAAACTGTCAACATATTATAAAAGGATGCCCTATAATTCAATATTATCATCAGCCGCAGCATCAGCAAAGTGTGTACCTACGTAGAGGGGCGCGCATTGCCTGACAGACGCGTGGTGGATACTTCGCAACTGTAAATACTGTGAGTGCCCTAGGAGAGTTTGCAACCCAGGACATGACACAACATGGAAGGGTGGAAGGCAGCTGTGTCCAGCTCGAATCCGAAGACACAAGAGACCCTCGTGAAGCGTGCTAGGACAGCGGCCCGCGTCAATGGGATCCCGGACTAAGGATCCCACTCACCCATAGGCGTATCAGCCGGGAGGGCAAGGGGGGGCGCAAGCCTTTTCACTGAGAAAAGTTAGGAGGGCTGAGACCCCCCCCCCCCCCCCCTCTTTCGACATTGGTCACTGTCGGTTGCACGCTGGAGAAATCAACTAAGGCAAAAATTTTTTTTACGACTGTAATTACTCAATTATATTGTTACGAGAAAAAGAAAATAGTATGAGGCACAGGTACAATGTAGTGATAATTTTCTAACATCTCAGCAGTGACAATTTTCCTTGAAGGCTTTTTCGACGCTTTCTGCCCTGTGCAGTAGCACTGCAGAGCAAGCTAGCGCTGAATAGGGACCTTATATACATTACACCACTTGTTCACGTTTTCATTACACTGCGACTGGCTGATGCAGTTACTTATGGGAGCGAACAAACTTTTTATGGGCCGGTAAAAGCATTTTCTGCTTTAGGAAAATGAATTTCTTTTATCAAAAATGATTAGCATCACCGCTGATTAGTCGGAGCTGCAGGGAGCACATAATCGCGACTAATATTTCTAAATATTATAGTTTTGCTGCACTGGAAGGGCCAAGAAAGCTTTCCGATTTATTATCCGATATATCTGATCAGCCTTGCCTATGGCAACTTGGAGCGATGGAGGCAGCTTGCAAAGCGGTGACGAATAAAGCAGTAGGCTCGAGCTCAGTGGGAAGCAAAAAAAAGTAGACAAAAATGCTCAAAAATACCTTTGGTTCCTCAAGGAGGGCTTCACATTTAAAAACTAAATTCTTTGTGAGTTGTTTTTAGTCATTAATAATTTCATTCACTGATAAAATACTTACTGTTGAGGTGGCTGCCATCAACATAATTGTTTTAATTCGGAAAGATGTGAGATAATGCATAAAAAGCGTGGCGTGTGATAGTATTACATACATCATGCATGCCAAACATATACGTACGTGATGTCCCATTTCATGCTGCTTAAAACTGGCTGTCCTTTTTTACGCTATTGAACTAGGGCTGTGTGTATTAAACATCTCATGAAAGTGCGAGCGCGTCAAATCTCATATATATATATATATATATATATATATATATATATATATATATATATATATATATATATATATATATATATATATATATATATATATATATATATATATATATATATATATATATATATATATATATATATATATTGTCGCGAGGAAACGATAGGCAGGAACTCGAAGTGGAGGACTGTTTACTCAGCCACAGCTGCCATTCACTTCTTCGCTCTCGTCTTCTGTCACCAACGCAGCGTGGCATTACCCTCTCCCTAAAGAAAGAAAAAAGAAGAAGAAGCATCGCATGAATGCCACGGCTCCGAAAAACAACGAAAGGCAGTCAAAAATATCTGTGTCCATGGAAAAGAAAAAGACGAGATGAAAAATAAAGAAGCAAGAAAGTAATCTACTATTGTCTTGAAGGTTATTGCCACATCACGAATTTCTTGACTTGAAATCAATGCAAATAGTACGGCTTCATCCTGGAGACGTGAACCACATCCGAGGAGCGTGGTCTGCGAGAACGGTGTGACGTGTCTGCTGGGACAACTTCGTAGTTCACTTCGCCGAGGCGATGAAAAACTCGGTAGGGTTCGAAGTACCGACATAAAAATTTTTCTGAGCGTCCACGTTGACGTATAGAAGTCCAAACCCAGACTAGGTCACCGGGTTCGTATATTGCTGCTCTGTGGTGGGTGTTGTACCGGCGAGCATCTTGATTTTGCCGCGATAAAATGCGAAAGCGCGCCAGCTGCCTGGCGTCTTCGGCACGCTGAACAAATACATCTGTGTCCGGGGTAATCGTGTCCGGCAGAGTTGGTTGCAGCATGGTGTCAAGCAGTGTGGTGACGTCGCGGCCGTAAACCAGACGAAAAGGAGCAAAGCCGGTGGTTTCCTGCAAAGCCGTATTATAAGCAAATGTTATATACGGGAGGATGTCATCCCAATTCTTCTGATCCTTGGCGACATACATCGAAAGCATATCTGCAATCATTTTGTTAAGGCGTTCGAATAACCCGTTAGTCAGCGGGTGGTACGCAGTTGCTGTTCGGTGCGTCGCGCCGCTCAGCAACAGGATCTGTTGGAGCAACTGTGCCGTAAAAGCAGTACCACGATCTGTGATGACGACAGCGGGAGCACCGTGGCGGAGAACGATGTTCTTGATGAAAAAGTCAGCCACCTCGGAAGCAGTTGCTCGCTGGACGGCTTGTGTTTCGCAGTATCTGGTCAAGTAGTCGGTCTAGCCGTTACCAACCTAGCTGTTACCAGCCGTAGACTTTGGAAATGGGCAGAGTAAATCCATTTCGGTATCTGGAACAGAGCAACTGCCATAGCCTTGTCAGGATCTGGGCGAACACCACTTCTGCTGACAATGTGGCCAAATAATTTCAGTTCATCATATCCAAAATAACACTTTTCCGGTTTCAGAGAGAGGCCGCCAGTGCGAATAGCCGGAAGAACCGCCTCAAGCCGCTCAATGTGCTGTTCAAAAGTCGTAGAAAAAACGACTACGTCGGCTAAATACACTAAAGAAGAGTACCACTTCAAGCCACATAAAACTGTGTCCATAATTCGTTGGAACGCGGCTGGAGCGGAGCACAGGCCAAAAGGGAGAACTTTAAATTCATAGAGACCGTCTGGTGTAATAAAGGCCGTTTTTTCTCGGTCCCGTTCATCTACTTCATTCTGCCAATAACCGCTACGGCGATCCATGGAAGAAAAGTAACGGGCGTGTCGCAGGCGATCCAAGGAGTCATCAATACGAGGAAGAGGATATACGTCTTTTTTCGTTATCTTGTTCAGTTTGCGGTAGTCAACGCAGAATCGTAATGAACCATCTTTCTTTTTAACCAGAACAACTAATGACGCCCAAGGACTAGTCGATGGTTGAATTACGTCGTCGTCGAGCATTTGTTTCAGTTGATGACGGATAACATCTTGCTCCTTCTGCGACACGCGGTAAGCATGTTGGCGCACGGGTTGCACGTTGGGCTCAGTGATAATTCTGTGCTTCATTAGAGGAGTCTGCCGGACTTTCGAAGTAGTGGCAAAACAGTCACTAAAGGATGAGAGGAGACTGAGGAGCCTTGCCCTCTTAGGTTCTTCTAACTGGCGATTGACGTTGAGGTGACTAATCACGTCAGTATCGGAGCTGTTCTCAGTCGAGATCGTCGTAATCAAATGGAAGGCGTCCAAATCATCCAATGCCTCCAAGTAAGCTATGGTTGTGCGTTTCGCAAAATGCCTTTGTTCGCCACCGAAGTTCGTAACTAAAACCGTAGTCTGGCCATTTTGAAGTTGAACAAGACTTCGAGCAATGGCCACTTCCCGATCAAGCAATAACGCCAGGTTACTTTTGGCGATGCCCGTAATCGACTGCTCCCGTGGACACTCAACAAGCACGAAGATACTACTGCGAGGTGGCAGCGTGACGCAATCATCGACTACGCGTAAGGCCACGCCACAATGTTCGAGATGTCGGAGTCTCGAGAAACACAGTTAACAAAACTGACGAACAAATCACGCAGATTAATTATCGCTCCATACTCTTGCAGAAAATTTATGCCCAAAATGACCGGTTCAGAACAATTCGGCAGTACAAGGAATGTTGCACAAAAGCCGACGCACAAATCTCAAGCCTGGCGGTGCACCTTCCTATAGGGGATATGAGGTGTCCTCCAGCGGTGATTAGTTGAGGGCTGTCCCACGTTGTCAGCACCTTGGGTAGACGGGTGGCCAATGAAGCACTCATCACCGAGTAATCAGCTTCCGTGTCGACTAGCGCAGTCACCGGATAACAGTCAACGGAAACGCTAATGGCAGCGGACGTTCTGTTGGTGGTTTCACAAACAGGCTTTAACGGCACGTCTTAAGGCAGCGGCGGAGGGTATTTGTCGGTTCACGTGACAGCGGCCTCACCTCCGGAGGTCACCGCTTTCAGTTTCCCCGGCGTGGGCTTGCGCCACTGAAACCAGGGGACCCAAAGACGGGTCGGGCGCGGTGCGTTGATGTGGACGGATGGGGTGATGGTGACCGTGACTGTCGTCGCGGCGGGACCGGAGCGTGATGACTACCTTCCAAGTAATCCGCAATTTCTTGTGGGCGCTCACCATAGCTTGGACAACGTGCATCTGGGTGGAATCCGCGTAGGCCTATTCGTTGGTAGTAACAGTCGCGGTACATGTGTCCAACTTCGCCACAATGGTAGCACAAAGGACGATTGTCGGGTGCACGCCAGACGGTGGGCTTCCACGGGCCAAGATGAAAATCGGCCTGAGAAGGCAGGCGACGGGCTGGACTTGGAAAGCGTCTTGGTGTCCCAGCAGGTGGATGAGCAAAATGTGCCGTCGACGGCGTAGAGACGCGTAGGGAATCCGCGTAGGAAAGCGTGGGAGGTTCGACTTGCGATGGTGGTGAGGAGTGAACGAACTGCCTGATTTCGTTACGAACGACGTCCGTAAGAGCAGCGCTACTGGGAGGGGACGCTGCATAAAATTTCCGAAGTTCTTCGCGTACAACTTGCCGTATGAGTTCTGTGAGGACCTCCCTGTTATCCCCTCCAGGTACAAGTGAGCACGCAGTGGACATGGCCATCTGACGCTCATACTGCGACAACCGCTGACGAAGCATGCGCTCCATAATTGTGGCCTCACGTATGAACTCGGACACAGTCGTAAGAAGGTTGCGCACAAGGCCCGCGAAAAGTTGCTCCTTTACGCCTCGCATCAGCAGGCGCACTTTCTTGTCTTCTGGCATGTGGGGGTCAGCCCGTCGAAACAATCGCGACATTTCTTCGACAAACATGGCGTCGCTCTCGTTCGGCATTTGAAACCGCGAAGAAAGTGCCTGCTCCGCTCTCTCTCTCCGTTCGGGGTTACTGAACGCCTCGCGAAGCTGCTGATAGAATTCCTGCCAACTTGTGAATGAAGTTTCGTGGTTCACATACCACACTCTTGCCAGTCGTTGATGGTAGCGACCCGGTCGAAGTGGTCAAGCTAGTCTTCAACATCCTCACCGGCATCACCATGGAATGGGTTGGGTGTGCGAGGCGTTGATGACACAGTACCCTGTGCGAGTGGGTCATGCTCGGTTTGGGTTGCGGATGTGGCAAACATTGTCCTCACGGAACTTGCCAAGGGGCCGTACTGTGGTGGTAGTCCTTGAAGGCGGCGGCTGCTTCGATAGATATCAGCAGACTCTGGTGCACTGGCGGTGGTTGCTTCTGGTTCAGGGTCAGCAGGTATAAGACGTTGCAGTACAGTACCCAGCACCTCCACCAGTCTGTCGCGAGAAGAAACGATAGGCAGGAACTCGAAGTGGAGGACTGTTTACTCAGCCACAGCTGCCATTCACTTCTTCGCTCTCGTCTTCTGCCACCAACACAGCGTGGCAATATATATATATATATATATATATATATATATATATATATATATATCGGAGCCTCCCTCTTCCCACTAGCGAAAGAGTTGGTACGCCACTGCACTCGCCGATCTACTCAAGCGGAATATCTAATAAACGTTTTATTCTCTCTCTCTCTCTTTACAATGACCAACTTCTTCCCACAGTAACAGGCACAAACAAGTGTGCAGAGCATTGGGCATAAGCGTCAAGCGCATTGACGTCACACATAGTCGGAGCAGCTACGGCGGCGGCGGTTGTCGGTGGCGGAGAAGCGGTATAGATGGGGCGTCCACTGCAAGTATGCCACTGCACAAAGGGCTCGTGCTGCTGCATGTCAACGATGACAATTCCGAAGGCGAGACGTTACTGAGTCAAGGATGTGGAGTCTAGGAAAGCAGCGCACTTTATAAAATACATACGAAGATAGAAGTGCTCGCATGAAGCCTTTAAAAGGTCAATGTAATGAAAAAAAAGCACTTGCTCGTTGTGGCTCATATTCTTCTTACACTAGCCAGGTTTTCGCTTCTTGCGATACAAGCGGGTATACATCTACCGAATATTTTGCTGCCCCGACGTTTTCACCATGATGTTTTCTCTCTGGCATTTCTCTGCGTTACGCAGCAACAAAGAAAATACCACAGAACAATGGGACACAGCTTTGCGCTTTCTTACAATAAAGTGACAATTATGGGTGGCCCAATGGGCCGGCGAAGTGGCTGAAAGGCTAGGTCTTTCGATGCCAACCTGGGAGCGGCCCGCTTTGGGCTAGGACACTAGCACGACCTATTGGACCTTAATAAGTTCTTTCATGCATCCATCATTCCATTTTGCTCCGTATACTTGGCTTATTTACCCCATGCAATTCAGAGGAGGAAGCAGACACAGACAGACAGACAGACAGACAGACAGACATACATACATACATGCATACATACATACATACACACATACATACATACATACATACATACAAACATACATACATACATACATACATACCTACAGACAGACAGACAGACAGACAGACAGACAGACAGACAGACAGACAGACAGACAGACAGACAGACAGACAGACAGACAGATAGTAGTTGCGATGATGTCTTCCAAGTTCGGTTCACTGGTGCGTAATGTGTCCCGTAACGCTGGGCACATCCAGAGCATATGTGCTAAACGCCTCCCCGCAATCCGGGCACTGTGGATCGATGTCTCGGTTATCCGGCTTAGGAAACATATCGAAGGATATGACCTCGTCTGAAGCGTTCTAAGCGTGATTGCTTGAGCTCTGCACCTCCAATTTTTGATTCATTCAAATAATGTCTCCACTTCCCAAGTTAAGCAAACAAGTATATTTTCGAGTGCAAGAGATGGAAGGTTAACGCGGCAAGCGTGACGGAACAGGTAATGTTTGCCCCTGAATAGTCTCGTTTCTTCAAGCGTTCACCTCAACCGTATGCATGCAGAAGCGACAATAGCACATACAGAATGCACCGGTTTCCCTCAAAAAGCAGCCGCAAGTGCTCGCGAGAGTGTGGCGGTAGACTTCTGCCAGCGACGTGTATCCATCACGCACGCTGGATGGTTCCGCTTTGGCGGGAGGACCGCGACGAAGTTCGCGTGGCGCGGCAGCATCCACGGCTGGGTGGCAGTGCCAGCCGAGTCAGCAGCAGCGGAAGCAGCCGCTGTCAACGGCGCGGCTCGCGCTCATCGCTTGTGTCACGCGCAATTTCCCTCGCGCGGCCGCCTTTTTGGCTCCGCACCAGATGCACGCGCGCCCGTACCACCTCTTTTTCGAGACATCGATCAGCCGACCACTCATCACCCGTTCCGCGCTCCCCGCGAGGGGCACGTGTTGGCGTTTCCTACCGAAGCTATAATAAGTTTCCTGGCACAACACCCACGATACATATATCTCGCAGATATTCGAGATATCTGCTGAATACCCCCGTCTGCGTGCTGGAACCCTATATACAGCACGCCACACTCCTATAGCTCATAGCTCCAGCATTCTCAGTCAGGTATATATAAATGAAAAATGCCTCATCATCCCAGTCACTGTGATGTTTCTGTAAACTTGAAATACGCATATAATGTCATGCAGGAAGCTCGCGCTAATGTCACTGTGACTCCTTTTACAAGTTTCACGTAGGCTGTTAAGGTTTGTAAATGCGCACTATCAGAATCATCAATTCCGTCTTGCTCCCGTCGATGGTAAATAACTTATGTGTCTGTTTCCATGGTGTTGGAGAATACTTCAAGTATAAGTTTATTGCACTTTTACTGTAAGACCCTGTAACATTTTAGCCTTCGGGAATAGGCAGAAGAAGAATGAAGAAGGCGTTCTATTTCAGAGGGGGGGCCCTGACTGAAAGCCCTTTGCGCGTAAGGCCCATTTCGTGGGTCATACCCTGTGTGTGGTGACGTTGTTTCTTTAGCCTTCATAATATGCTGCCCCAGGCTAGAGCATCGTTTATTGGAAACACAGCTGCGCTACTAAACACGAACTTTTCCACTTTCACCTGTTTCTCAACTGATCGCGCCACTGCCGCCCTCTTGCGGCTGTCATGTCCCGAGTCAGTGAGCACTCTTTGGCAGTTCTGTGTAAAGCGTGCACCGGGCCTTTGCGTGTTTGATTGTGGCCGCCAATGTCGTCGTTGTCGATGTGTCGCACTCGTTTTCAGCTACTAACACCATCGTGCCGACCCGTGCAGGGCCGACGGCTGAGGCAGCAGTGAGGCAGCGCAATGCCAAGGGGCCTGAGCCGGAAGCCTCGCCAGCTGAGCGACCTGGTGCGGAGGAGGAGGCGGCGGCGCGGCCAGCACAGGCTGCTCGCTGGCCTCCCCGCGGGCCACGCGCTGCGCGCTGCGCTCGTTGCGCCGGAACTTGGCTCGCCGGTTCTGGAACCAGACCTGCGACATGGCGGCGTCATCAAACAGTATCGTTCAAGGGCAGAGCACGAAAGCCATCCTAAAGCACCGCAAGTCTCGTATATGCTTTCAAAACAGAATGAAACACGTTCTTGGGAATATTTTCTCGAACTTCATCTTTCCTTGTGAATATATTCTTTCAAAAAAAAAATATGCGACCAACGTAACAAAAAATGCAATAAAGGCTGGTTAACAATTGACTCCTCAGAGATCTAGATATTCCGTCTAGCTAATTAATGCCTAGGGTAAATAAGTTGAAGGAGAGATGTAAGTGGGAACTTTGGACTTATCAGTTGCAGGAAATGTCCGTATGGCCGCTGCCTTAAGCCCTTAGTCACTTGTACTTATGCTTGCGTTGTCACAATTGAAAATACGCAGCCGATTTTCAGCGCTGACAAAGCTTAGTGGCTCCTACATATATCTATGACAAATAGCACCAGTGTTCTATGGAGCTTTCCTGCACACACGATACGTAGTACAATCCTAAATTTTGTCACAAATTTTGAGATTGGTACACGTCATAACCGGGTGCGTTCACTGGATTTTATGAAGTGCACAAACCATTGGCTCTGACTAAATTCGATTGCACACTCACCAAGTGCGCGGGAAAATTAATATAACTTCTGTTTTAAATGATCCTGCAAAAAATAGCTTCTCGCTGATTATGACACATATCTACATATCTTGCCGCTGTTGTCGAGCGAAAATGCTCTCGAGTACCCGATCTTTGATAAATGAACGTTACTGAAATACTGAAACACACTGCATACTGTATACCTCTTGAATCTGAAGAGAGAATATTTCTTTAGACAGTGCATTGAAGAAGTTTGTCTTACTTTATGAACATACACAATTAGCAGCGGATATCAGTAAATATGCATTATTCTGTTTAATGAATAACGGATATCCTGAAGTTTATGCAAGCCTTCGGGTGCTACCCCCCCTCCCGAAATTTGGGTGGAGGGAAGTGTTTTACCGAAGGCAAAGTATAAATATAGGTGGTTTTGAAAAAAAACCTTCACCAAATGCAACCCCCCCCCCCCCAAAAAAAAAATTAGTACCACTGCGCACTATTCATGATTACTTACAAGGTTTTACCCAAAGTTAGCGACTCGCCCGAAAGTTAGCGAGTCGCTAACTTTTGGTTATGACAGGTAGATTGCCACTACCCTCAAGAGGAAGTTATATAAGAGCTGCATCTTGCCGGTACTTTGCTATGAAGCAGAAACCTGGAGACTTACAAAGAGGGTTCAGCTTAAATTAAGGACCACGCAGCGAGCAATGGAAAGAAAAATGGTAGGTGTAACCTCAAAGGACAAGAAGAGAGCAGATTGGATTAGGGAACAAACGGGGGTTAAGGATATCAAAGTTTAAATCAAGAAGAGGAAATGGATATGGGCCGGGCATGTAGCGTGTAGACAGGATAACCACTGGTTAATAAGGGTAACTGACTGGATTCCCAGAGAAGGCAAGCGGGTTAGGGGAAGACAGAAGGTTAGGTGGACAGATGAGATTAAGAAGTTTGCGGGTATAAATTGGCAGCAGCAAGCACAGGACCGAGCTAACTGGCGGAACATGGGAGAGGCCTTTGTCGTGCAGTGGACGTAGACAGGCTGATGATGATGATGTTGACAGGGTGTTCACGTAACTTTAAAACAAAATTTCAAAAATAAATCGCGGTACATCGTGTCATGATGTATGAAGCGGTATGTCCTTCACAGCGGCTTCGATTTGTTCATAGTCTTTGTCGTGGGCTTAAGTTACCTTATGAGATAAGATACTTTACCGTGATAGCATTAAAGAGTTCGTTTCGTAGAAATTCTGGTGTCAGGTTCATTGGTTGTGGACCAAACATCAGCGTGGTCTGGGAGCGAAAATTAGATATAAATGCAAATTAACAAATCTTTGGTACCAGTGAGAATCGAACCCAGCACTTTTGCGTGGCCACTGGCAAGTCGGTTTTCTGCCGCAGAACCACACCTATGCTTTAATGGTTCGTGGGATAAAGCCTTATACGAATGCCATCTCGTGCGAAGAGTCTCCCCAATGCATGTATTATTGCATGGCAAAAGCGTTGATATGAGCCAGTCGCCAAAATATGTGAATTGCGCATCGCTCATTACAAAACACTCAGATATACTTTAGATGCATTTCTTTGCGTAATGAAAGCACTTTTGGCATCTATCTATCTATCTATCTATCTATCTATCTATCTATCTATCTATCTATCTATCTATCTATCTATCTATCTATCTATCTATCTATCTATCTATCTATCTATCTATCTATCTATCTATCTATCTATCTATCTATCTATCTATCTATCTATCTATCTATCTATCTATCTATCTATCTATCTATCTATCTATCTATCTATCTATCTATCTATCTATCTATCTATCTATCTATCTATCTATCTATCTATCTATCTATCTATCTATCTATCTATCTATCAGTCTATCTATCTATCTATCTATCTATCTATCTATCTATCTATCTATCTATCTATCTATCTATCTATCTATCTATCTATCTATCTATCTATCTATCTATCTATCTATCTATCTATCTATCTATCTATCTATCTATCTATCTATCTATCTATCTATCTATCTATCTATCTATCTATCTATCTATCTATCTATCTATCTATCTATCTATCTATCTATCTATCTATCTATCTATCTATCTACGTCTGGGTGCTCTCGGAATCTCCCCCTTATGTGCTTGCGTTTTTCTGCTTGACTGAATGTAATACCATGCAATAACAACCTTATTCCCGCGAAATATGATAAGTGATAGTTATAGGATCATATTTTGTCTTTCATGTATAGGTGGCGATGTCAAAAGAAAACGAACGGCTGACAGATGAAAAAAAAAAAAACACGAGCTAATCTTCCTTCCGGATGGAGAATTGTCCAATTTAGATTTTGACAGCCACCTGGATGACCCCGAATATGAACCTAGAGTTGATGAGGAAGTGATCGATTCCTGTCCGCTCAAACTTGTGATAAATCTTCATGATGAGAACAGCCGCAAGAAGACAAAGGAATGCCAAGCGACCTTGTTGGAGTTGTTTCGGGATCATCTCGCCACTCGGTGGTGCAGCGCAGAAGGAAAAAAAAGAAAGCGTTCAGAGAAAATGGGCAAAAAAAAGACCTTATGATTGATGATACAGCCAATGGAAGGGGGGAACTTCCCTTATCACCCGAAGATGTCTTAAGTCCATGCTAATATTTTTGTAGCTTTTTTGATGTACAGATGGTAGAAATACTGTGCTATCAGTCAAATTTGTATTCTACCCAGAAAAACAAAACCTGCGTAAACATCAAGAAAGAGCGGATGAGGAAATATCTTTCCATGTTAGTGATTTCAGGGACAGTCAGAGTGCCTAATTTTTAGATGTTCTGACAGTATGGAACAAGATTTGCGCCTGAAGCAGACCTTATGTTAAGAAATCGATTCGAAGCCATACATCAATCCCTACACATGAAGGACGATCGCTAGGCAAAACCACGAGACACTGACACCCATGACTGCCTTTTAAAGGTGCTACCGCTTGTAAACCAGCTCAAGAACGACATGATTTAAGTTGCTCCAGAAGAACGGCAGAATATTGACGAGGAAATAATTCCCTCCAAGGGGCGCTCAACCTTAAAGCAGTACATTAAATCGAAGCGCCACAAGTGAGGCTATAAGGTGTGTACAAGGGCAGGTGTCTCCATCTCCGGAATCTGAAAGATCTTCCGGAGAACAGGAACCACAAGCTATTTTTTGATAATTGATTCAGCAGTCTGTGCTTGGTGGATGAGCTGAAGCGCAAAGGATTTCTTAGTTCTGGCACCATTTGGTCGACAGGATGGAAATGTGTCCGCTGGCACCCTACAATACTCTCAAGGCGCAAGGCAGAGGCTCAGTCGATTTTCGCGTGAACGAGGGATCTAACGTACAAGTCACCAAATGGTGTGATAGAAACTCTGTCCACCTTGTGTCAAGCTATGCTGGTGTCCAACCAACGGACATTTGCAAGTGGGGCAACAGCAAAGAAAAGCGCAGCGTCGATGTCCCACGCCCTTTCACCGCAAAGGAGTACAATGCCTTCGTGGGAGGCGTCGATCTCGTGGACATGCTTATTGAGCTGTACCACATGGACCACAAATCGAAAAGATGATACATGCGCATTTTTTACTGAATGATCAAAGTCAGTATTGTCAATGGATGGTTGCAGTACAAAACGCCACTGTGCCCAGCTATCTATCAAAAAAAAGTTACCTCTGCTAACTTTTCGATCGCAGATTACCCAAACCCTTGCACAATTGAAGTCGAGTCCTATCATCAAAAGGAGGTCAGGCACGGTGGATGAAGTTGGAATCGTGCCCGCCAAAATGTTTATCCCTTCTCCGGCGGCACCGTGGCCCATAGTGGACGTAAGGTATGATGGCACAACCACTGGCCGCAATATGGCGAAAAAAAAAAAGAACCCATACAAGTTCTGCGAGTTGGCTACACGTTTTTGTACTGCACTCTAAAAAAGTTTACACCCTGAAATGTGTAAAATGGGTGTAAGCATTAAAAACAGCCACACGAACACCCTTTTTACACCTCATTTTTTAAATTTAAGGTGTTCGTAAATAAAACACCCTCAAAACACGCCATTTACACCCTTTTTTGGGTGTTATGAACAAGGCTACAAATGATTGATTGATATGAGGGGTTTAACGTCCCCAAACCACCATATGATTATGAGAGACGCTGTAGTGGAGGGCTCCGGAAATTTCGACCACCTGGGGTTCTTTAACGTGCACCAAAATCTGAGCACACGTGCCTACAAGGCTACAAATTCACGACATATTCTGGCACTTTTGCTTATACTGTTATATACATTAACCATCTTGATACCAGCAAGGTTCCTACTACTAGCTGCTTGCGGGTCTAGTAATGAAGCGAAGCAGGAAGTAATGTGACCTAAACGCAGTTTTCATCAATAAAGCACGCAAACTACTATAAGGCGGAAGATACACTGGGAGCGCCGCTTGTTCAATAGAGTAAGGGCCAATTCTCCTGTATCTGTGTCTTTCATCGGTGTCATTTGCGTGAATAGTCAACACTCACAAAGTGCACTGATTTGCCTGAACAAGGTAATGTTGCGCACATTGGTGTAGCCATGCATAGAACACTCCCCCCTCCCCCCCCCCGTCCCCCATAAGATCAAAGCTTTTAAAGCTGGAGAGAAAACGTTCGCCACCTGCAAAAAAAACAACAGTGCAGTTGTTTAGCCATGACCAACACGTCAGCATGCCACCAGGTGCCTTAAAAACGAACATTGACGTCATGTATTCTTAGCAGGTACGTTTTATTCAATTACTGTAGAGAATGTTCCTCTTCATGTTAAAAGTGCGTCATGGAAATTACCGACCATAAAGAATTGATTGATTGATTTTTGGGGTTTAACGTCCCAAAACCACCATATGATTATGAGAGACGCCGTAGTGGAGGGCTCCGGAAATTTTGACCGCCTGGGGTTCTTTAACGTGCACCCAAATCTGAGTACACGGGCCTACAACATTTCCGCCTCCATCGGAAATGCAGCCGCCGCTGCCGGGAATCGAACCCGCGACCTGCGGGTCAGCAGCCGAGTACCTTAGCCACTAGACCACCGCGGCGGGGCAGACCATAAAGAAAAATGCAGAATAAGGACATTTCGGTGACCTTGACGCAGCCTTGCTCACAATGACGGGAGCCTTGTTGACTAAATTGCGAACAAAGCTATCCTCAGGGGAGCCGAAACGCATTCTCTAGTTCTCTTTCTCTCTCTCTCTCTCTTCGTTTTTTGTGCATCCCCTTCTTTTAATTTGTGTAACTTCCCCAGCAGACGTGCTTCGGTCAAAGCCTTGACTTTGTAGGTAGCGAGAAAACAACATTGATGAAATATTTTCAGCAGCGGTCTTGTTGCAAGGACTGCAAGCTAAGAACAAATGTATTGCCCTAACGTGAAGACAGAAGTAGTAATTAACAGGTTGAGAAAGTAGCAGCAGGTCAGTATTCTTATTTACTGCGCGCCAGAGCGTTCCTCTTATTTCTTGTTATCGCTTGCTGCATAAAAGCGTGCAGATGCGCGTATGCAGTGTCGTCTTCGTCTTCCTAGCAATACGCACGTGGCAACATGTTCTCTTCGTATAGTGCGATGGTTGATGCATGCAATGTTGCGATATCTTTACCGAAATGAAAGTGCTGATAAAATATTGCCTGCGTGACCCTGAATGTGCAGTCCCTACTGACCCTTAGAGCTAAGCAAAAAGCATCAGCTTAGCTTTTTTTACAAAATTCCCTACATTAGGTCGGTGAAGGTGCGCTAAACATTGCTCTTGAATATTACAAATGCACGTTCTGACTAGTAGCTCGTGCTGGCCGCACTGCACCGTCACAATGTTCACTGCGATTCAGATGCTCTGTGAAAGGACGAGTATAAGGCAACAAATCGCTGCCGCAAAAAAAAAAGAAAAAAAAAGAAAAAGCAGCGCCCGCGCTATCAGTAGAGGGCTGGAGCTAGCGTTAAACCGCATCTAGCCGAGCGCACACACGCCATGAGGTCTCGTCGCCTATATAGACAGCCTTGGCTGCCCCGGATTGCTGGGCGCCCGGGCGCAGAGCGCGGGAAAGGGACCAGCGTCGTGCTACATGTCACTGCGTGCGCTGGCGAAAAACCTTCCCGTGTGTGTGCGTGTGGTGCGCGTGGCTTCTCGATCGGTAGTTTATTAGTCGGTGTTTAGTTGGAAATGTACCTGCGCTCTGTGCTCGACCTGTGTGTTCTATCAGTGCTGATTATTGCGAAGGTGCACCATCCTGAAGACTGGACCTGCGGATTCATATTGTGGAGCACTCTAAGTGAAATAGTACCGCTCTCACTTTGTTCTGTTCCGCGCTTTGTTAACTGCGTGAGCACGAGAATAACGCCTTCAAATAATTTTGTTTTCAAATATTTAATCAGCATTTGTTTACTTAGCGAGAATATTTTTCCGAACTGTTTCACTGGGATGATGGCAAGCCCCGCCGTGGTGGTCTAGTGGCTAAGGTACTCGGCTGCTGACCCGCAGGTCGCGGGTTCGAATCCCGGCTGCGGCGGCTGCATTTCCGATGGAGGCGGAAATGTTGTAGGCCCATGTGCTTAGATTTCGGTGCACGTTAAAGAACCCCAGGTGGTCGAAATTTCCGGAGCCCTCCACTACCGCGTCTCTCATAATCATAAGGTGGTTTTGGGACGTTAAACCCCACGTATCAATCAATCAATGGGATGATGGCGAAGTGTGATTGTGGGTAAGTTTTTTTGTTTCTTTTTGTTTACATTGTTTGTAGTACAAAGCAGAGTGAGCGTGCGCCGCTGAGGTTCAGCAAAGAAATGGAACAGATTTTTGCGGTGCCCTTAGTTGGCAGCCGTTTTTAACGGGGCCCGCTCGTAATGCAGATCAATTTTAGTTTACTAAAAATACATGTGTGGGGACGGCGCCTGTTAGCTCTAAGCATCCACCGTATCTAAGACGCACATGCTTGGGCATGTTGGTAGTTCATTTACTCTTTTTTTCTTATTGCACAAAAAGACCGAGAATGGAAAACAAGGGCGTGGTGTCCATGTCGTTTTTTTCGGTTCTTTTTCGTTTTGTGCGGTAACACTACCGTGATCACTCGGATTGATGCATCGGGTGACAACACAGCATATTGCTTCGCGTTAGGTGCGCCTCGCGAAGTTTGCCTACTTGATAATACATTCAATTTCGTTAAATTCGTCTTCACCGGTATTTTCGTTCACCCGCAACGTAGCGTGACACTGCCGACAGCCGTTCCTGTGTAGCGGATCGAGCACTGAAGCTGCACGTTTGTTTGAACAGACCTTTCGTCTGTGCGCGTGGTCGAATCGCATACTTGAACAGTGCAAACGCTTGTTTGAACATAATTGCTAACGTTCGAGCACATTTTATTCAGATTGTTTCCATCACGTGTAACTTTCAAAATATTTTTGTTATTCAGGGTTTTATTGCCATCGCTTCGCTTTGGCGTTTAACTTCGCTAAGTACATCAGATGTTAAAGGTATTTTTGCTATGTGAAGCGTATTATTAGTTTTTTTTTGTTACCCAAAAAACACTTTAATGTTATACCTACTGCACGGTATCTAAGCATGTGTTGTAGCCAAAATGTAAGACTGGGCAGCATATTTATCTGGGAATACAACACGCACAGCCACTGAACAGCCTATACGCTGCATCGGGAAGGAGTTATGCTTTCTCAACCTGCCAGCATGATTGAAACAAATGACCCCAATTTAGTAGTATGCAATAGTCATTGAGTGAAAGTAACAGGGTCAGTTTATTCCAAATTTCGCAGCCAATTTTACGGCTATGGCAAATGTGTTAAAAAATCGTGCTGATTTAATGGACTGAAAACAGTGAACTGCTTGAATATTTCGGAGAGAAAAAAAGTTTTTGGTCACGTGGTTGCCTTTTAAACATTCCAGAATGTTGTTTGAGTGTTGTTTGTGAAAAAAATATTTTACCAGTACCGCTCCTTTTTTTATATATACCAAGTTTGGCACACGTTAAGTAAAGGGGCTTATGTAAGGTGTTTGAAACTCAGTAATATTAATACAATTTTTTGGCCACATACGTCTGCAAGAATTTAGCCAAAATGTGTTGTTTGCATTTTCTCATTGCGATCCTGCACTTTGTATGAATATCTGAGCTGTGACTACTTACTTCACAGAAAAGATATCTTGATAAAAAGTTATTTTTAGACATCTTAAGTTGTTAACCTCTACGAGAAAAAATCACTCATTTCACAGAATTGTCATTTTGTCCGCATTGAGACGCAATTTGCACCATGTGGTGGTCCAATTAAAAATCAGCTTTTACCTAAATTGAAAGCAAATAAACAGTTCTTTGTATGTGACAAGTTTGATCACTACAATTTCTATTTCATGGAATAAAATAATTTTGAATTTTCCTATCAACGGCAATGGGGAACTTCGAGGCGTCGGCTGCCGTATGACCAAATGGCAATTGGGGAACTTGGAACTTCAAAAATCATTTAGGGGCAAAGGGGCAAAGCTCTTGAGGCCGTGGGTCGTTCCCTCCTCTGTAGCCGTACAAGTATTATGTAGCCACTTTATGAGTTGCACAATAGATAGCGGTAGTGGTTTTCACAGCATATACACGGACAAAATGATGAGTCGTGGGGGGAACTGTTCGTCCGTACATTTGTGCTTTGGTCCGTTCGTCTGTGCATCCATCCGTCCGGGCTTCCCTGTGTCGGTCTGTCCGTGAATCCGCCCGTCTTTCTTTCCATCCATACTTGCGTCAGACTGCCTGTCGATCCGTTTGTGCGTCTGGACGGACGAACGCTACGCCACATTCTTCATCATTCACTCCGTGGATATGCTGTGATCTTTTTCTCAATACATAAATTGCTATGACAAAATTTGGCACATGAAAATAACTGTTTATTTTCTTTCGATTTAGGTACAACGTCTATTTTAATTCAAGCACCACATGGTGCAAGTTGCGTCTCATTATAAACAAAACAACTCTTTTGTGAAATTTGCGATTTTTTCTCGTAAAGTTTGACAGCTTGAGATGTCTAAAATATTTTTTCCTCCAAATATACCTTATGTGGATTAAGTATTCACTCCTCAGATATTCATTCAAAGTGCAGTATTGATATAGAAAAATGCAGATATAACATTTCGGCAAAATTATTTCAGGCGTACGTGGTCGAAAGCTGCTAATAATATTACTGAGCTTCAAACACTTTACGCAAGCCCTTCATTTAACTTGTAGACCAAATTTGGCACGGAAGAAGACGAGGTACTTATGAAATATTTTTTTTTCACAAACATCCAGACGAAATTCGGGGAAGTTTAGCAGGCAGCCACGTGACCAAAAATTATTTGTCTGCGAAATATTCTAGCAGTTACCTTTTTTAATCCAGTAAAATCAGCGTGATTCTTTTCGAATACATTTGAGATGGTCGCCAAAATGGCAGGGACGTCTGACGTGGAATGACCCATTAGCCAATTCTTTCATTATATGATCGTGTCAATGTGAGCCCATTCAAGAACATTAGTATCATTCGTATTTAACACGTAACTATACAGTACTTAATTTTTCAAGTTACCTGCACTGAATACCTTCTCAATGCGCATACCGTCATGTATGCTCAGTGGCATTGTGCTTTTGTGCAATACAGATAAAATATGTATATGTTGTTGCGCGTCGTACTGTATTTCTTTTAATAAACTAATCGAATGAGTACCATGGTAGATCTGCAGAAATACACATGCAGCTGTGTTGATGCATACTTAAGCATGGAACTTGACATTCACTTAGATTGGTCGATGCATGAAGCTAATGGAACATTATCAACTTGGAGCAGCACCTTTTTATTTGCCTGCGCGAGCAAGCTGAAAGGGTAAAGTAAGGTTCATATCTACGGCACGAAAGGTATAATGATTCTGCCACAGCACGTTTTTATGGCGTTTATTGCTCAGCATACCTTTTCTAGCATTTCTCACTGCAGTGGAGTCCGATGCCACTGATTATGCTTGCTATGCACTCAATTTATACTTACACATAAGAAAGCAGTTAGTTATGCAGGGTGCATACTGTATGTTGCACTCTGTGAAGTTTCGGTCATTGTTTCTTGCGTATTTATTTTAGGTTTCCGGGATGGAATTTCCTGTACGGAAAGAACAGCTTCGCCCCACTTCTGTCGAAGGCACCAGTCATCTCACCAGCTGAAGATGATTGTGCAAGCAGCAGTGACGAGCTGTGGTTTTGCAGTTAGAAGTATACCAATACTGAGATTACATTAATACAACCCAAATTACACTACCTTGTCGAATGTTCTCACTTTTAATGTCGAAAATTATACTGCGAGATACAGTAGGTTCTAAATGTGACTCCGGAAACTCGCTTACTCTTTGTACGTGTTTTTTTTCTATTGTATAGGTGTCAATCAACGCCATACCTCTCAGTCGTTTGCCCGCCTAGCGCAAATGTTTTTGAAAGTTGTAGGGACTTATTGTATTGAAAACAATGAATTTCTAGTATAGAGAGAAAAAAAAACTTGGTCACGTGAGATATTTCAAAATTTTACAGAATGCCATCAGAGTCCTGTTTGTCAGACTCGCAGTTTTTCTATAAAAAGGCAGATGTGAACATATGGGCTTAATTGTTTTTTGCTTCGGCGTTATGTTCGATTGAACGTTACGCTGCAGGTTACTGCTTGCACTACGGTGGTGTGTGTGTGTGTGTGTGTGTGTGTGTGTGTGTGTGTGTGTGTGTGTGTGTGTGTGCGTGCGTGCGTGCATAGTGCCTGTTGCGTCCTACTTTGTCGTTTTTGGCCTGGTCTACCTACACATGTATACACTGGTCTTATGTAGCTCATTCATGACCACGGCACCTTATTTTACGAGTTGCATGCATGCAGGTGACACCAGTACCTTCCTTCTTTCTTGTCAGCCGCAGAGAAGGTTCATATATGCTTCTCCCTGAGAACAATTGAGGCTTGGGCCAGTTGGTGATGCATATTTGATGGAATGAAGTGCTATGAATGGCTCTCCTCAACACACAAGACTAAGCGTCACCTTCTGTGTGTCTGCTTTTGTTGCCCCATTAATTGCGCTTCATTTGATCAAGTATGCTCATCCATATAACTGCCATCGTTTCAAGGGGGTTTCAGTGTACACCCCACTCGCATGGGTGTAGCTTCATCCAACACCCAGAGTTTAGGGGTGTTCATAAACACCTATTGAGGTAGGGTGTAACGTTTCTTTACACCCTACGGTTTTAGGGTGTTTCTAAACACCTTATTGTTTAGGGTGTTCCTAGACACCCTAAAAGGCTGTTGCCCATATATAGGACAAAACAAATACACCCTCATAATTGTAAAAATTTTTAGAGTGTGTGCTAAATGCCACATGCACTTGTGCCTCCTTCCAAGCCACAATTGCTTTAAATCATTCCATGTGAAGTAGTGCCTCAAGTGCCCAATGTTTTTCAGGAACAACACCTCATTTCTAATCTATGAATGAACATACTTTTTTTTTCTGACAACGTAATTGTCCTATTGTGACCTTCCATTATGCATGCCAGAGTTTTCTTCATTCTGTGCCTTGAAACAAAGCTTTGGGCATCAAAGAGTTAACTTCGGATGATGGAAAGTTAGTATGGCAGGGAAAGAGGGTTTCTCGAATACGACCGGCTGATCGTGACATGATCAGTGTCACAATTCCGTCACATACGACGTCATCAAAGACTTTCCGCCAGACAATGCCACATAGCGGGGGCGGGTAGTGTGTCACTGGTATGGCGGTATGTGCCACAGGTGACCGACACGTCATATCTACTTAGGAACGAAAAGAATACACATGCGTAATTTTAACCCGTGACCATTAAGAAAACGCTAAAATCAGCAGGGTTCACCCGAGAAATGCGGAAAAAAAATTGGCCTCGTATCTGTATATTACACTGCAAATGTCGGCGAAAGACAATAGTCTTGCGTTTGAGAGAGTGAACAAAACGTTTATTTGATGTTCTGCGCGAGAAAAACGGTTAATGGTATTCTGGAGGCGCTGCCTTAGAGTGCGTCGAGCGTGCAGTGGAGGCCAATGAGCTCATCAAGTCACGTCACACGTGAGACATGAGTGCTATCTGGCAGTTATCTTGGAAAACGAAGCGCGTGGCGTGCGCGCCCGTCACGGAGGCGATAAGGTGTAGAACACAAGGCGACGGGTAGGTGCCACCACCATGTCGTTTTAGCAAAGCGTTGGGAACACTTGCCTTTTCGTGCAAGTGTTGCATCGTCAGCGCAGCGTGATAAGCGCTACGGTCCTTAGCATGACTTATGTATGTCTTTTACAGCAAAAAGACGCACATAATATTGACTTGTTGTTATGATGTCTCAAATATGCGCACTAATTGCTTTGTAACTAACAATAGCACAACTATAAACGCTAAATCTTGAGCATTATTGGTGGGCGCTGCGGATGGGGTCGGCCATTTGTAGAATCGTTTAGGGCCGTTAAGGGCCGAAAAACAGAAAAATGCACAGAAAGACAGACAGACAAGAAGTTTTGCGTCGAAGGTCCCTAAGAAAGACTATCGTCTTTAAAATATCAGAGTCCCAGCAGGAATAGAACCTAAGTATTCTGCGTGGCAATCAAGCATTCTACCACAGAGGCAGGCCAGGTCTTGGAACTACTTTTATATATACCCTACTGTTCGTGAAACGTCAATTTAAGTAGCAGTGCTGGCTATTTAGTTTCATAAACATTGCATATATGCTCCTTGACGCAGCCGTCACGTCGGTCTAACGTCAGTTGTGGGTAGGTGTCATGCGCTGAAGTTGATTTATGTAGCAGTGTACAGGACTACCATTCTTGCGAGCACAAGCGCTTCTTAACAGGTTATCGCTTCAAGTGTTGCTAATACTCGTGGTCGTGTTGGTATTGTGCGCAATGGTATCTTTACCAAAATTGGTATGCCTTAACATGACTGTGTGAAGAGCATAGCTTATTAGTCCTAACATGAAAATTATTATATGTAAGTCATGAATGTCATGATATACCTTTCATGATCTTGCTGCTCTTGTGGTGGTTTCGTTCACATGACATACTGCAAAACTGGCATGATATTGTAACAGGTGCAAGAGAGGAAAAGTCAAAAACTGGTTCATTATGGGCAAACTTGTGCCCTGAAAATTATGTGCGAAAAGATGGAAGAGTCCGCTAGAGCGTTCCAAAAACAAAAACTGTTCCTCTGCCCAGGCACCTTCTTCTTCTTTGCAGCTCCAACCCACACTGGCTCGTGCTTGTGAACAAGAGGCATGATTCGTGCGGCCCCAAGCAAAAGTGCGCACAAGACTGTGGACGCTGATTTTTCATAATGTCCAATATTGTAAACAGTCTCTGTGGCATTAGTCTTCCTTCGAAATACGCATCGTCCCGATGCGCGATGGAGGGAGGCAAACAGAAAAAGGGAGCGCTTTCATTCCCTCTCATAATAGGGCTTCATACGAACGACGTGTACGACTTCTGCGCTGTTTTGCCGCTTTGAACAGATGTGTCCATCGGCGATGACTTCGTAGGTTAGGTCACTAATTCGTCGGAGAACCTTATAGGGCCAAAGTATCGACAAAGAAGCTTTTCTGATAGGCCGCGGCGTCGGAGTGGTGTCCATATCCACACTCGCTCGCCTGGGTTGTACTGAACTTTTCTGCGGCGCAAGTTGTAGTGCCTTGCGTCCTTGTTTTGCTGTTGATGTATTCGATGTCGTGCCAACTGGCGGGCTTCTTCAGCCCTTTGCAGAAAGTCGTCAAGTTCAGATGGTTCGTCATGGTCGTTGTCTACTGGCAACATGGCATCTAGTGTCGTAGTGACAGTGCGACCGTAGACCAGCTGAAATGGTGTGACGCGGATGGTCTTCTGCACTGCCGTATTGTAGGCGAAAGTTGCGTATGGCAAGATTTCGTCCCACAATTTATGCTCAATGTCAACGTACATCGACAGCATGTCAGCGATGGTGCGGTTCAGGCGTTCTGTCAACCCTTTGGTTTGGGGATGGTATGCAGTGGTCCTCCTATAGCTGGTGTTAGTCATTGTCATTAAGGACTGCATCAAATCAGCCGTGAACGCTGCTCCTCGATCGGTAATCACGACGAGTGGGACTCCATGGCGAAGAACAATATTCTGAACGAAAAACTTCGCGACTTCCGTTGCCATTCCTCGCTCAAGGCAGCCGGTTTCAGCGTATCGTGTCAAATAGCCAGTCGCAACTATTATCCACCTTTTTCCTGATGCCGGCATTGGAAACGGTCCAAGGAGGTCCATTCCAACCTGTTGAAATGGAGTCGCAGGTGGCTCTATAGGCTTGGGAAGGCCGGCCGTCTTGAGGTGTGGTGTTTTTCACCTTTGACACTCGCGACATGTCTTGACGTAATGCTTCACGGACGCTAGCAACTTGGGCCAGTAGTATTTCTGATGAAGTTTGGCGAAAGTTCGACTCGCGCCCATGTGACCCGCAGACGGTTCACCATGGCAGGCTTCTAAGACTTCAAGCCTCATGGCTGATGGTACAACGAGTAAGAACTTCTCCTTGTTGTGTTCAAAATTTCTCTTGTAAAGTGCATTATCTCGCAGGCAAAATGAGGATAACCCTCTCCTAAATACGCGAGGAACTTGTTCGTCGTGCCCTTCGAGATACTTTAATAATGGGAGCAGTTCCATGTCAGCCCGTTGATGTTCGGCTATTTCTGAGGTTTTTATCACACAAAGGAGTGGGAAGTCCTCTTCTTCTGAAAGAGTCGAGTGGACTGGTGAACGTGATAAGCAGTCAGCATCATCATGCTTTCTGCCAGACCTATATACGACCGTAATGTCATACTCTTGGAGCCTGAGACTCCATCTCGCAAGCCGTCCCGATGGGTCTTTTAAGCTCGCCAGCCAACAAAGTGAGTGGTGGTCGCTGACGGCACGGAGAGGCCTGCCGTAGAGGTATGGCCTGAACTTGCTGATCGCCCATATGACTGCCAAGCATTCTTTTTCGGTTGCAGAGTAGTTTCTTTCCGCTTTTGAGAGGGTGCGCCTAGCATATGCTATTACTTTTTCTTCTCTATTCTGCCATTGCACCAGGACCGCACCTAGGCCAAGATTGCTGGCATCTGTATGAACTTCCGTATCTGCGGCTTCGTCAAAGTGGGCCAGGATAGGTGGAGCTTGCAAAGTTTCTTTAGTTCGTTGAAGGCACTGTCTTGTTCGGTGCACCAAATAAATGGCACGTCCTCTCTTGTGAGTCTTGTTAAGGGTTCGGCAATTTTCACGAAATTTTTCACAAACCACCTATAATAAGCACATAAACCCAAAAATCGGCGTACCTCCTTCTTGTATTTTGGCTTGGGAAACAGCCCCACGGCCACAGTCTACTCCGGGTCCGGGCCAACACCTTGAGCGCTGATTACATGACCGAAGAAACGAAGCTTCTCGAATCCAAACTGGCATTTTTCCGGTTTAATCGTCAAGCCGGCTGACTGGATAGCCTGAAGTACGGAACGTAGCCGCTCTACATGCTGTTCAAACGTTGCTGAAAACACCACAACGTCGTCCAGGTAGACTAAGCACGACTGCCATTTGAGGCCTGAAAGGACGCTGTCCATCATGCGCTGGAATGTTGCAGGCGCACAACACAGGCCGAATGGCAGTGCTTTAAACTCATATAGACTATCTGGGGTTACGAAAGCAGTCTTTTCACGGTCTCTTTCGTCCACTTCAATTTGCCAATAACCGCTTTTTAAATCCAATGAAGAGAAATACCTTGCGTGCCGTAGCCGATCCAACGTATCATCAATACGTGGCAAAGGGTAGACATCCCGCTTGGTCACGCTGTTCAGCTTTCTGTAATGAACGCAGAATCTCAGCGTGTTGTCCTTTTTTCTCACAAGGACTACAGGCAACGCCCACGGACTATTGCATGGCTGTATGACATCATCCTCTAGCATCTCTTTCACTTGGCTCTTTATGATCTTACGTTCCTTCGGTGATACTGTGTACGGATTTTGGTGTACCGGCCTTGTAGCTTCATCTGTTATTATTCGGTGTTTAACAACCTGAGTCCGCCGTACTTTTGACGAGGTAGAGAAACATCCGGTGAAGTCTCTAAGGAGGTCTTGAATGATTTTCTTCTCGGCTGGGGATAGATTTTGGCTGATCGCAACTCTTGCCACGACATCGGGCGCAGGTTCCGAAGTAGGTGGCCCTGACACCAGACCACATAGGTCCGCCACTGTTTGAAAACCGTGCAGGAAGGCGATAGCAGTGTCCTTTGCAACGTGCTGAATTTCGTTTCCGAAATTCGTGAGCAATACATCGGCACATCCACCACGTAATTGGATAATGCCTCGAGCTACACAAATGCCTTTCTTGAGCAGTAGTTCGATGTTTGCATCCGCTATACCTTCAGAATCAACGAATGCTTCATTTCTTACACCGACTATTACGCTGCATCGTGGCGGCACGGTAACATCACAATCTATAACACGTAATGCAGTGTATTCTGGCTCATTTGTGTCTATGGCCAGTTTGGTCGAAAAAGAGACACTAGAATTCTGCAGGTCGATTACAGCTTCTTTTTGCTAGCAGAAAATCCATTCCGAGTATGAAATATCTAGAGCATTCCGGAAGTACGACAAAATCAGCAACGTAAGTAGCGCCTTGAATTCCGATTCGTGCGGTACATCTTCCCACAGGTGTGATGAGATGACCCCCAGCCGTGCGTATCTGGGGTCCACTCCAAGGCGTCAGGACTTTCTTTAAATCCTTTGCGGCAGCGTAACTGACAACCGAATAATCAGCACCTGTGTCAACTAAAACGGTAAATTCACACCCATCTACGGTAACGCGTAGGTCAGAAGAAATTTTGTCTTTACCTAACCTAGTTGTAGTGTTCCGCTCGTCGTTGCTGCACTGGGACCTTGACGGAGGATCTTCAGTTGGTCGGACATCAGCGGCCTTGCCTCCATAGGTCGCTGGCTTCAGTTTTCCGGATGGGGACTACTTGAACGACGGTGTGTTGAGGTTGAAGGGGAGAAGGTGAACTAAATCGTCGAGGACTTGGCGATCGATAGCGAGCAGGCACTGGTGATCTAGGCTGATGCTGGAAACCGGCAGTTGGAAACAGATGGCCGGACAAGTAATCTTCAATTTCAACGGGTCTTTCGCCATTTCGGGGCCATGGCGCGTTTGGAGAAAACCCACGGAGAGCAACTCGTCGATATGGGCACCTTCTGTACAGGTGTCCAGCTTCGCCGCAGTGAAAACAAAGAGGCGTCCTGTCGGGTGTGCGCCACACGCCGCTTTTTCGGGGCCTCGAGTTAGCTGGATAGTTTGAGCCACGCGAAGCCGGTCGGTAGCCACTGGAAGCTGCAAACGAAGCAGTATGCACGGCGGGCTGGCGTACGGCATCGGCGTAAGTAGGTGCGGGGCGTTCCTGCAATTGCGGTTCAAGTTGAACAGGTTGCGCCTCGGTTTCGGCTTGAAGAATGGCGTGGCGAACTTCATCTCTGATCATGGTAGTCAGAGACGAAACTGGCGTTGCGACTTGTCGGGGCAGCAGCTTCTGGAGCTCTTCCTTCACAATGGATCGCACCATTTCCCTCAATGCTTCGCTGCTGCTTCCCAGGTTTGCTGAGAGGACATCCGCAGGAACACTACTCTTGTCATGATTGTAGTGACGGGAGCGCTGCTGCAATGCCCGCTCAATGGAGGTGGCTTCGTTGCGGAATTCAGACATGTACGAGGTGGGTTGCGTACCAAACCGGCTAATAACTCCTGTTTGACACCTTGCATCAAGTGACGCAGCTTTTTCTCTTCGTTCATGTTCGGGTCAGCACGCTTGAAAAGGTGGGACATGTCCTCAATATACATGCCAACGCTTTCGTTCGTGCGCTGGTTTCTGGACTGTAGAGCGTTCTCCGCCTTCTCCCTACGATCGGTGCTGGCATATGTAGCTACTATTTGTCGTCGGAATTCTTCCCATGTCGGTATGAACGCTTCGTGGTTTTCATACCACGTCCTCGCTGCATCCTCCAATGCGAAGTACACGCGACGCAGTTTCCTTGCTTCATCCCAGCCGTTGGTTTTCGCAACCCGCTGAAAGTGTTCTAACCAATCCTCCACACCCTCGAACGTGTCACCGTGGAAGGGCTCAGGCAAGCACGGTGGGGACAGAATAAGTTCTGAAGATGTCACCTGGTAAGCCATCGTTCCGTTGTCTGTGGACGCTGCTTGCGTTCCTGGAGCACTGGGGAGGGGTGCGAATTCAGGCGGTTCTCCTCGGAGGCGGCGGCTTGAACGCGGGGTACCGGAGTCAATTCGCCAGGTTCCAATCGTTGAGAATCGGGGCTTCGCTCTCTTGCGCCAAGGGGACTTCCAATCATACCCAGCACCTCCACCAGAATGTAACAGGTGCAAGAGAGGAAAAGTCAAAAACTGGTTTATTATGGGCGAACTTGTGCCCTGAAAATTATGTGCGAAAAGATGGAAGAGTCCGCTAGAGCGTTCCAAAAACAAAAACTGTTCCTCTGCGCAGGCACCTTCTTCTTCTTCGCAGCTCCGACCCACACTGGCTCGTGCCTGTGAATGAGAGGCATGAGTCGTGTGGTCCCAAGCAAAAGTGCGCACAAGACTGTGGATGCTGATTTTTCATAATGTCCGATATTGTAAACAGTCTCTGTGGCAATATGACATGACTGCTTGGCGAACATAAGTGACAGACGCGAACATGGAAGTCATGACATCCGTTTAACGTAAGCCATGACTACACGCCACGTTCATGGTGCGCTCGTGGTCGTTTTGCTAGCTTTTACTTGGTATCATGTGAAGTGAATAGACAACGTAGGTAAATGGCGCGTCCAAACATGATAATCATAAAGTGCGTGCATTGTAAAACATGACTACATGCCAGGCTCCTAGCGTGCTCTCGGCCGTTCCGATAACTTCACATATACCAAAGTTGGTATTACGTGACGTGAATGGACGACGAAGGTAAATGAGACGTCCGAACATGATAATCATGACTTCTGTCATGTAAGAACATGACTACGTGCAACGCTCATGATGCGCTCATGCACGTTTCACTAGCTTCACACCAATATTGGTATGACGTTTCGTGAATGTATGACAAAAGTATATGACTGGTGCAAACATGGTAATTACTACAAGCGTGTCAAGTCAGAATATGACTACATGGCAGGCTTATGATGCGCTCGCAACCATTTCGCTAGCATCGCATATGACAAATTTGGTATTACGTGACGTGAACGGACTACGAAGGTAAATTACACGTACAAACATGACAATCATGACATGCGTATTGTGCAAAACATAACTACTGCTCATAGCGCGCTTGCGGCCGCTTCGCTCGCTTAGCATATACCAAATTCGATATCATGTGACGTGAATAGAAGAAGAAGGTAAATAACACGTCCAAATATGCTAATAATGATATGCCTGTCATGTAAAACATGACTACATGCTACGCTCTTAGTGTGCTCGCGGCCATTTCGATACCTTTACCATGGCCTCCGAGATTGCGGGCGAGCGGCGGGGTTTCTGTGCGGCCGTCCCAATCGCACGGAGAGCGTGTTTCCAGAGGTGGGCGTGGCCCGCTCTTTTCTCCGCACCGCGGCGCTGTTTCTTTCGGTTGAAGGGGAATTCAAGGGGAAGCGCTTTACTGTTTGAAGCGAGATCGGGTTGCCTTAGAACGCGTAGTTATAAAGCAAGATTCAGTAAAGAAGAAGAACAATGCACATGCTGCGGGAAAGATAAGGAAACGGCGGAGCATGTTCTGATTGAATGTGGAGATATCCACCCAGGTGTACGTTTGGGCACGAGCCTACAGGAAGCCTTGGGTTTTAGGGACAACAATGGAAAGCTGAACACACCCGCGATTGAAATAAGTAAGAGACGGTTAGAGTATTGGTGGCAGAAAATTAGAGAGAAAGGACAAAAATAAATATTGGAAAAATAAAATATGGACAGTGTGCCGTAAATGGCAGAGAACTTAAGCTGAAAATTTACCTTTTTTTCCATTAAGATAGAATTTATCGAAGTAGAGGCATTAGGCCAACATAAAAAGAAAAAAAGTTTTTTTTTTTTTTTTGTCGAGCCTGGTGGCATACTTGTCACCACCCCGTTATAAAGGGGACGCTCATAGCATCCATCCATCCGAAGGCTTCCGTGCTGTTGGTGAAGCTTCTATGGGGCGAGAAAGAAATGGTTTTGTGCTTCTATTTATTTTCTGTTCGTTTGAAAATGTCGCGACAAGGAGCACGACAGGCAAAGTTAATGCTGGGGCGTTTTATTTTCAAATGTGGTTTTTATTTTGCTGTAGGTTGGCGCCGCCCACAATAGAGCAGTTAAAATTGTGATGCGTCTGCAAGAGACCCACATGTGCTTGAAACTATACTTCGAAGTTCACGGGCTGTATAGAAGGGGGGCACCGGTGAAGAAGAAAGAAAAATGACAGCTCGATCCGCAAGCGAGGTCAGACGACTGCAGCGTTCTACGTCCATGAATTACTTTTTACACTCGATTGAACGGATTATTGTTTCTCTCGTATAACTAGCGCTGCTTTTCATTGTAACGCTGTTTCGAGAATTCTCGTAGACGCCCGAATGTGATCACAGCTGTGCCATGACGTGGTTTTATTGCTTCTTAGACGTGTTCTTCGCCTCTTAGGCTGGCAACTGGCCGTCCAGCTGTGCTCATCAGAACTGGTCTTCAGTAGCACGTTCAGTGGGACTTGTCAACGGCAAGCAAAACGCTGTTCGGCGGGTGAGGGATAACGAAACAAAATTACAGTTATGCACGTAGTGAATGATTAGTGGGGTGAAGCATCCGTCCATTTATCCATCCGTCCATGCATTCGTTCGTCCATGCGTCTTTCGACTCCTAACACACTACAGCACGCACCGGATGGACGGGCGCTTCGCCCCACTCATCATAATGACTCCGTGGATGTGCTGTCTACGCTGGATAGAAGGACGACCGACCAACTTATGCTATAGAAAGCTCCGTTTCTAAAAGTAATAAAACCACGTCGCTCTACGCGTCGCAGCTTTGATTAGGTCAGCGTGCCTGCAATAATTACCTTAACAGCGTCCAATTTAAATCAGGGGTGGTTCCACGAAAGGAACAAAAAAGTGACCCGTTTATTTGCGTGTAACCTGTGAGTGCAGAATGCGGCATTCTGATTGAGCTTGTGGACTGGGCTGTCTGTTTTTAATAAATGTGGAGCGTTTGATGATCGCACGTACTCGCAAATCAGGCGTTGGCGGCGTCGTTGACGCCACCACTGCACAAGCTGGCGTCTCGTGCCCAAGTCTCTTTTTTTGTTTTTTATATAATGAGCAGAAGGGCACGCATCAGTCTGACATATTCCCGAAAAAAAAAATGAAAGAAACAGTACTTGACGTCACTTTCTCTAACAGGAAAAAACTGCAGCATTGGCAGAGCATCAATTGTATAAACCGTTACCAGTCGGCAACTCAAATGATAAATCGCTACTGTTGAATCAAATATTAATTTTGACTTCCACTCCGAATTTCTCTCCTTCATACAGACTGCCAGCGACGCATGCACGCAACGTAACCACGCGAACGCCGCAGCATGAGTGCGTTACAAAAAAATAACAACCGCTGGAGAGGAACGGTCGCTGAGCTGACCAAACTCGGAGCTCAGCATAAGCAACTATCTTGTTCTCTCCTCGCAATGTGTCGACGCCGTAAAGTCTGGCGCAAAAGCCGCGCTCGTACAACGCTTCGCACTCGCCCGCGAGGCTTCCCCACTTTTTCTTTTCAACTTCCTCCCGTGGCGCCGCAGAAACAGGAGACAGGGATAGAGTATACTATATAAAAAGGAGGAGGTCTAGACCAACGCAACTAGAACCAAGTCAGTTTCGCAGCTCCGCGCGTGCGCTGGCACGACCGGCAGACACGTGAACTAATGGCGCTGCTGTTTCGTCAAGCCTCACATACCACGCCGTGCGTCGCGACGCGCGTGTTGCTGCTCAGGCACAACACGTTTTCAGGCGCTCGGTGCTTCTTTGGGTCATTATTTACTGTACTGTCGTCTCTTATGAAAGAGTTCTATCATGTGACAAGGGACACCAATAAACAATGCCTTACTGTTGTGCCCCGGGCCGCAAAAGCGGCTACGGAAATGACACCGATCATCATTTTTTGAACCACCCCGTGATCCCGAGGACTTTAAAAAAGGCCCCCGGGTAATCCCAAGAAAGGAAGTCGAGTAAATGCGTCACAGAGTGAGGGGGGGGGGGGTATCACGTGAATGTTGCGTAATTGGGTATTGTTATTTCGTCTTTATTATTCTTACTTACTCAATGATGAAGAAGCACGTCCTTGAGCGAGTGTTGGGACGCTGATGTTGGGCTGTGCCCCACTACATGGTTGAAGGTACTGTTTCTTCCAGTGCATCTACTAGAGTCAAGCAAAGCGTAGCCAGAAATTTCTTTCGAGGGAGGGAAGGAAGAGCCCCGGATTCCTTTGGAGCAAAGCACCCCCTTGATATGGTCATTTGTTGCTCTCTATGCTCATTGCGGAAAAAATTTGGAGCGGGGGGTGCATGAGCCCGGTGTTCCACCCTCTGGCTATGTCCCCATATACGCAAAGTGCACTCGTCGTAACGAACCGGAAACGGTTGAACATGCTGTGAGTGAGTACTGAAATCCAATATTCTTGTGGAAAGTGGTACAAACGACCCTGAAGAAATATCTGCCGATAACACCTCATGGAATACGTTATATTTCAATACAGAATGAAGGTCGTGTTCCATATAATATAATACTATTACTGGGCCTTTACACTCCCTGGATAGAACGCATGGCCGTGAGGGACATGGATCCTAAAGCAAAATCGGCACGGGAAACTTCGTTGAATGTGTAATATGCGCGCAAGATATATTGAACGTTAAAATAACCTCCAAATTGTACGGAGGTGTTTAATGAATTGGTTAAAATGAAGCGTTCTTAAACCATCAAAGCGGTGTGAGTAGGTCAATGTGGTTTTTATTAGTATCTATTTCTTTACTTCTGAATAAAGAGATTCTAAAAAAGCAGACACGTGGCTGTGTAGTACTACAGCCACTTGCCCCGCAAACTCCCCGGGTTCAACCCCCTACTCAGACCCAGAATTTTTTCAATTTTTATTTTATTTGCATATTTCTAAATTTTTCGGACATGCCCAAGATGATTATCTTTCGCTCATAACCAACGAAACTAACACCGATGCCAGCATTTCTTCGAAACGAACTCTAATGCGGTCGCGTTTAAAATGGGCACAAATGCTGTGCCGCAAGGATAGGCGGCTGACTCACAAGTCCAAGATATGTGAGCGTAATGTTGAGGTGGACGATAATGTTTCATAAGCACACTATAACTGGAAATAAAATGCTTCCAGCTCGATGAAAATGGGTGCTAGTGCCAGGGACATTACCTCTCCATTTTTCCGGGCTACCAGAGCGAATCCCAATTACACATGTGACGACAAGAACAAGGAGGTCACAAAAAAAAAAAAAAAAAAAAAAAAAACGGGCTAGGGATGAGCTCATGCCACATATTGAAATAGGGCTCTCATGGTCATAGAGTCGGTCGAGTGATTCTAGCGACGACGCATCTACGGGCAGATCACACGTCTCGTCAGCTACAACGTTCGCGCTCAATGAAATGATGAACTTCTTTTTGCCTTCCGCGTCCAGGAGCCAAGAATGATGCGATAATTCCGTGTCTGGGATGACGTGCGTTGTTTTCTACTGCAGAGATCTTGTACCAGGAGCTGCTGCTACAAAAAAAAAAATGTTATTGTTGAACGAGATGGCAGTTTGACGTTGTGCCCACAACCATTCGTGTTCATCATACACACTGTACAGTGTTTACAAAGCGGCCTACTAGCTTTCTCTGCCGGTGCCTACGGAGGCCACTGCAAGCCAGAAAGCCTGCAAAGGTGGTGAAAGACATATAAAAAAAAAGATTCGCAACCCCTCAAACAGGTTTGCCCATGCGGCTGCCGCAAAAAGTAAGGAACATGAGCAGGTCCTGGCTCTTCAGCGAAAGCTTTCCACAGATTTTAAAGAGAGAATGGAAAATACCCTTGTTGAGCTTCCTTATTTGCTAATGCTTTGATTTATGACATCCCTGAAATAACGAGTGTTCGGCAGTAACTCAGCGAAGTTATTCGAGAAAGATGGCTAATACTTTAGCCATCGTTCGCACGAGTTTTGGCATGATAACTGCAATTTATAATGCTCTCACAAAAAATTCTCTCGCGATAAAAATGGCTAATAACTACGCATTCTAAAAAAAATTCCACCTTGATCAAAATGTACAAACAGGATTTTCAAAAAAAGTGTTTCCATTAGAGCGCAGTGGCCATTTGGCTTGGAAATTTTACAGGCCAACGAACATTGGAAAGAACGTGAAAGATGCCCAGCCAATTACAAAAATAAACTATGCTTAAGATGAGTCTCGAAAATAGAAGGACGATCGCACGCTAACAACTCGTCCTGTGTACTTCTATTCTGACGTCTCGTGTTTCGCGCAGTTTATTTTTCTAATGTATTACGATCGAGCGCCCAACACAAGCTTCTCGGGCCCAGCCGATTCCACCCGAAAACAGCGTTCCGGGGACTGTCGCTAAAAAAATGAGTTAAGAAATATATATTTATTATTTTCCCGATTGGAAAGGCTCCTGAATTTCAGTGTTGATTATGGAGCAAATGTTTTACTAATGTTGGTTTTTGAAGTAGTTGAGTTTACCGCGCAAGTGTCAATGGCGAATCTCGGTTATCACGGCTGGCGAGAGCTGCGACGACGCGGATCACTCGCGCTGCAGCAGACGACGCGCGCGGCTTGAAGCGAAATTAGAGTTACTGTATATGCTACCTTTAGGTAGCAGAGTTGCGCCACTGTTTTCCGGGCGCCGCTCGCTCCACCTACAGGACTTCAGCGCCCCTATTCGCCGAGTGCCATCACGTGGTCATAAGTGGTTCAAGTGCGCTGCGGAGAAGCCAACGCTACGATGATTTCGGGCGGATCAAGTGTGGTTGACATCGGCTGTTGTTTCACATCAGCTGTCGTGAGCCGTGATAGTAATACGAGCGCAATAGAGAGCCGTGCGTAATATGGGCGTCGCATGGGTACTCTCAATCGCTGTTCAGCTCAATTAAGTTGAAGGCGATACAACTACACCTGGCTCCCTCACACAGTTAACGAATGAGTCCAACATGATGAAAAAATTTCATTGCTAACTGGTTGGATTGCGTTCAAAAGTGCAAAAATATTTTATATTTGTAAATGGGAAAAACAGCGGAAAAGGCGAAGCTAGTGTAATCAACCATAAATATGTATCTCACTGGTTGAACGAGCTACGCACTTTGTTTTATTATTACATACCAAGAACGTAAGCATCCAATCAAGGCTTCTAGGTGTGACCGGAGCAACCGAGTTCCACTCATACTTTCAAAAAAATTCAAAGAAAGCAAAAAAATAAAGCAACGCTAGTATCATAATCACTCAATATTGAGAGACTATGTAGCACTCTGAAGCGTGAGCGTTGCTCCTACGCCGATGGTGAGTGGCTTTCCCGCAAGACATTTGAACCTTAGATGGCGTATCTTGGCACAACTCTGCTACCTAAAGGTAGCATATGTAGTAAGTCTAAGCGAAATGGCACAGTAGTGCCACCAGTCCTTGCGTCGGCCACCGCGGCCACTTCAGAGAGTGCGCGCCTACGGGGAGCTTCGAAACTGACCTGGATCTAATAACGTTGGTCTAGACTACATCTAGACTGAACGTCACCGGTTCCGCGACAACCACGGGCTGGTTACAGGCGCGCTTTGGTCACCTATTGTTGCCCATTCGCACTGTGAGTTCTATGGTGTTCAGTGGACAAGTTGGGGAATGTAAGAACGAACATCGAGATGTTTTGCTTGTTGAAGAAGAACGCCGCACGCGTTCAGAATTTTGTGTATCTGGTATGAAACACTGCACGTTACATAGCAGTGATAATTGAAACTTTTTATTCTTCAGTAGTCTACCTCGGCGATTACTCGATTTTCTTAAAGACGCCGTTCGGCCGCGTGTGTGGCCCTTTCATTTGGATGCAGTCGAGATTACTGTAAAGGAACACGATACTGATATTACCATTGTGCAACCAAAACGTAATAAAAAGCTGATTACGAAAGAAAGGGATGACGATAACTCAAGCACGTTCACTGTGAAGGACGTGGGGAGTAAATGTAGGTCGGCTAACCGTAGCTTTCCACAATATTCCTGCAAAATTACTTATCACAACGATAAGTGGCCCGATCACGGCACATAACTATCTAGAGCGTAAGCGGAATTCGGTTGACCACCTGACAAATATCCGTACGTGATACCATAGTAATACGATCTCTAACAATAGGAGGGCAATGTAATTAAACGACAATAATTAGCCCAATTTTCACTCATATACGCGTCTCCAGAAAGGAGGAATGCTAGAATTATTTTGTCACAGACGAAATAATGCCTCTTTGCAATGATGTGTATATGGAAAATTCAGCAGTTGCCATGCTTTTATTCGCCGATTCGACCGAAATAAAAGCAGTAACAGAAAAATACTTGCCTTCAGTGCAGGCAAACTATTTGTCGGTGATTTCTGCTCGCTCGCGAGAGAAAAAAAAAACATACAAACGCTGAAGTACCACGCGCTCTGCTTTCTGTCGTGGTTTCCGCCGCCTGAGGAACCCACATTAAACGCGCCCTCTTGCGGTAGCCGTGCGCGTGAGACGAGATTCACTGGTTTTGCTGGGGAGCGCAGCGATTGGGGCGGCCGGAGAGCATCACGCCGCTCGCTCACGATCTCGCAGGCCATGGATTCACATATACTAAATTTGGTATTACGTGACGTGAATGAACGACGGCCACAAGTGTAGGCCACATGACACGGTAGTGACGTACGGCATACTTTACGGCATAACAGACGCCGTAGTCGAGGGCTCCGGAAATTTCCACCACCTGGGGTTGTTTAACGTGCACCTAAATCTGCACACGGCCTTCGAACATTTTGGCCTCCATCTGAAATGCGGCCGCTGCGGCCGGGATTCGATTTCGTGACCTGCAGGTCGGCAGCTGAGGGCCTTAGCCACTAGACCACCAAGGCGGGTTATACGCTAACTTTGCGAGAACACTTCTTTACGTTCCCGCTCGCATACTGGAAGACATGGCAAAGCAAACGCCATGTTTACTTACTCTCTTATGGATACACGTCGTTAATTTCTGCAGAGCTCATATGCAAACAGAGTTGGGAAAGTGCGTACTCCAAGCACTACGTAATATCTATGCCCGTATACAAGGTTAGCGTAGGTGTCGGATGCCTCACAGCTATTAAATTACACAGAGATAAACCTATTCGTGCTTGTTTTATTTTTGTCATTTTGTTTTCTTTACGGACGTTCACTAATCTGAATATCAGCTGGAGTCGGGGATAACAGTGCAAGACCCCTCCTTCAATTGAAATTCTGATTACGCATTTGTAAGTGTGGTTTCATACCCACGAGTATAATGCAAGTATGGCGTTGACTCGGTGCTTCAACCGGTTTTCCGTGCCTTGAGGTCACTGCAGCGAGTAGTGTACGAAAATTCTCTCCCCCCCCCCCCCCCAAGAACGCCTTCTCCTGCACTCTCACACACAATGGCGCTACTACCATCCTGTGCCTCCTTACTGGCTGACTATGGAGATAAAAAGCTCTGATTAGAGAGTCTAAATGCAGAAATGGGGGGATACGGCGCTTCATGAAGCAAAATGACCTTACTCTCCATAATGAGAATGTGACAATGTCTGCATCCAAGTGAAAAAAAGGAAAGAAGTTCTTATTTTTTGCTAACCTTATCTTGGTACAAAAAAGAACTGCCGTTTAATAAGGGCAAGCATTTCTGGAAGTTTTTACGAAAAAAAAAGTCTTTTCCTAAGTGTAGCAGCTGCATCCGCGATTTTTATATCTAATAATGATAAAAAAATGTGTGTTAATTACACGAGTATATACGGCAGTCCCTAAATGGCTACACGGAAATGCCGTGAACCTGAAGGTTGTGGGTTCACAACCCGGCCGCGGCGGCTGCATTTTCGATGAAGACGAAAATGCTGTAGATCCGTATGCTCAGATTTGGGTGCACGTTAAAGAACCCCAGGTGGTCGAAATTTCCGGAACTACTACGGTGGCTCCCATAATCATATGGTGGTTTTAGGACGTTAAACCCCACATATCAATCATCAAATTCCGTGAAAGATTTGTAATCAATTTTTCTATCTGCGGCAGCTGTGAAGTCGCACACGCGACTCATGCTACAAACAGTGGGCTGTTAGCACAGCAGCAGTTTGTGCGCTGGGTTTGCTGCATGTTAGAAGGCAGTGTCAACTCCTCTTATCTTTTAATCTGCACGATATAGAGCTGTGGTGGATAATAATATACAAACTGTAATTTTCACCCCCTCCCCCCATTATGGTTCGATTGAGGATAATCAGACTGTGCAGTCTCTCAGTGAAGAGAACGACACCATATTCCAACATCAAGGCTCTTCCGTTACGTAATGCGACCTGCCGGTTTTTCGTGACTTTTGAACGTTGCTTCAGAATGCAAAATCCTACTCAAATTGGGAAAAGATTGCTTAAATCTGCCACTATATATTTCACGGTATTTTTGCTTCCACCACAACCTACTCACACACTCTGGCCAGGTGTCGGACTCTTTAAGCATTGAAAGCCTTGTTTCCTCATCACTATTTTCACAGGAAAGAAATAGCCAAGCTCACCATCTCCTTTTCAGTTTTTTTTTGTTTACAGGTGGAAATCACTGCCAAGGACTCACATCATGTCACATGCTGTCGTCGTTTTAAAACTAAGACGTGGCAGGGATGACAAAGAGCCTATGACAAATGCAGGTTCTTCAAAGAACTTGCTGCTGGGTTGGTTGGTAACCACTTCGAAAATTATTAGAGCGCAAACACGCACCCCATTCACACACGCACACTATCAGGCATCCATCAAACACGTTAACTCTGTACGTGTTTATTGCCTGGGTGTGTGGGTATGCGTGTGTGAATGTGCCGTGTGTTTGTGCTTTAAATTTTTTGAAAGACAGCATGGCTCGTCGGAATGGTAGTAGCTCCTTTGAGGCACCTATTCCTGTTCGTACAACCACAGTGACCATGGTAGAGTCTATATAGGTCATTGTCTTCATCTGTCGGCTCTCTCATGCATCTTTACATTTGATTTCAATATATTCAGTGCTCCTCAACTAATCTGAACTTATATTGAACGCGTCCCAGCACAGAACGTTCGATTACACCTATGACACAAAACAGTCATATTTTAATGGTACACTTGTTTTTAGTTCCGCAATGTATAGTCGCGGATCACCAGCCATATGCATGTTTTCCCAGTAGATTACATTTTTTTTGTAGCGCCGTGCATGTGTTCGGGCAGAATGAGAGTCGCTTTGCAGACAGCCATTTCACATGCTTTAATGATCCCACCAGACGTTGCTCCAAAAACCGACTGGCGTAACTTTCGCAGAGACGCGCCTGTCCCCTGCCGGGTCGCGCGACTTCCGGCGGCCGCACGCACAACACAAGCGCGCGGGCCTCTGCGACATTCCCTGTCAGCCCCACGACTGCAGCCAAAATTTCCCGCCAGCTGATGGCGCGGACCGGGCAAGACGTGCTGCGGAAGAGAGTGCGCCGGGGCGTCGGCGATGCTTATCTCCCCGCCGAGAAGACCCACGGCCGACACTCGGCGGCAACGAGGCGTCGTCAGCCGCCGTTCGGGGCCCCGGCTGCCTCGTGCGAGCGAACCACTGTTTGCAGCTCGCCCGCTTCGCGCGGATCGTCTTACAAGGCGTGGACGGCGGAGCAAAAACGAAACCTCGTTGCTGCACACTTTACGCTATACGCGCCGATAAGCGTGGCTTACTCCGGGAAATACGTGTGTCACCGACGTTTAACTCCTGTGCCACAGCTCGTTTCCGTTTTCCCTGGCGGAACGCGCTCAGAAGCTCAGTGAACCGTGTTCGCGCAGAAGAGAAGCAAATGGCGCGCCCATTTGATACTGCGCAGGAAAAGAACCATCATTTTAAGCGCGAGAAATTACTAGAAAGTAGCGTTAATTACGTTGTTTGATCTATGCTCTATGCGAATGTAAAAGGTAAAAAAAAAATGGGAGATTGGTTTTGGGCACTGAAGTAAAGAAGTTGGGATAGTATATCCGTCTCGTATATTGGTACTTCCTGTTTCTGCACTTAAATATGACTCATGTAAGTGCAAATTTTACTGCACATCGAATGATATAGATTTAACGGCATAGTCTTGCATAACATTCCAGCTCCTCATGACACTGGGTTGTTTTGCAAACTGAGCCAAAAGTGTATCAGAGATCAAAGATCAGTGAGTGACCAACTCTTTCGTGAGTGAGGGGGCATACCTACCTGCGTCGTCCGCTGGGAAATATATATATATATATATATATATATATATATATATATATATATATATATATATATATATATATATATATATATATATATATATATATATATATATATATATATATATATATAAATATATATATATATATATATATATATATATATATATATATATATATATATAAATATATATATATATATATATATATATATATATATATATATATATATATATATATATATATATATATATATATATATATATATATATATATTTATATATATATATATATGTACGTGGACGTTAGGCAGGGCTAGAGGGAGACGAGGAGGAAGAAGAGGTTAGAAATAAAGAAGATTGGCTGATACCCCAGCCTAGTACTGTGTATTATTACAAATTGGCGCAGCCGCGTATACTTTCTGTGCGGACATTCAAAACGTGGGTGGACTTCAGCATTGGAGCAAATCAACGCGGTGGCATCCGGATCTTGACCGCAACGCCTCAAGATGAAGAGGAACTAGCTCTTCCAGAAGCAGCGAGCACTGACGCATTTGTTTCCTATAGAAGCACTAAAATGAAGCTCACTCCAGACCATTTACTTGCTAAAAGAACGGTGAGGATCAACATGAAACTTCAGGATTATGAGAATTTCGTGCTGACTCCAGTAAGAAACGACGCGAAGCCTGCTACCGCTGCTTTGCCTGACAGTTCCATCGAGCTGATCAACAAGTTTCTTGAACTGCACCAAGAACAGAATAGGCAGCAAAATGATTTAATGCGCTTGCTTGTAAACGCGATGGAAAGATTAAGCAGACCGAGTCGCAAACAAGTGAAGCCAGACATGTTTGACGGAGAGTCTAGTAGTCCCGAGTCTTGGCTCACGTTTTACGAGTATGCATGCAATGAAAACTACTGGCACAGCGACGAAGATAAACTGAAAAACATGCGACTATTCCTATCAGGCATAGCAAAGAGTTGGTACGAATGGCGTCTCAACACTCACAGCAACAAACCATGGACAGAGTGGAAAGCAAGCTTTCTGAGCTCCTTCAGCGAGAACAACGTGTTGCTATGGGACAAAGCAATCACGTTCAAATACAAATCTGGATCTGCACTCAGCTATTTTTATGAGAAAAGGCGCTTGCTACAGCTGGCGGACTCATCTTTGCCTGAGACGTCTGTGGTTCCGCTTATCATTCATGGTTTAAGTCCGGACCTCCAGAAGCAAATACAAATGCGAGGACCCAAGACGGTCGAAGAACTTCTGCAGGGAATGCGAAACCTCTACCTCCAGGACCTAGGAACCCAACGTCCACCCATGACACCTGCTGCAAGGAATACCGGGGCCACACGAGCTGAGGAACGACGCCCGCTTGCAAGCTGGAGACCTACTGCAACACCCGTATCCTTTGTCAACGCAACATTGTTGTGGGAGGGAACTGAAGAACTTAAGTTCCATAACGGAAAGTTCACAGTCCCAGAAACAATGGTGCCTCGAATTTTGGAGCTCTATCACGACTCCCCGCACTAAGGTGGACATGACGGCTTTTGGAGGACATATCACAAGATTCGTCAGCGTTTCCAGTGGAAACACATGAAAGAGGACGTTCAACGGTATGCTCGGTCTTGTCATCAATGTCAAGTTCACAAAGCCAAGCACCTTCAGAGAACAGGCGAGATGGTTTTGCCTCAACATTCCGACCTACCATTCGAAGTCATTCATTTAGATTTCGCAGAGCTGAAGAAGAAGGCTGCAGGAGTAAGAAGAACGCAGTCTTTCCTAGTGGCAATAGACCAGTGCACAAGAATAGTGGCTGCACGGCCGGGAAGGGAAGACGCAAATAATGTGATCGCTCTTTTGAATCGAGAGATGTTCAAGAATACGAAAATACTAATAGCAGACAATGGGTCAGCGTTTCTCAGTCAGCGTTTGCAAGATTGGGCGAAGGAACGAGGAGTTGTATTGCGACGCTGCGCTCCGTACCATCCAGCAGGAAATGGCATGGCTGAAAGAATCATTCGGGATTTGAAGCAGTTCATTTCAATTTATCCAGGTTTTCAAGGTGGATGGAAATTCTGCTTGGAGGCTGCTGTCGTTCATCACAATCGGTCGCACACTACGAGCATCGGCTGTAGCCCATATTTTGCAGCTTTCGGAAAGGTACCAGTGCTTCCTACTGATTTGCATTTCAGACCGCCTGCAATTGTGCGAAAAACGAAAAACTTTGGAAGCCTACCAGCGATACCGGGAAAGCATGAAGAGGAACTTTGACCGTCGCCACAACACGTGGATACCTCAGATACAACTGAACGATCTGGTGCTTGTCAGAAAAGGCCTTCCCGGCACAAAGCAGGTGTACATGGGACCTTATCGCGTGGTGCAGATCGCAGGGCAACATGGCGTTCTCAAAAGGGTCGGTTACACCAATGATGATGGTGTGCTGGAATTTGCGACCATTGGAAACGTTTTCATGTATCAACCCAGGAGGGATGAGTCTTCAAAGAGGGGGAGTGTACGTGGACGTTCGGCAGGGCTAGAGGGAGACGAGGAGGAAGAAGAGGTTAGAAATAAAGAAGATGGCTGACACCCCAGCCTAGTACTGTGTATTATTACAATATATATATATATATCAGATTCTTTGAACGTCATTCACGCTGGACCCGACGTATTGTATGCAAGAAAGAGACGACAAAACTTTCACGGAAGCGTCTTTACTAAACGTTTTCAGCTGGTGACAACTCTGACGAAGGCTAGTACACCAGCTGAAAACGTTTAGTAGTAAAGACGCTTCTGTGAAAGTTTCGTCGTCTCTTTCTTGCATATATATATATATATATATATATATATATATATATATATATATATATATATATATATATATATATATTCTTAGACGCCACGAAGTTCAATGGCGCCCTTAGCCCAACTTCCGCGTCTAGTATGCGACACTCATCTTGATGATTCATTGATTGATGTGTGGGGTTTAACGTCCCAAAACCACAATATTGTTACGTGATTTCGTCTGACTGAAAGAGGGCATAGTGGGGGATACCCAAGTAAGGTGCCTCGGACTGAGGGTAAAGAAGTGAACGTTGTGAGTGAGCTGCGTTGTGTCTGTGGACCGACAACTGTTATTTTCCACGTAACATTTTGGTGGAGGTGCTGGGTACTCTTCTGACAACGGAGCTACGCAGTGGACGCCTCCTTAAGTCTGCTACCATGGCTCCGGGTGAGGATACGGCTTCGCCACCTACCTCAGCAACGACAGCAACCCGGTACGTCGCCCTAACGCAACCCCGTGATCCCGGTACCTTTACTGGAGAGGACAACGTGAATGTGGACAAGTGGCTTAGCATGTACGAGCGCATCAGCAAGCAATATGGCTGGGACCCAACCGTTATGCTTGCGAATGTCATTTTCTATCTTGACAAGACCCCTCGCACCTGGTTTGAGACCCACGAGCACGAAATCACAAGCTGGGAAATGTTTAAACAACAGCTCCGCGACCTTTTTGGCAACCCGTTTGGTCAACAACTTGATGCCCGAAAGCAATTGGCTGTCCGTACACAGACGTCCACTGAGCCCTACTTGACTTATATTCAAGACGTCTTAGCGTTGTGTCAAAGGGCCGATCCCAACATGACTGAGGCCGACAAGATTTCGCACGTGTTAAAAGGAATCACCGACGATGCGTTCAGTCTACTTGTATTCACCAACGTAACGACCATGGACGCCGTGATCAAAGAGTGCCGCCGTCTCGAGCAGGCGAAGAGTCGACGCATTTTGCAGCAGTTTCAGCGCCTACCCAACACCGCGGCAACGTCGTCTTGCGAAGCCACTCCTTGTCATCCGTCTACAACCGACGACGTGACGCGCATCGTCCGACGTGAACTCGAGGCCGCTTACCCGGCTGCCAACAAACCGACGTTGCCCGACGCCTCAACGCCAGCTGTCGCCTTGATCCAGGCTGTTGTCCGCCAGGAATTTGCTAACCTTGGTATCCTGTCCACTGCATCCACACTGGATAATACTGGCCCCTCGATAGCTTCTGTGGACATGAGACGTCGCCGTCCGTACTCTATCCGAACCAGGAACCCGTCTGAATGGCGAACAGCTGATGATAAGCCAATTTGCTTCCGCTGTGGTCGCGCAGGACACATCGCTCGTTACTGCCGCAGCCAATGGCCATCTATGTCTTCTGGCTCGTACTCCGCTTACAGTAACTCATTCCGTCCACCAAACCACCGTTATCCGACCTGCACCGAGTCTACAGCATTTACTGCCCCTGAGGACTACGGCCACCGTGCCCCGTCGTCGCCACCGCCTCAAAGCCGCCCTTCTCGTTCAAACACGCGTCGCCACTCTCCCTCGCCATCGTTCAACCGCCGAGCGTCCCCGGAAAACTAGGCTGCGCAGCTTCTGGAGGTGAAGCTGCCCTGTCGACCTTACCCGAAAATCCTCTGTTGCCCTTACGTTTGAACCGGAACACCCTAGAAGTATATGTTGACGGTACACCTGTTGAAGCTTTGATAGATACGGGCGCTCACGTCTGTATTATGAGTTCGCGTTTTCGTCGTCGCATGAAGAAGGTCCTCACGCCCCCCTTGACCAGTGTCGTCCAAGTTGCAGATGGCGCAACAGTCCCTGTCGTCGGTATGTGCACAGCTCAACTTACCGTAGCCGGTCATCAAGTGGTCGTCCTTTTTACCGTGCTTGAAACATGTCCCCACGACCTCATACTAGGCCTCGATTTTCTTGCCGCCAATTCTGCTCTGATTGATTGCTCCGCTGGTGTGCTCCGCCTTGAACTGCCACAAATCAGTGCCGCCCCGTACCAACCTACATGCCGATTACAATGCAGCGATTTTGTTCGCCTGCCCTCGAAAACTGTGACGTACGTCGATTTTCTGTGCTCACCAGCTGTGCCCGACGGTGACTATTACGCTACGCCTCTCACCGACGTACTCCTTGCGCACAATGTTGCAGTGCCCTATACGGTGATCAGCATCACAGATAACAAAACTTGTCTACCTCTTGTCAATTTCTGCTACATGAATCATGTGCTTCCACAAGGCATTTCTGTGGCCCACCTGTGTCCGTTGCTCGATTCACAAATTGAAGTGCTTGCCTTAGACACACTTGCTTCACCGCAGCGCACATCACTCGCAACACATTCGGGCAGCCGTCAAATTGTACACATGATCGCCACAGATCTTCCGCCTCCGCAAGTTGAAGCCCTACAACATCTTCTCGAGGCCTACCAGGATATTTTCGATTTTGGTGACCGACCTCTTGGGCAGACGTCCTTTGTCCAGCATCGCATACACACAGGTGATGCCAACCCTGTTCACCGCCGTCCCTACAGAGTGTCTGCTTTTGAGCGGAGCATAATTCAGAAGGAGGTGAAGAAGATGCTAGCGAAGGACATTATTGAACCATCCTCCAGTCCCTGGGCATCCCCGGTGGTATTAGTTAAAAAGAAGGACGGATCGTGGCGATTTTGTGTGGACTATCGCCACCTTAACAACATCACTAAGAAAGACGCATACCCTCTGCCCCGCATTGATGACGCTCTTGATTGTCTCCATGGTGCCGCCTACTTTTCTTCCATCGATCTTCGTTCTGGTTATTGGCAGATTGCCGTGGACCCCATGGACCGAGAGAAGACGGCTTTTGTAACACCCGATGGCCTCTACCAATTCAAAGTCATGCCTTTCGGCTTATGTAATGCCCCCGCCACCTTTGAACGAATGATGGACTCCCTGCTCCATGGATTCAAGTGGTCTACGTGTCTTTGTTATCTGGATGACGTGATTGTGTTTGCTCCCACTTTTGATTGATTGATTGATTTGTGGGGTTTAACGTCTCAAAACCACCATATGATTATGAGAGACGCCGTAGTGGAGGGCTCCGGAAATTTTGACCACCTGGGGTTCTTTAACGTGCGCCCAAATCTGAGCACACGGGCCTACAACATATGCTCCCACTTTTGAAGCGCACCTTGAGAGACTGTCAAAAATTCTTGATGTATTCCGTCTCGCCGGCCTTCAGCTGAATTCATCTAAGTGCCGGTTTGGTCGCCGTCGCATTACAATACTTGGACATATTGTTGACGCTTACGGTGTACAGCCTGACCCAGAAAAAGTTCGAGCTGTGAAGGACTTTCCTGTGCCGAAAACCGCCAAAGATGTTCGCAGCTTTGTGGGGCTCTGCTCCTATTTTCGGCGGTTCATCAAGAACTTCGCGGAAATCGCTCGGCCCCTAACAGATTTACTCAAACCGGATGAGACGTTTACCTGGGGTTCCTCGCAAGCAGCAGCATTTTCCGACCTGACCACTTGGCTGACTTTTTCTCCTGTGCTGGCTCACTTCGACCCTACGGCACCGACGGAAGTGCGCACCGATGCCAGCGGTTACGGAATAGGCGCTGTGTTGGCTCAGCGACAACGTGGGCAGCATCGCGTGATAGCTTATGCCAGCAGGCTGCTGTCCACCTCGGAGCGTAATTATTCCATCACAGAGCGCGAATGCCTAGCGCTGGTGTGGGCAGTCGCGAAATTTCGCCCTTACTTATACGGCCGACCATTTATAGTTCTTACCGACCACCACGCTCTCTGCTGGCTCGCCTCCCTCAAAGATCCCACAGGTCGTCTCGCCCGCTGGGCACTCCGCCTCCAGGAGTATTCTTACACCGTAGTGTACAAATCAGGAAAACTGCACAAAGATGTGGATTGTCTGTCACGCTACCCTGTGGCCGACTGCGATCCTACGAGCACTGATTCTGTGGGCTGCGTCCTTTCCACCTCCCAGCTGCTTCATCTCGGGGACGAGCAGCGTCGCGATCCGGATATCAGCCGCCTAATACAACAGCTTGAATCTTCACCGCAAGACGCTTCCGTTCGCATGTTTACCTTAAAGGACCACACCTTATATCGGCGTAATTTATCGCCCCATGGTCACGACCTACTTCTGGTCATACCAAAGCACCTGCGTTCTACAGTCCTACGCGAGCTCCATGACGCGCCAACCGCGGGTCACCTTGGTGTCTCTCGCACATATGACCGTGTACGCCGCCGCTTCTACTGGCCTGGCCTTTCACGTTCTGTACGTCGCTATGTCAACGCTTGTGAAATTTGCCAGCGTCGCAAAAAGCCGTCGAGACTACCTTCCGGATATCTTGAGCCCATCGACATCCCATCGGAGCCATTCTTCCGTGTTGGTTTGGACCTTCTCGGTCCCTTCCCAACATCCGCCTCCGGAAACAAGTGGGTCGCGGTGGCTACGGATTACGCGACCCGTTATGCAGTTACGCGAGCCATGCCAACAAGCTGCGCTACAGACGTCGCTGATTTTCTACTACGCGATCTCATTTTAGTGTATGGAGCCCCTCGTCAACTGCTGACAGACCGAGGCCGTACGTTCCTTTCGAAAGTGGTTGACGATATCCTGCGTTCCTGCTCTACCCAACATAAGCTCACGACATCGTACCACCCCCAGACAAACGGGCTTACAGAACGTTTAAACCGCACCTTGACCGACATGCTATCGAAATACGTCTCGGCCGACCATCGTGATTGGGACCTTGCACTACCCTACGTGACGTTCGCATACAATTCCTCCCGGCATGACACTGCCGGGTACTCGCCATTTTACCTTCTGTTTGGACGCGAACCAACATTGCCGTTGGATACCTTCCTGCCAGCCGCTGCGCAGTATACTTCCGAATATGCACGCGACGCTATTACCCGAGCTGACCACGCTCGTCAGCTTGCCCGCAGCAGATTAATGGCATCCCAAGACTCGCAGAAGCATCGTTACGACGAGCGGCATCGTGACGAACACTTTCCAACAGGCTCCCTCGTTCTTCTTTGGTCCCCTACGCGACATGCAGGCCTGTCAGAAAAACTTCTCTCTCGTTTCACGGGCCCATACCGCGTGCTTAGACGAGTGACCGACACTACATATGAAATCGTCCCTGATAGTCCATCAACCTCTTCCGCTCTGCTGTCAAGGGACATCGTCCACGTATCAAGGCTCAAGCGTTACCACACTGCTCCTGCTGTGGCCCCGTAAACTCGCCGGGTCGGCGCTTTTGCCGCCGGGGGTCGTGTTACGTGATTTCGTCTGACTGAAAGAGGGCATAGTGGGGGATACCCAAGTAAGGTGCCTCGGACTGAGGGTAAAGAAGTGAACGTTGTGAGTGAGCTGCGTTGTGTCTGTGGACCGACAACTGTTATTTTCCACGTAACAATATCATTATGAGAGACTCCATAGTCTATGGAGAGCTCCGGAAGTTTCGACCACCTGGGGTTCTTTAACGTGCACCCAAATCTGAGCGCACAGGCCTACAACATTTTCACCTCCATCGGAAATGCAGCCGCCGCAGCCGGGATTCGATCCCGTGACCTGCAGTTTACCAGCCGAATACCTTAGCCACTCTACCACCACGGCGGGGCTCACCTTACTCACGCCTCTTTATCTGATTATGCTTTGGTGGTTAACATCTACAGACACCGCAATAGCTTGTTTAATAAGTTTATCGTAGATGTTAGTCATTGGGATGGAGATGTACCAAGCTTCAACGAGGATACATCCACGTTGAACGTAGCTATAGCTGCGAAACACCAAAACATACCTTCGTCGAACCCTCCTCTATCAATGTACAGTAAACATTTATTACCCCTGTAAAGGCGCGTTTTACTTTCGTGTTGTACGCCGATTCCCATGACAGGGGATCAATCATGACTTTTCAACGAATAATTGCTGCTATATTTTTTCATAATAAGTATTCACTTTCTTGCATATATTCCGGCTTGCGTGTATTATAAGCTGCCTTGTTTCCTAATAATCTGAACACTGTTTCTGTGGCGTTAGTGATATTGTTATTGTCATATTACTGGTATAACTTATTATCAACTTCTCAACCCTTTTCTTTAAAATGTATACTATAACTTGTGGTGTTAACTAGTGGTGTTGTTGTGGAATTAACTAATTTCGAAACTGCATATTGTTTACCATTGGTTATACGGCATTTAAACTTTTCTGTGTGCCAGAAAATTGCCTGCTTGTTACATGACATCACGAAGTCGGAGTGTATCTCCTTCCAAATGTAATTCAAGTGGGCTAGCTGCCTATCATATAGGCAGAGATGGATCATGAGTTTATTAAAATATTTCCACTTGTAGCATAACGGTGTTTTGTAGTTTGTGCGCGTATATATCTATGTGAGGTCATACATGCTGAGAGAAAGAGGAATAGAGAAAAATAAGCAGCGCTGCATGTGTGTGCTTCTTTGCTGTCCGAGATGTATTTTGAGTTGTAAAAGACAATTCAAGTTGAGTGAAAACCAAGTAGCCCGACTCTTAACTAAGCTTCCATAGCACTAAAGACCACGGTCTTTCATCTCCTTCCTAGTTCGATGGGTCAAGTTGTGGGGTAAGCTTAAAAGCTGAGCTTCCTACTGATGGTACGACGGTAGTCATAGAGCGAGAACAGAACGACGACAAAGGGACAAGAAGGAGACGACCACTAACTTCCAACTGAGTTGATTGCGCAGATCGTGAAAAGATATAGAGGACACATTAAACCATCTGACAAAAACCACGTGACAGGAAGAGCAATAGAAGAGTAAGGGGAAAAACACAAGCAAAGAAAAATCTATAAGGAAACGAAACATAAAAGTCAAAGTGAAAGTACTAAACTAGTTGCGCGCACCGATACCTTCGAGGAACCTCGGACAGAGACACGGAGGGCTTGCTAATACAAGGCACCTGTTCGCGCGCCATCTGCGCGGCCTCGGCGATAACTCGGGTGCGCTCATCCCTGTGCTTATAAAGCGTCACTGTGTCCTTGAAAAGGGGCGCACAGTTGCACTCAGTGCAGTGCTGAGCGAGAAAACCATCTTTCCTGTTGCTAACATTGTTAGCGTGTTCCCTCAGTCGATCAATGAGACACCTTCCGGTTGTTCCGACATAACATGCACCACAGGAAAGGGGGGTCCTATAGACAACTCCCCGAGAACATGCCACATACCTGTTCCTATGCTTAGCTTTACATTGAGTTGATGCCTAGTTTTTCAGGGGGGTTGTAGATTTGGTGAGACTGATAAATTTTGACGGTGCAGAGAGCAGCACACGAACGGCCGCACGTTTTCCGATTTATTGAGCCTGTGTGATATCTGGTGTTTGTACGGAACAGATTTCACGCTCTGTATTCGTGTTGTTCGGATCCTGTTCCTGCCTCTGATCTGCTCTACTGGTCCGCAGGATAGACTCAGTGACAGATGCGATAAATGCCTCAGGAAAACCTGAAGCCACAAGGCAGGACACTTGAGCTTTGAAGCTCGCAGAGATGTTGTGAAAGAACGACTCGTTCAAGGCATTCTCAAGTCAGGTCCGAGCTATGCCTCGCTTTACTAGCTTGCTGTGAGTGGAAGAAAAAGAAAGCAATGGTTTCTGCGCGCGTGGTTCGTGGCAGCAACAAATATGCTGTGTGCTAAAAAACAGTTTTAAATCCAAAAAGCGCAACGTGTCATTCTCGGGCATTTCATGTGTCAACACGAGAGGCCTCAAACACTCTTCAAACACAACTATTTAGCCCAAACCACCACACTTGTAACTTCCCACTGAGCTTGAGTCCACTGCTTTATTCATGACCACTTTCAAAGCTGCCGCTCTGGCTCCAAGTTACCATAAGCAAGGCTGATCCGGTTTATCAGACACTAAAGCGGAAACATTTTTTTGGCGATTCAGTACGAGATTTCTTAAACATCAAAAGTGATTCGTCACGCTCATCGGCTCACAACAGCTTCGACAGAGCAGTGTTGATGATATATCCTTTTCAAGAAAGGTATTTTACAGAAGCAGCAAATGCTTTAACCGGTCTTTAAAAAGTTTGGCATCTGTAACTGTATCAACAAGTCACAGCAGAATAAACGCAAGAACAAGTGATGAAATATTATAGGGCCCCTGTTCAGCGCTGGCCTGCTTTGTAATATAAACAGCACGAGACGCGAAAGCGTCGCATAGGCAACCCACATCGCAAAGAGCATGCAAGGAAAATTATCACAGCGGAAATGTTGGCAAAATTTGACTATGTTGTAACATAGCCTCGTAACATTTTCATTCTCCCGTAAAAATATAATTGAGTGTTTACTGTTGTGACAAAAAACTTCGCCTTCCTTGTCGGCTTCCCCAGCGTGCAGCCAAGAGTGACCACTGTCGAAATGAGGAGGCTCAGCCCCACAAAATGTTCTCAGTGGGAGGCTCGCACCTCGCTTGCCCCCCCCCCTTTCCCCCGGCTGATACGCCTATGTCAGGGATGTAGGTAGACATTTTTTTTCGGGGGGCACCACGTTCATCTGAAGTGGGGACTAACCAGGCGGATGTGGTCGAGTGCATCATTTTGTGCTCCGTACGCAATGGTGAAAAATAATCAGAGGGGGAGGGTGGTAAGGGAGGAGAGGGGCATGGTCCAGTGTGCCACCTCCTGGCGACGCTACTTGTCCCCTTCACCGAACGAGTGCCACAGAGAAGACAAGTTTGTTATTTAAGGAGCTCACCTGTACGCGCGCTTCGCTGAGGTTCACCTTGGCGGCCAGTTCTTCGCGGGCGAAGGCATCCGGGTAGTGACTGCGCTCGAATGCCTTTTCCAAGGCACTCAACTGCTGGACGCTGAACGCGGTGCGGCTGCGTCGAGCGGCGTCAGACGTGCGGCCCTCGGCAGGCGGTGGCTCACCGTTACTTCGGCTGGGAGCTGCGAAAGAGGCAACGGATGCGACCCGCTATACAGTCTGCTCCCAAAGGCTATAGAACGGAGCGGCAGGCGACGATTGATCACCACGGGCAGTAGCGTTGACGGGCATTAATCCATGACACCAGCTAATATTACCAGCCGTTATACTCTTTCTTTCTCTCTGAATATATTTGCTGATTGATTGATTGATTTGTTGATTGAATAATAAATTTATTTATTGATTGATTTCGTGTTTTCCTACAGGACCATCTGCGTAAGAAGCACAAAGTTATGCTTCACAGGTACAGCAAGAAAGAAGGCATGACACAAGCGCTTAACTTCAACTTTGCGTAATTTAGAACAGAGAACACATATATAGGTGAAGTGACGAACAAAAAGACAAGCAAAAAGCCCACGTACGCTTTCCTACGAAGTTCTGTGCGAACTAGCCCGACCTACATGTTTATTCCCGCAGGAGCAGAGGGCAATGACAGGGATGTAGAAGAAGGCTACAGTTATATTGCGGTCACGAAAGGTCATAAAAACGCAGTCATCTCGTTCCACTCTTGCCGAGTGCCGCCGCCACAGAAATTGAACCCTCGACGTCGAGTTTGGCAGCATGCAAGTCATAGCTTGTGCACTGTGGTGACGGAAGACTTTTCTACTGCTGCTGCTCAGTTGTCAGTGCTATAAACCCACTACCGCATCGCTAACAATGAGTGTTCTTGTGAGAACTTAAGCTTCAAAAGCGAAAGGACTTGAAGGGAATAACGAGAATGCAGTATTCATGTTCAGTCTCTCACGATTTCGTATTAAGTGCTCACAAGTTACTTATCTGCAGCAGGATAGTTGATATGATGATGCAACTGAAAGAATGTTTCCCTTAAAGAAACTGTCAGAGCATTTAATAGTTGGTGATGAGTGGTGACTGTAATGTGAGCAGCAGTTTATAATATGATGGACTTGCAATTGGTAGTTATGTTTATTTACTGACGACAGTTCTTACATTGCATCTGCTCTAGAGGCATTTTGTCTTTTTGCACAAACAATTCCACACCATGCAGGAAATTAATTGCGCTAAACTTGAAAAGGCCACCACAAAGAAGACACACGAACAGATCAATTGAGATTGCGCTCGACCTGTTCGCATGTCTTCTTTGTGGTGTCCTTCTTAAGCTTAGCGTGATTATTTTCCTGCATATAATGAACTAACTAGCACCTCAAGATGTCCTGATAAACTTTACATCCTTGGGGAGAAAGAGGGGCAGGGTGCTCAACTGTGGATCGTAATGGTTTTCCAAAGTGTGGGCTTTCCTTTGTAAGGTAAAAGGAGTTATGAGCACTATTTACAAATCAGATAATTTAAATTCCATCACGTGCCATTAGAGCCAAACGATGAGATAAAGCGGTGTTATTACTTTTTTTACGTTACTGATGTGAAATGGCTCACATCAAATGGCTCATGTCCAGCGACCTCAAGTTGGCGTGTTCAGGGGAGGGCAGTACACACCTAGATGAATGAATTAGGCGTTCTCGAAAGGGAGCTTTCACCCAACGGGCCACGAGAACTAGCTCGTCTATATGGTTTCATGTGACCAAAGTTGACGTCACAGAAGTTAATCAAGAGTAGCACATACATGCAGCTGAGTGGCAGGAAGGGGGAGATGGAAGCTTGCGATGAGAAATTCTACAACAGGGTGTGTGTGCTGGCTCCAGCACACACCCCATGTTTACGAACTTCTCACGTGCACACAGCGGCACACAAATTCATAGGTATATTACCAGTGTCACATACCCAGTTAAACATGCCCGATGCAACAAACAGCTCTCAAACACAGTGGAGAATACTGTATCAAGCGACAGATACTCACTAGCATACGCACACGGTTGTCGAAGCTTATGTGAAAGGAAAATGATTACACACGGACGGTACAAAGTGCACGAAGCACCCCCCCTTCACCCACCCCCCCCCAAAAAAAAAGGAAATTTAAAATCAAAGCGCAGGACAGAGCAGCACGGTCGATTTACTGAGGAGGCATTGGTCAAGGATCGGTGTAAACATTATAGCAAGCTCACAGTACGTTATTCGTTCTCGCTATGTAGTGGATCTTAGGTATACCAAAGTTCTTGTGTCACGTTCCAACACATACTTACCACTTTTTTTTCTCTTGCAATGCAATATACCAATTAGGCTAACTTGATGTAGGCGATCATTCGTTACACTTCAGGAATTCCCTGAAATCAACTCAACTGTCAATATATATTGAGATCAAACAGTGTAACGACCGGCTTTGTTTAAGGACTTCCACTTTCAAGCAGTAATTCACTCCTTAAAAACTCAACTGCAGCGCACACGCTTACACACCACCTGTGGAAAGGGAAACAAGTCTCTCAACAAGGCGGTTACAGCAAAAGGTCTATTGAGGGCGTCTCGCGGCTCTCTTACGTTTGATAAACTGCTTAGAACTCCTGTAAAGCTTCACTTCTCGAACAAAAGCTTCTTCACGGGTGCGTTCGAAGCAAAATAACCTAATGAGTGAGATGTCTTGACATGTCACTCAAGGAAACTTCTCACATCACCTGTCAAAGGACTTTCCTCCAGGGGGAACCACCTCACGGGCGAGACCATTCCACCGTACATGGTAGCATGAACCATGGCAAATGCTACGACGTAACCGAGTGACCAAATGACGGTGGCGAACATGTCGGCGGCTCCTAAGAGGAGCCAGGCCACGAACGCCGCCACGAGCAGTCGGTGTTCTGCGCTCACCTGGAGCCCAGTGCCCCAAACGAACGCAGTGTCCTCGTCCTCATGAAGCTTGAGGGCCCAGAAAACTGCGGAAACTGCTACGACGCTCGCTAGTTTCCACAGGCTGGCGATGATGAAACGTGCGAGAATGAATACGAAAATGACGCCGTAGTTAGGGAAGAAAAGGGCCACGTTGTTTTTGACCCTGCTTTTCAACTCATGAACCGAGAACGGGATGGATAGCGCCGTGAAATCTGTGAAATCGTCCCACTCTTGCAACTGGTTGTACTGGTTGACCAGCCACGTCCCGATGAAGCGGCGAACATTGCAGCCCTGGTGCACAGTAGACGATGACAGACGCATGGAGCACTTAGCGCAAAAATAGGCATGATCGCCACGCATGTGGTGCTCCCGGAGCTTGTAATCTTCATGATTCATGGCCTCGATCTGCTGGTAATGAAGCCGCTGGGGTGGGCGATGGCAACGAGGCGCAGCTCCGCACTCGGCAGAATGAAGTGATACCCTTGCTTATGGTTATCGTGACACCTGTCGCGACCCTTTTACCAAATAATTCGTGAAGAACAAAAAAGAATAAGCATATCTAGTAAGAAGGGAAACATCATTGGGTTTGATATAAAGCAGAAAATGAATGAAATGATATGAAGCAGAAATAGTGCTGAATATTTTTACAGTTGTACCAGGCGGGCCACCGCTTAATAAATCGGGATGATCCCACCTCACCTGGCCACCTTGAGAGAGGGCGCGCGCGCGGCGCGGCAGCCATCAATAAACAGTCCCTTGCTAGCTAGCGTCTCGTGTGGTTGTGTCTTTGCTGAGCGCGTAAAGCAGAACATGGTGTCAGAAGTGTAACAGTCGAACCCTGCGCTGAAGATGGACTGCCTACCACCACCCGAGCCACTTGTACTGACAAATACTCCGGCCGACAACTGGAAAAAGTTCCGCCAACGAATCGAACTCTACTTCAAAGCTACTGAGACCAACAAGAAACGGACGCCAGCACAGAAGGCTGCCATCTTTCTACACGTCGCGGGCCCAGAGGCAATTGAAGTGTTTAACACCCTACCTCTATCAGCAGAACAACGAGAGGACTATGACTCGATCGTCAAAGCCTTCGAAGACTACTGCACGCCTCGGTGCAACGAGACATTCGAGAGGTACGTTCTGCGCAGTCGGCAACAACAGGATGGTGAACCTTTCGAACAGTTTTTGCGCGATATTCAGTTGAAAGCACAGACTTGTAATTTTGGCGAACTTAGGGACTCGATGGTGAGGGACCAGATAGTGTGCGGTATCGTCGACAAGAAGCTACGTGCACGCCTGCTTCAGGAGAAGGACTTAACCCTAGAATCAGCTGTAGAAATCTGCAAAGCCGCGGAACTGGCAGCAACGCAGAACCGGGCTCTTGAAAGCGAAGCGAAAGTGCAGAGAGTCGAAAAAATTGCAAACGCTGCCGGACAGTCTCGTACGAGCGGACAACGTCGACGCTGTGGCTACTGTGGCAAGATTCACGGACCAAGACGCTGCCCAGCGTTTGGAAAAACGTGCACGCTGTGCAACAAAAGAAACCATTTTGCAGCTTGCTGCAGGAGTAGACGCGGCGTTCATGAGTTAGGCGTCGCTGCAACAGAAGATGCACTGGAGGAGTCCTCGGACGCTACCGATGAAGACATTCAAGTTCTCACGGTACAAATCAGAAACGTGTCCAAAAATCAGGATTGGACGGTGGCAGGGGACCTTGCCGGGCACCCGACAGAACTGAAAGTGGATACAGGAGCGCAAGCGAACATATTGCCGTACTCGTACTTTCGCAGGATGCGTTTGCCGACCATGGTGCGGCCATCGACCACAGTACTTACTAACTACGAAGGAAGCAAAATACATCATTTGGGCGTTATCAGTCTGCCACTACGTCTAGGAGAGCAGCAAGAGAATATCAGTTTTTTTGTGGTCAAGAGAGGCAAGCAAGTCCTACTCGGATTGAATGCAGCAGAACGTTTCGGGCTGATTTCCCGCGTTCACGATGTATCTTC